>NC_045694.1:23500967-23803998 GCF_003331165.1 Xiphophorus hellerii
TTCATCCTCCTAATATCACTCTGAACTATGAAAACCTAAGGAGTGCATTGGGAGAAAAAACAATTGCCTTCAAAAATTTGACTGACAAAATCAATTTATCGCCCAGCCCTACTTACCACATTGCTATGGTTCTGCTAAACTGACTAGTACCAACTCTTTTTTTTTTTTACTTGATTTGTTTCATCTTTTAGGGTGTTGCATGAGGTTCAAACTTGCCTTGCTCAAAAAGAAGAGGAGGTGAAGGCCGCGCAGGCAAGCCATGCAGCTCAACTCGACCTGCTTCAGAAGGAGCTACAGGCGCAGATAAGCGCAAAGGAAGACGCGCTGAGACTTTTAGAGGAACAGAGACTGAGTTTTTCTGAGAGGGAGAAGTCCCAGAAACTGTTGGAAGACCTTAGTTGGCAAAAAGAAGAAATGTCTCAGCAACTCCAAAAGGAAAGAGAAGAGAAATTAAAAATCCACGTGGCCCTTCAGGAGGAAAAACTAGTGTTTGAGGCTGAGCGGAACAACCACGAGCAGGTCAGGTCAGAGGTGCTTAAACTACAAGCTGACTTGGAGATGCTAGACCAGGAAAGGAGGACTCTGCTGTCGGAAGTAGAACTTAAAAAGGACTTCAGCCATGCGCTCGAGAATCGGCTGAGCGCCGCTGAGCGGGACAGAGATCAGTTTCAGTCTCGCCTGGACGACGTCGAACGAGAAAACGCCGGCCTGCGGGCCCAATTAGACCGCTCGCGGGAGAAAGCGGCGGCTCTGGAGCACGAGTTGGACAAGCAGCAGCAGCAGGACGGCGGCGCTCTGAGGGAGCAGCTGGAGGTACTGACTCAGGAGAAGGTCACTCTGCAGTGGGAAATGGAGGAGCAGCGACAGGAACTCCAAAGACAATTAGCAGAAGCGCAGGAGAAGAGGTGAGCGGTAATGAATATTTCTCTCTGATGTGGAGCTTTTTTTTTCTTTTCTTTTTCTTTTTTTTTTTTTTAAATCTGCAGTTTTGTAGCTAATCACGCCTATCTTTGAAGCTCCCCGCGCTCCGAGATGGAGCGCTGGAAGAAACAATATGAGGAACTGTTCGTCAAAGTCAAGCCCTTCCAGGTCAGCTGATTTTTTTTTAATATATAATTTTTTCATTTAGCAAAAGAACCGTTCTGGACGTACGCAAAAACAGACAAGAAAAACTTGCCGTTTTCGTGGCACGGGGGTTACTCCTCGTCAGTTTTTGTATCTGCAGATGTTAATTTGTCAAACTAAATAATACTTGTGTTGGCGCGTTCCCACAGGAGCAGCTTAACGCATTTGCAGCGGAGCGAGATGCGCTGCTTAATGAGAACGGAGCGAACCAGGAAGAATTAAACAAATTAGCCGACGCTTACGCTTCCCTCCTGGGGCACCAGAACCAGAAGCAGAAGATCAAACATGTGATGAAGCTCAAAGATGAAAATATCTCTCTGAAACAGGTAAAATGGTAGAGCAGCGCTGCCTCTCCCAAAAAGGGCATTTTTTTATTCCCTTTGGTCTGTTTTTTGATCATAAAGGGGCATTTAAAAATTCAGAATATTGCTGAAAAGCTTATCGTTCAACTTAAGAGCTTAAACTCTTGTTACATTGATCGATTCAAAGGCTATATCTGGGGGTAAGTGTTTATTTCTCCTGATTTATACATTTGTTTCATAGAGGAAACTTTGTATATCTGCGATATACTCAAGTTTTGGTTTGGATGGCATCACTAATTTTTATTCGGGAATGGTTAATTCGGTGAAATCAACAGCTGTGACCCATAGAATTAATGCATCTGTCCCTGCAGATATGCTGGTGTATCAGATTTTTCTTCCACTCAACTTTCAATTAATGTTCTTGGATACAGCACATTGTAATCTTGCCATATCTGGCTTACCCTCCTATTGGTGATAACATCCTGTCACCAATTGGTGCGGTCAAGGGTGGCAAGTGAGGCAGAGCCTCACCTGTCATAATGGAAAAATGATCATTTATGTTGTTATTTTCACCCTGTAGTTTGTACTGTAAAGTATTCTTTTTATTTAGATTAACCAATTTTGATTATTCTTTCTTCAAAATTGTTGAATTTTCTTAATTTTCCATTCAAATGCTCGGAAGCGCAGCAGGCGAGCTGAGCCTCACCGGGGATTGAGCAACTGCCATTATATGAAAGCATGTTCCTCCTGTTTGTACGTCGCCAATAAAGTGGTTAAAAACATTTACTATATGAACTGATTTTCCATAATTTAGCTTATGTATATAATGTACAGAGTTTTTTGTCACTAACTGTGTGTATACCGTGTATCGTGTGCTGAGGAGCGATCAGAAACGGCAGAGAACTTATTCGAGGTGAGGCAGGCAGTTCTCCTGCCTCATGGCAGGGGGCGCTCATAATCACAGACATCGTGACTCCACAACTGCAGAGTAAGAGGCAGTAACGGCGAGCTAGCCGTACAGTAAAGTCAAGTGCAGCGATATATTTATAGTTTTCTCCTCGTACCACAGCAGACACTTATTAATAAAAGCAAAAATAAGCATTAAGCCTTAAAACCATACTACTGCAACAGACTGAACGTTCTGCTCTTTGTATGGAAGATATTTCAGTTTTTTTAGGAGCGTTGTTGTCAGTTGCTATGGCAACGAGTCTGCGTGTAGCCTGACCAATGCAAAGAATTAGAAAGACGTGGTTTTGAGTTGTACTTTAACTTTGAGTTGTACAGCGCAAAATTAATAATGCCTACATTTCCAAGTTTCATTGAGTTAACAGAATTATTCTACGGCGGCCGCGCTGCTATCCATGACGTAAGCTTTTTGCCCTCCAGCTGTTGTCCGCAGGCGCGAAATTTCCTTCTGTAAACGATAACATGTTTACATAAGGTGGTCCACATTTGTATATCTAATTATGATTAAGTCAGTGCCTCACCGCACGTCACTGGTGTATAAATTTCTGAGAAACTCCGTTTATTAGCTAGAATCCATAAATCATAAAAATCTAAAGTAATGTATGCTTAAAATGCATTACTCTTACTTAATGAGTTGCTTTAAAAGAGTTCTCTTTTGATTTGAAATGATGGGAATCAACTTTTCAATGGTATTTTGACACATCGAGCCGCATCTACATGCCTCTCCTGTTTTGTAGGAAGTTTCCAAGCTTCGTTCCCTTGTGAGCCGCCAGAAGAGCGATGTGGACCAGCTGAGAGCAAAGCTGCCCGGCGCTCGTCGTCACAGGTTTGATCCCAGCAAGGCCTTCCAGAACAACAAGGAAAACATTCAGACTGAAACAAATGATCCTCTTGGAGAAGGTGAGCTCCAAGCTGCTCTCTACTCGCTCGGTTTTTGTTTTGCCGTGACTGCTGGTTTCTGATCCTAAGTTTTTTTTTTGTTTGTTTGTTTCGTCTTAGGAAACCACAAAGAATAGTGGAGTTGAAGAATGGAAAGCGAAAAGGAAAGACATGTTACTAGTTTTGTTTCTCTGCAATGTTCTTAAAATGTAATCATAGTTTCAACAGGTTTTTTGTTCAAGTGGATGCAAGATGTGTCTGAATTGGATAACCGAGCTCCAAACATAAATGAAATGTACATAAAATGTATCTTTTTATGTACATATGTAGTTTTTATTGTAGCGGGGTCCTCTTTAAATATGGTGGCTGTAAATGTTTACTTTGTAAATAAAGATTTTTTTTTTTTAATCCTTCGCACCATTGTATTTGTGATTCATTCACTTCAGGGTTTTTGCTTGCCTCATCTTTGCCATGTCGCTCCTCAGCCAGTAGAGGGCACTCCAGGACCGCAGCCGTCGGCTGCAGCCCGCTTTTCACCGACACCAGCTGACATAGAACACACATTCCATCATTGCAGAGAGGAGCCTCGGGTTATGGGTCATGACGCTTTATTTCCTTCACTTGATAAGACATAGCCAGCGAGAGTCGGGGACAGAAATTGACTTCCGGACCTCTTTACAAGCTATGAGTAGTGCTAGTTGCGGAGTGGTCAGTTGCAGTAGTCCTCCAGGTGGTGAATGCTGCACGGCTTGTGGCAGCACTGCTCCACGATGCCTCTCTTCACCTTGGGCTCGTCACGGGCAGACAGAACCCTCCACAGCCGCTCCTCCACTCTGGCCCTTTTCGCCAGGAACCCTTTGAAGTAGAGAAAGTTCCCATACCTCCGCATTAAAATCCCGCTGCGCTCGAGCCAAAAAAAAAAGAAGCTGAAAACACTATTACTGTTAAGACTCTCATGGAAAGTCGACATGTAGAAAAATATTGATTGCAGCAATCCATTTAGCCTTGTTAGTTTCTGCCTCAACAGTGAGGGGGGGGGGGCGTATGAGAAAAAACGATGACGCACCAGCAGAAGCATAGCATAACTGATGCACCCTGATGTTAGCTTCAAAGCATCAGCAGAACGTTTGAGGTGGAAGATCTAAATAATGTGTTTAGGGAATAGCTTAATGAGGAATGTTGGGATTTCACAGGATTTGTGATGAATGGATTTGTCACATAACAGAAGTTTAAAGCGATCCTAAACCAATTGCATGTCTTTATAAAAGAAGCTGCAGAATGACTTAATGATGGCCTGGACCATTGGTTACATTCAGTTCAGTGAAGTTTTCTGCATGTTGTCGCCTTCAAAAATAAAATAAAGAAACATCTTTCCTCCAGCCATCAAATGTGGCCCTTTCTTACTATTAAGCTTCAGCTTTTCAATACAGTGTGGGTGAACAAAGCCAGACTGGGGGGTCGTAAGGCAAAGTCGTGCTGTTAATTTCCGAACTCCCGCCACGAAAGGAAGCAGACAAACTTACTTTCTGCAAATCAGAAGTAATACTTTAAAAAAGAAAAGAAAAAAAAATCTTCCCAGAGTTGAGGGGTAGTTTTCAAGTGAGATTCTGTGACCAGGTACCTTCCCTGGTGAAGGTATTGACCTTACATGCCACACCTTTCAGATTTATACTTGTATAGCATTTTAAAGATTGCATCCTTTTAAAATGCCGATCTTTGTTTATGTTTTATTATTTATTAAAGTTTATTGTGAAGTTAAATACAAAAACTGCTCTTGGAGTAAAAATGATCATTTAAATTTTAAATGTTTAAATGAAGAAACTTACAGCAACATGACATCTTTCTGCTGCACATAAGGGAACTTTACATTGGAACTAACTATTACATAACCGAACCTCACTACAACCAAACCACCTCTTAGATGCGTCCGTACCAAGCAGATTTTCCAGGTCCCGCTTGTGGGCTCGGTTCGGACTGTAGTAAAATCCTCGCTCCCCACAAATGAAGTAGAGGGCGTCGACCAGGTGAGAGCCACACAGGTGCTGGTTTGGGGCCAACGAGGCCCCTGGAGAGTGGAGCACAAGCAGAAACAGCATGGAGAATATCCATGGTATCCTGGCCATAGAGGAGGGGGGACCACTTGGACAGAGAACAAAAAGGAAATAATTAAAACAATAGAAATTAGGTTTCAACAGTGCAATAGTGAATCCACATATCCACTTATAATTCATGGGCTGAAGAGAAAATAAAGTGTTGATTAAACCTAATTATAGTTTTTTTTCACTCACTTTATTCCTCGCGAAACTGAAAAATATTTTGCCAGGAGTCTGTCACATTCTTTCAGGTTAACCAGGCTTCTAGCAGAGCATAATAGCACACAAAAAACAGAATGGCATGCCAATGCAAATACCACACTTCAAAGCGGGCAGAGAACAATGTAAGCATAGTTTTTGTTAGCTGATATCAAAGGAATGCTTTAATGAGATCTTAGAGACCAGCTATTGCATCGCATTAGTCAAAAATCTTATTGTGCATGCTAATGGAAGATCTTCAAAAGTTCAGACAAAAGCAGCATTTTAGGCACACCTGCTTTTTATGAGTATTGTCATAAATGGAAACGGTACTAAATATAAATCACCTGGGGGAAAAATGGTATTTTTACTTTCGATATATAAAAAAGGAGAAAATAAAGTATTCTGAATGACTCCAGACTTTTAAATTTAGGATGATTTTATTTTTCCAGCATCACAGTGAATCTGAGCACATGTCTTAGCTAAAGAGTGACTTCATGTTTGGGTAACAGAAAAGTGTGGGCAGTTATCTCAAATCATTTTGAGATTTGGAGGTCTGTGGTCAAGACAAATATTTTCCACACGTGGAATGTTGAAACTTCATCTAAAGATTTTAAAGCTGCGCGAGAAAGAAATCTCAATTTTGTGAATGTCCATAGCCCGTCATATTGACGGTGTAGATTTTTGATAGTTTTGAAGTCAAATGTCCAAAAAATGTGTTAGGAGATGTCATATTGATACAAAAAAATATATATAATTAAAAAAGATTAAGGAATTTGAGTCTGGAAACGCATAAGAACCATGTAATGTCTTTGAATAGGGAATTTTTTGCATCAAGAAAAGAATTTATTAAATTGCCAAAAAAGACTGTATTAAAGTCACATAAAAAAAATCATCTTTTTTTTCTACCTTTCTTTCTTTTACTTCCTTGGTTTTTCTTTCTTTTTCATGCCATTTAGATCACTTTTATTAACATCTAAAAATAAAAAAAAAACATAACATCATCAAAATTCTCCATGTCTCATTTGTTTCTTAAGGTTGGTACCCTCAGTGCCGTCTGGCTGTTTTAGTGGTCATTAGTTGAAATGGTTTGTCAAAAAATCCACAAAAATGCAATTGAAGTTCTTAGTTAAATGCCACGTGTGATTGATTTGTCTCACAGGTTTAAAGTTCGGCTCCTTTTTCAAGGTGAAAACCGTATCCAGCAGTCATTTAGAAACTATATAGACCTTTTGTGGACATCTTGTAGTATGCTGCAGATTATTGGATGTAAAATGAATCAATTTTAGTGTCTTTAACAATGTACTTGTGCCAGGCATTAGAAAATTGGCGGAGCACTTTATCAGGTCCGCCACTCCTCTATTCCTTTTGGCTGCGCGCCATTCTCCTTGGCACAGCAGATTGGTTGAATTATAGATCCCGTCCATGCTCCGCTTTTATGTTCATCCTGGTTATTATAAGTATAAATCTTGACAGCTAAAATCTTGAGGGAACAGAGGGAAAGCTCTCTTACCTGTGTTGTAGGAGGCGGTAGAGCAGCTGGTGGTCACGGATGAAAAGGGCCTGGATTGCAAGGTGCAGAGAACATCTCTACTTGGCCACCTTCCCCCTTTTTAACGCTCCACCTCCACCTGGCCTTTGCTAACCACAGCAAAAAGTCAAAGGTCATCTCATTAACACCTTGACCTGTAAGCACTCTTGATCTGCTCTGCTCTGCTCTGGCACCACGTCATTTAATTGACTTGCGGACCAACTGGATCACCTCGAGGACCCAGCCACACAGAATGATACCCATCTCACATCCCCTGCTGCGTAGTGGCCTCACTGGCACTGTTCAAAAGCTCACAAACACCATATGTCACACTGTGATCACACAGAGTAGATTAGAAGACTTTGAAGCTTATCATTGATCAGCGGTGTTGTGTTTAATCAGTCGATTTATTTTGTTTTCCTTATGTTTCGTAGGGGGGATCAAGCTGTGGTGAACAATTTCAACATTGTTAACTCACCGGTATTATAATCTGTCAAAATCAGTCACAGTGATCTTTATCATACGTTGAAGTTTTTTTTTTTCTTTTCTTTTTTTTTTAAGTTATCATGATTAACATTTTACAATGACCACTGCTGAAATGACTATAGTTTAGTTACTTGTACATAGAAAAACACTTTTTGAATAAAGCAAGATAAAAACAGAGATGGCGATGCCACCTAGAACTATAACCACAGGCTAAAAGGAGAAAATTAATGACTAGTGAATTGAACTCTTAAAACACTAATTAAAAATCTAACATTTATTAAAAGTTTAATAGCCTCCCTGCAGATTACAGGGTTTAACACAGTAAGTCTGAGTTCTACTGCCAGATTAACATTCAAACATTAATTTGATAAGTTTAACAAAGAAAGGAGAAAAATTCAAAGTTTCTTCCACCTTTGGTCCTTTAACTTTTGACACTAGAACCACTGCATAGAACGGAGGGGGAAAAAAAGCATGGCTCACAAGATCAGTTTTCCCGCTCACTGAACTAACTGGATCATTTCATGTGCTCGTTTCTCACAGTACCATCTCTGAGCTCTACTAACAGGGAAATTTTAACCATAAACCATCCAGTTTTTCCACATGTCAAGTGTAAACTTTGAGACAGCAAGACTTGCATTGGAACACCATTCCAATGCAAGTCTTGTTGGTTTATCACTTTGGAATAAGAACACGGTTCAATGTAACTAAGGAAAGTTACAAAGTGACACACACAAATCCCAGATTGTATAGAAAAAAAAATCTTTCACAAGCTTTAAAGGAAATTTCTTTGGATATAGCGCACAACGCGAGGAGTCATGGCGAGTGGCTGGTCAAAAAAACTAAGGTGGACTTGGAGTAACATGAGAGATATGTCAAATTAGAAAAACTAACTATAATACACTATTATGGTAGCCAGTGTGCTATCTCATCCCTAGGGATATGTTGTTACATTCAAAGTTTTAAACATGTAACCATTCTGTCGAATAAAAAAACCAGCCCATAATATTTTTTTTTCCTTTTTAACTAATCCATATTTAAAATTTAGATTGTCAGTTATTTTCAATACTTTCATCAATACTTTTTTAAGCTAGAACCCGACAACATTTTCAAGTGACCTGGGGGACTAAATGGTTTCTTCAATGCAACAGGCTGCTTTGAGGAAGGCATTACATAATTGTCAGTGTGGGCTGTAATGATGTGCTATATGATAATCATTATATAGCACATTTTCCCTTCAGATAATGCCTGATGCATCCCTCAGAGCTGCGAGCGCTGACCATAGAGAGCCTGGATTTAACATGCAACAGGAACACTACAGAAGAAAAAAAATGGAGTTCTTAATTGCGTATCTTTTTAACTCAGCTTCCAGGCAGCAGCTGCTCTTGATAATTTCAGCGCATCTCCTGGTGGGTGAGCAAATTTAGATGAAAGTTGACATACTGTATAATTTCTTGCAAATGATGAGTCAATCCCTGAGGTAAGGCGCTGCAGCACTGCATTGTACCAATATTTCTTTGCCTTTGACTTTTAGTGGAACTTTTTTGAGAACAGAACCTGGAGGGCACTCCGGAAACAGAATTGTGTTTATTTGTATAATTAAAAAAGCAGAGTTAATATTGAAAAGTTTGTATTTTAAAAAAAAAAAAAAAAATCACAAGTCAGCAGGAAACTACTTTCTTAATCAATGAGACAAATGGACAAGTTGTCTCAGGGATGCGCTTTATGGCCTAAGGCAGTGAGAGTGAACACTACAACTCATCCGAAACAACTAAATCTGTAACATTGCAAAACAACTGTTTATTTGCACTTAGTTTTTTTTATTGTTCTTAGCTTTATTTCATTTTATCTATGCCCATTAGTTTAGCCATGTTGTCTTTTGATACTCATTTTCCTGTTATTATATTATACCAAAGGATAATTGATTAAATAAAGATTCTTAATCTTGATCTGGACAATGTTTTTTAAAATTTTTTATCAATCTGGAATGTTCCAGCCCAGGTTTGACAAGTCTATATATTTTAGGTTTTTTGCTTGTCTAATTCTAAGTTGGTTGTAATGAAGAAAAAAAAACATAAGACAAAAACATAAAGGAGCCCTCTCATTTTATCAATTCATAAACAAAACAATAAATACATCTCAAACAGCATTTTAAAGACTCAACATATTTCAGATCTGGAGCAAGAGGTGAATAAAGACAATCCAGGTACATTGAAAACCTGTGAAACAACACTATCTATTTTTGTGAGTCGCTAACTTTAGCTCATTAGCAGCTAATGGGTAGTACAGAAAAAGTAATAGTGGTAGAGGCTAAAATTAAATGTTGCCTGACTGCCAAATAGGAAGTCTTTATTGGTCTAGTCTGTCAACACAATAGGAACACTTAAGAACTACTGAAAAATATGAGTATAGAAGACAAATATAGGGTCTTCAAACACTTTTATGTCAGGAAATCATGATAGCTCACACTCCATCAGACAAAGTGAAAGGCTGGCAGTAACTAGAGATGTTGTTTCGTGAGACAGACTGTACTTTTCCAAAACAAATTGTGCTTAATATTGCAAAATCTTGAGCCACGAGATCTTGTTACACTCCTTCTGTTGTTATATAGACTGGCTAAAAATGATACACCTCCTTTAGCTTTTTCAAGCAGTCAAATAGGCTATGCTAAAGGCCGAGTTCAATTTCCTTCATAGAAAATTCTGCTTACATTGCTAACAGTGACCCTGTAGTCTCTGCTGGACCATCTGGTGAATTAAACAATGACGGTGGCTGGAGTGAGTGACAACAATTCCCTTCAGTCCATACAAATGTTGTCAGACTCGATAGGAAAATTATGTCAG
The DNA here is from genome assembly GCF_003331165.1 of Xiphophorus hellerii. Lineage (NCBI taxonomy): Eukaryota > Metazoa > Chordata > Actinopteri > Cyprinodontiformes > Poeciliidae > Xiphophorus > Xiphophorus hellerii. Next base: position 23,511,388 of record NC_045694.1, read on the forward strand.
GCCCCGTCTTGTATTCTCAGTACTGAAATCTAACTGCTCCCGCCTGCCTGTGTTGTTGTTTTTTTTTTTTAGAATAATGTGACTTGCATGATTTTCTTGAATTTGTTTGTTCTATTATTCAGCTGGATAAGTATGCTCCAAGCAAAATTTCCTCTGTTGAGACATTTGAATCTCATTTGCTCTCGATAAAATAGCCTCTCTTACATTTTTTACATTTATTATTTTTTTCCATTGAATATTGGGGGGAGGTCGGTGGAAAATCAGTGCTCGCTCTTTCCCCAGACACTTATACTCCAGCGGTTCTCAGGGTCTTTCTACAAGGGAAAAAAAAAATCCAGGTCTTCACAAGGGGCATCCTCAGGGTTTGGCATTTAGGTTGCCTGGAAGGCATCCTACTCAAACGCTCGAAGTACCTCAGCTGACTCCCAGAGCTATGGCCGCTATGGTCTTCAAGTGCTTTTGGCTAACTAAATTGTACTTTCTTAAGGGTTAGACCAAACATCCATTGCAGAAAACCCCTTTTAAACACTACAATTCCAATTACCACAAAGAAACTAACAGCAAACCATAGGCTAGTTAGCTGTCCGGGGGTACACTTTGCAACTGACTCAATCCTACATGCACAAAGTGACTGTTGAAAACTGAAGAATGAAAGTTCTGGACGCAACAAAGAATTACATTACAATCACCAGTTCATCACAGGACAACAGGGAGACACATGGCGGCTGTTCATGCACGATACAGTCATATGCATAATTTTGATTCGCCAGTTGACTTAATGATTAGGTTTTGTACTGTGAGAGGAGGCTGGAGTGCCTGAAGAAACCTCAGCATGCATCAAGACAAAATGTATAAGGCCCAAGCCAGTATTTGAACCCAGGACCTTCTTGCTGCTAGGCTATAGTTCTCAGGTGATTTTTGGAAAAAGAATAAATGTGGTTAAAATAGAGCTTCCTCTGTAGGCTGAATTTATAATTAGGGTGAAAAAGTCATTTTGAACATTTAAGACTCTCCAGTATTCCTTAAGCCATAATCTCTAAAACCTTTTATGTTGGCCATTGCTGTCCTGTGGGTACAGCTCAGTTAGGGAGTGTGATTGGTCTGCAAGAATTGCTTAAGTTCGTGACAAAGTGAAACATTAATCTGAAAGTGAGAATGCAAAGCAGAACATTAAAGTTTGGACTCCATAAAGAAGCTTTAGCTCACCGCAGAAGGCAGGTGAAGCAGTTTGTCTATCCTGCAGCAGGTAAACGACAGCGGGAGGCAGGGAGGTCTATCAGAACCAGCTAATGACATAGCATCCTCAGAGGAAAAAATAAAAGAAGTAGGTGGGAAAGAGGAGGCTAACCACCACCACCACCACCATCTTGACACTCTGATTTCAGAAGGTGTTAAATGTAGAACCAGAAAAGAAAAAAGAGAAAAAGCCCGACCTTGCTGTGCTTTTAAACACATTTCTTAGGGAATTGGGGCAAAGCGGCGAGAGATGCGAACAACAGGCACATCCTTTCAGGCTGGGTCACGTGGCTGCTTCAAACATGCACATCAAATAGCACAGAACAGGCAGCCACCCTAGTCACGCCGAGACAGACAGGCGTTGGGTGGAAAGTCGGATGGCTCCCTAAGGTGAGAGTTACGTAACTCCTCTTCCAACTGCAGTCGAGGAGATAAAAGAGAGTGCGGAGTTCAGTCTGCAGAGGTGGTGTTAATCTGCACTGATAGAGGGCCTTTTTACCCTTGTAATTATCCAAGACTTTCCGAGGGTAGAAACTGAAGAGACTTAGAACATCAAAAAAGAAAAAAAAGAAATCATTGACTGACAGTGCATGCAACAGAAACAGCCCGGGTCATTATGTTTTGATGTGAGAGTTTGAACTGTAGGAAGGCAGAAGTAATGAGACTGATTTCCATAAGCCAACTCCGAGAAGCAGATGCTGATACAAAGACTCAGAGAGGATTCATCTGTTCCTTAGACTGGGAAAATCTATGCATGCGGAATGATTGCTGGCCTAAAAGAAAAAGAGAAATCATCATAAAAGAGTATCAAAAAAAACAAAAAAAAACCAAGTCGGAGATTTATTTCTTTATGCTAATCTTTGGCAAGGGCAAACAATATGAAATCTGGCAGGTCAAACGCCCCTGTCATATATAAACACTATGCCATGCATCTGTGCGCATAAGCACAAAAGACAGACTGGACGTGTCCTCCTGTTCCAGACGCTGCCCTCCATGTGTGTCACGGCCTGCTGGCTCATATCCGTGACAGAACGCCTTGAACTTTCAGAATTTGTTGGTCTGCATGTGTTGTGTGTGTGGGGGTGTGTGTGGGCGTGTGTGACTGTGAGTGAGGAGGAGTGGACTGCCCTGTTGTCTGCTCTCCTCTGTACCCGCAGTGACAGTCGCTAATGCAGTACTAACCTCTGTCATGACCTACTTTGCTATGGTGCCTCAATCCCGACCCTTATGGAGCGCACATACTTATTAATAATAAATAAAACGAAACGAATCTCTTTAGAATCCCAAACACGTCTTTTTTTTTTTTTTTTTGAAACTGTACACACAGGGCCATCTTAGCAGATTGGGATTTGAAGCTGACTGCATGGGTACGGGGACAGAGCTTGGTGAGAGCATTATTTGACAGCTGAGAAAATGACTGAGTGTTATATATCTGACACGTTCCCAAGAGAGAGGTGAGGAAGGACAGAATGATAGCCAGTTTGATTTTCAGCCCAGAAAATAGATTTCCATTTAAACCCTCATGCGACCAGCCTTTTCAAGCTGAGCTCTGGCCAAGACAAGAGAATTTCATTTAAAAGTGCCATTTCTCTAGTTTTTAGCGTGATTGATTGATCCAAGAGCATCTTGCTTTCTCTCTAAAGGGATTTGTTTTGTTGTTTTTTTCCTCAACGCCCCATCTGAAGAGACAGAAAAAAAGGGAAACTAAATTCAATTGTTAACCTTGAACGTACCAATAAGACGTAGCGTGAGCTTAAAATGCGGTTGATCTCTCCCATTCCTCACCAAAACAGGGCGTTCACACTCAGCTTTGGGACTGATGGGATGAAATCTTTATCTTGTTGACGGCGACAGCGTTTAAAATCTGTTGGGTTTTTTTTTTAAGCTTTATCGGTCCAAAGACAAAGTGTCTGGATCTGTGTGAAGCTGGATGAACAGAAACAGTGGAGGTCTGAAATAAGTGTACATCAATACAAAACATCATGTGGCGCAGGCTCACCACTGCCAAATTCACCCCTGCCAAGTAACACCTCCACTTAGTGGCCACATATCCAAGTTATTTCTGTTATTATTAAGTATTTTTTGAAGAACTGGGAGAGATACATACTCAAATCAATACCCAGGTCAAAAAAACACAAGAGTTCAATTTATTGATTTTTTGTTTGCTATTCAGTTTTACATCTTCTTTCTGAAACAAGACATGAATTGGAATGTAAATGTGTAAATTATGTCACCGTATTAAAACAGCAGAATTTTACTATTATTATTACAACTATAATGCTGTTTTAATTCATTGTAGTGTTTCATTAAAATATAGGCATGGTGACCAGCACTGGTGTTCCACTTTCAGGTTTTTGTGACTACAGATGAATTGCCAAACCGAACGGAGGTGAATTAATGACAAAGACGAGATTTCAAGTAAATGAAAAGCAGTTTATTTTACAAAAAAAAAAAAAGAACAAAAAAATAATATCTTTGATGCTGCACGCCCAGTCCAGAGTCTGTTCCCCCATATTTTTGGCCACCACACTTCAGAGCAACTTTTTTCCCTCAGGCAGCGAGAATGACACCATCTTCCGGCCTTTTCCTTGACAACATATCTATTTTTCACACTTGTTCTTTTACTAATTCATATATAACTTCCATCTGACGAGAATAAAGGAACCACATCTATAATTACTGACTGAATCTCGGGCTGCATATTGATAATTAAATTGATTCCTGAATCTTGAATGCTCCCCCACTTCGTTCCTACACTTATTTTACGTTACGACTCCATGTACGGGTTTGGCAACTGAGGAAACCATTTGCCGCAGTTTTGAAAGCAAAACCTGTTTCATGCCAAAAGGTGTTTGCAGGTCAGTGTAGCTCCTAAATTATCTCACCAAGGAGCTATATAGTTTGGATTTCTCATGTTGAGATACTCAAGTCATTTACTGTTGTTGCACAATTTATATATTTGATTTGCAACTACCAACTAATCAACAGATGTTTGCTTCTGTTGGACTGTCCACGTTTCACGAAAATAATAAAATCTTAATTCCTTAATTTTCTTTTCATCATAATAAACTCAAAAAGTGCACAAGTGACAGCTTTTCTTCGTCATACAGTTGACAACTCAGGCAGAAGCGTTTCAATAATAAAAAAAAAAAATTAAAGTAATTAATGATGCCAGTTAATGCCAATACGTTGAGGATTGTAATGTTTAGTTTTTCCTGTTGGAATATTCCATCTCCATGCTGTTGGCTGCTTCTCTAATAAAATCCTCCTTACCTGCCCTGTCAGCCTAAGTGGACAACCATGTCTCAGTGGGCTTTCTATTTTGAATTATTTCCATTTCTGGATGATGGATCGAACAGAGCTCTCTAGGATTGGATATTATTTTATAACCCAGCCTTGCTTTAATATGCTTTGCCAACTTTCTCGCTGAACTCTTCAATGTGTTCCTTGGTTTTCATCATTCTGTTTGTTCATTATTTTCCTCTAACAAATGTCTGAGGTTAAACTCATTAGATATAAAGGTAATTTGTTGCACAGCCTTTTATTTAGGAGTTAACAGCAAGTGCAGCTTCCTTTTTTATTTTTCTGAATTTTACATCCAAAAATTTGGAGAACATCTTCTCCCTTTCCCTCCACTACCCAATTTGACCTTTCTTTGTGTTGGTTTATGTCATAAAAAGCACAATAAGTCATATTTAGACTTGTTGTTACAACGTCAAATATCTATAAAAACACAAATGGTCCTTTTTTAAAAAGATCATTTAAGTCATCTACATCTCATGTGGCTGCTCTTCTATATCTGCATGACCTTGTTAATGTTACTTTCGAAAGTTTTCATGTGTTTTTCTTGAACAAGGTGATGTGAGGCAGTCACCATGCGTCATGCACATCAGACTCTCTCATGATCGTCATTACATAATGTTGTATGAAGTCTTATGAAACTTATGTATTAATGAAATGCATTTAGTGCTAAAGCTACAGGTTTGTCTAGCCTTTATGCGGAGCTGTTGTGCACTGGAAGATTTAATATTCTTCACCTGAGGATAATTAGCTGCTTTGAACTGACAGAGTTCTGCTACTTTTTTTTCCCTTTTGTGTTTTTGTTGGAGCTTAACAATAGAAACCATTCCATAATTATTTTTTTTTCTGTCTTAAATATTTCTTTGAATGCCTCTATTTTCTTCTCTTTTTGTAAAATTGCTTCTTTTTTTCTTTTAAATTCCTTCGTTGTAGCATTTGTTTAATGTAACTGCAAATTGCCTAAGCAGCAACCTAAAAGTCGACCTCCTAAATCCAGCCACCTAAACTGGAAAGGGTGGAGGAAGGGAGAGCATCAATCAGAAAATAACAAAAAAAAAAAAACATCTATGCATTTATAACAAACCTCATTTACAACAAATCAACAAGTAGCTTTGGTGTGGGATGACTGGGCTTCAGACTTGAGGGCTGCAGCTTAGTTGGACTGCCGCAACTGAATGTGTTGTGTGAGTATGTTTGCACAAATCGATATGACCGGTATCACCTCACTGAGTCTGCCTCCCCCTGCTCCGGGAGATAAAGCACAGGGAGCAGACCTACAGCCAGACGTATGAGTGGGATTAACAACCAGCACTTATTTGGGAGAAGAAAAGAGGCAGAAGCTAAAGATATAAGGATCCCAACACTTTTCATTATTTTGTGGAGTAGGTGTACAGCAGGTACTGTCGAGGAAAAGGTCAAAATCAATCAATCCGGTGCTATCTATCTGCCTTCCTCAAATTGCATATTGACTCCATGTAACAGTCTCCAAACTGGTGGATTAGATGCATGTTGACAAGGGTCTAAGGCTGGAGAGGAGCTATTTTGCTACAGTATCTATGCTTTCAGAGAGCTCTGAGTTGATGTTACTGAGCCAGAGTTGTTCATTTCTCTCCTCTCTGCTCTATTTCTTCCTCCATAGTGTGGGTGTTTATGTGAGGCGAGAGAGAGAGAGAGATAAAGAGAGAGAGAAGTGCTTGTGCTCATGGAGCAGAATGCCAAATGTGCTCTGGTTTGTATACTGGTGTGTGTGTGTGTGTGTGCGCGCGGGTGTGCTTGTATATGTGACACCTGAAAGTTATCTTGATCGTTAAATGTCCACTTCCTGCGGGAGCTGTCAGAGTGCCGGTGTGTTTCTTCAGTGTGTGGCTGCAGAAACGGGCTGCATGTCGCCTAAACTGGAAGCCGCCCGGTTCACTTAAGCAGGGGTGTCAAATTCCAGTCCTCAAGGGCCGGCGTCCTGCAACTTTTAGATGTGCCTCTGCTGCACCACACCTGAAAAGAATAATTAGGTCATTAAGACTCTGGAGAACTGATCTACACAAGGAGGAGGTAATTAAGCCATTTCATTCCAGTGTTTTGTACCTGTGGCACATCTAAAAACTGCAGGACAGCGGCTCTTAAGCCTGGAGTTTGACACCTGTGACTGTTGAACGGGAAGTATTAGCTTTGATGTGTTGATGAGAGCCTTTCAGGTGTTCTCTATGTGCCTCACAAAAATACGTGCCTTTTCCTCAACAGAAGCATTGCAAAGTTTTAAAGTTTACATGAGTGCCATTCAGATTTGTTGAATTTTGTCATATCACAACCACAGTTTTTGTTAGTATTTTAGATTAACACAAAGTAGTACATACTTGAATGAACATCATACTTCAGGTAAACTTCTGTGGAACCACCATAAGATGCTATTACAGTATTTTAGCTAATATGTCTACCGTCTTTACACATCCAGACCAATTTCCTGCTGTTCATTACAGAAACGCTAAATCTCGGTAACTGACTGGTTTGAGAGCAAATGTCACCGTTTGCTAATTTGATTTAAACAAGTTCTTCGCGACAGGTGGGTCAGAACCCAAAATTGGGTCCCAGAGCCATTTTCAGGTGGGTTTACGGCCTTTTTCTTGGGCAAAACAATAAAAAAGAAAAGTAAAAATGACCAGAAGGTTGTCTTTTCAGGTTGTGAAATATTGCCCTCCAAAAGCAATATAGCACCCGTGGTCTCACACCAAATAAGCAAACTTTCTTTACGTCTTTTCAAACTACTTTTAAGTAGTTGAACAGTCTTGATTTAACGTATGACATGGCAGCGAATGACATGGCAGCGTATGGCATAGAGCGTCATATTTTCTGCTCTTGAGATTAGGGATTGTTGTTTTGGTTTGTCATTAAATGGTTAATTGTATTCAGATTTACTGTGATGCAGTTTCACTTTTCATTCAATAAACTGGAATGTGGAAACTTGTCTCAATTTGGGACACAGCTTTAAGGCAAGATCGTAGGTCTGGTCAGTACCACTTTTTTCAGATTTTTTTTTTTTTCAACCGTTTAGTTTTTTTCTTCCACTTCTGAATACGTCACTACTTTATGATAGTATGTAACAAAAAACACAATAAAATCCGTTAAAATGAGTTGTAGCGTTGTGATAGAAAGTAAAAAAAGTTGACGGGTTATGAGTATTTATGCAAGTCACGGTAATTGGTAAGAGAAATTAATTCCTTTCTTCTTAATATTCAAAAGCAGTGGTGTATTTGTAGTTGGGACTTTATTGAAAGGCTTTGGCAGTGGAGCTGCTTAATACTGTTCTTGTTGTGCATAACTCCAAATGTCATTATTTTTCTCTCTCACAAACCGGTTTACCTTCCGTTCACAACAAATCATACGTGATGATCAGACATGTTACTGACTCATGAGCGGTAGAGTGTTACCGGGTGTCAGAGGAAACTCAGAGAGACACAATTCTTTGAAGAGATTTCCCTCCGAGTAGCCACAACGACAAAATTCGGGGAACAGAAGTTTGGGATAAAGGATAAAGGTGAAAACAGAAAGACTCAGAGGTTTTTGTTGAAGCAGTGCTGGAATGCTTAATTTTTCTTTCCCGGCAAGGGTTGCTCCATAATTCAGCAGTATCTGGACCCGAGCTTCTCTTCCGCACGACTTCTCTACTATACACACAAGCACACATGCTCAATCACCTTGGATACTCTGTTCTTGGCCTTTGCCCCTGCTTGGAAGATAGCTGCCTTGAGATGTGAAGCGTCTTGAATGCCGATTGTGCATCTTGATCTTTATTTAACATGAAAACGTAACAAAGTGTGGAGACGTCTAATACAGTTTGGCACTTTCGCCTCTAGATGAGGTTAAAAGGGCTTCCTTTACTCCTTTATTTCGCAGTTGATGGGTCTCTGGGTAACAAGGCAACAGTTCACGGTTTTGTAGAGATAAAACTGTTCAGCGTGGCTTTCAAAGAAAAAGATTGTCATGTCATTTACTTTCCTTTTGAGCAAACAATAACCAAACCTTGCTCCTATGTAAACAGAGACATGTACTTTTGGAATGAGTTCATGTTTAATTTGTCTCATACACGCATACAGGATATTATTACCTCACATATGGGTAGAGTGATAAAGACACACTCAGTGGTTTCACACTGTTGCTCTGATTGACAGACGACAGAAAAACTCCCTCCATGAAAAACTAAGGCGAAAACTAGCCTGTTTTCTTGCCCAAACAAAAATACTGAAGCAAGGAAAGGAGGTGAAATAATTCAACAAAATATTTTTTGATTTAAATACACTTTGGCTGCGATTGCATTGGTGCATGATGCGGTGCGGTAGGTACGGTATTTCATATACAAAGGAAAAAACAAAATAATGCTGAAAGGTAATCCTGTACGGCTGAAAGACTGACTGAATTTATCAAATTCGACCACATGGCTTCAGACTAGGTGAACATGGCAGGCTTTGGGTTTAGTACATGTTAGGTTCTTGTTCTGCATTAGTCTTAAGTTTTTTGTTGTTGTGTTTTGCAGCTTTTAACTTCTTTTAATGATTATCCTGATTTCAGGTCATTTTATCTTACTGTCAACTCTGATCAGCTTCCCTGTCTCTGCTGAAGAAAATTACCACACATGATAGTAATACCATCATGTTTCATGATTTCCATACTTATATTTGCATGATATGTTTTTGAAAAATCATCTATTCTTTTTCTTATAGGAAGGTAGAGATGTAATGCTTTTGAAAGGTGATGTAGATCAAACTAGATCAGGTCCGGGTATTAGTTTGTTTCCTTTCATAGTTGTTCAGGATTTTCATCCCCTTGCTGCATGTGACACTACATATCTGTGTTTGTGAGCATACTTTGGAAAAGAGAGCACTAAGAAAGTTAATTTTCATGAACACTGGAAAAATCCTTGTGCTGTTACAGTGTTTGATTTAAAAAGTTCCTCGGAATAAATCAGGTAAAACCTGAAGACCAGGTTATCTATTAGTTAGATGTCTGCACACAAACACTGAAATGACCAAACTAGTGACTCACAACATGTGGAAAGTGAAACTTTTCCAATGTCGTACATCAAACATAAAAAAGGAGCTTTTATGTAGCAAATAGCACTGATGATTTACCATGGCTTACCTGATTTGTGACAGAGGCAATTCTTCTAATAGAGCCACTCTAATTTATCACCGAGACTCTCTACAATAGTGATTTTAATGGGCTTTATTCATATTTTTATTTTATGAAACACGATGAAAGGGGTCATGGTGGCCATTAAGTGGATTAATGGTATGTGTTGGTTAAAGAAGATGCCATAAAGGCTTAAAAGTTAATGCTGTCATCTGCAGACTGCTGTCCTGATGGAGGAGGAGGGGCCAACCTGAAGCTAATAGACATAACTCAGCCAGGTAGCTTCGAATCCCCTGGGGGACAAGACGGATATCTCTTGGCAGCGTTGCGGGATGTGTTGTGGTGTGCCGTCACATTTACACAGGTTATTTATGCTACTTAATGAAGGCCGTAATGAAAATCGGACACAACGATAAATATGAGCATGGAAAAGCGCAATGTGGAGGAATAATCATTGGCTCAATTAAGATGTCGAACACAGGCGGTGTGAACCCTGACTTTTTCCTCTCCTTTTGCAGCAAAGTTGTAACTTACCTTAATAGATCACATTTAATCAGCTAGAAGCTATTTCCACAAATCCCTCCCCAAACCCCTAACCTTGCACATCGAGACTGGCGTGTTAAATATGTTAGTGGCAAAAGCAATGAAGTCTTTGGTTGATCTATTGTTGAGGTTATTGATGGCTGTCTGACCGTTGGGGGCATTTCTGTGCCTTAATCGGTGACTAGCTGTGTCCTCGAAGGCACTGCGAGGGCTGTGAGCGAAGTCCAGACCACGCTGGCTACACGATAGGCAGGGGGGGAGGGATTAAATATATAATGGATCCTACATTAAAGTGCCAAATTAAGTAGGCTCCCATCAATATTGCAAGCACTGTGTGACACACCCAGTGTTCAAATGGCAAAGGTTCTGCAGTAACTGCGTTTCAGTGTCAGTTTCTGCACAGCAGCGCTCACACAGCACAGAGTTACATAAGAGTGGCTGGTAAGGGTGACGCTCAGGCAGGCGGTGTTAAGAGTAGAGTTAAAAACTATGCAAACAAATTAAGGCTGTAGTCATGCCTACAACGACTAAAACTCTCCCGCCGACAAACCATTTGTAAGCCTGGCTGCAGGATCAGAACTGTACTGTGGGGAAGGTGCAGCAGCAGGAACTCCCAAACATCTAAAGTTTAATAGAGGATACAGATGAAATACCCAAACATCCCCTTAAAAAACTATTTTAATAGTTCACCAATTATAAATGAATATACATTAAGGTACAAATGTAGTTGCTTAAACTGATTAGAAACATATTTAAGAATCAGCAGTATTAACAGAAGGTAAGGTCATTTTATCTATATAGCACCTTTTCAGCAACAAGGCAATTCAAAGTGCTTTACATGAATTAGAAGGAAATACAAAGAAAACAACAAACCGAAGGAAAGAGGGAAAGAAGAAAAAAGAAAACACAAAAGTATAATCCCGTGTTTAAGAATAAGTAGTCCATAATTTCTAAACTAGTAGGGGTTTCTCTTGATTCCTGTTCTGATAATGTTGATCTAAGGTATTGAGTAGTTTCTCTAGTCAATACCTAGACTAGAGAAACTAGACTACTAGACTACAATACCTAGACAATACTTTAGTCTAGGTATTGACCTTTAGTCAATACCTAGACCTTTAGTCTAGTCAATACCTAGAGGTCACTAGGTATTGACCTTTAGTCAATACCTAGTCAATACCTAGACTAAAAGTCTAGGTATTGACCTCTACTCTAGGTCTAGGCAATAGATAAACTAATACAAGTTTCTCTGGATACCAAGTTTGTTCTAATTCCTGCTCTGGATTGAGTGAAATCCTCTGGATCTTAAAGATGAGTAACTCTATAAAGCATGAAGTGATGCTATATGAATGACTATATGGACAATGTAGAATTTTATAAAGTGTTGCACATAATAGAGCACACGAGTTCACAAGTGTAACATTCCCCCATTTGTATTTATCTACTGGCTATTAGGCCAGAAGAGTAGCCTTATTTATCTTGTCACTATGGCTCACTGAACTGCAGTGAGCCATAGTGGAACCAAGTTTCCAAAAACAACTATTATACGCTATCATGTCAGGAAAGAGCATTTTCTGTCCCTTAGTTACACATGTGGAGTTTGCAAACTACTTTGACTTTAACCTGAGTCTGTGTTCTGGTCCAACAGATGTAAGATGTCAGATGGGTTTGGCACAAAACAAAAAGGATGAATATTTGAATGCGTTTGGAAAGCATAGCATCATAAGCTCTTTAAAACATCAGAACATAAACAGTTGCTGCTTAATCTTTTGGCAGGATACTGAGCTAAAGCATTTCGCCAAGCTAACACGTAATTGGTTGATCAGGAAAAAACATCAACCTTCTTCTTCGGTCGTTACGGTTCTCAGATCTGAGTCCTGTGGAAAACGCGTGGAGTGAGCTAAAGAGAAAGGAGCACAAGAGGGGTCTGAAGACTCGGGAGGCTCTTGAGAAATTCATCTCTCAGATATCTGGAATTGGGATTTAGCTTCTGTCCAACTTTAGATCAAGATCGCCGCAAAGAAAAACTTGGACTGAAAACATACTCCAAAAGTATGTGACCAAGTTCATATTTGTCCAGAGATTTAATTGTTGTGAAAGAAAGACAAATTCAGCCGTAAGACGTCTTGAAAAGGGCAAAATCCCCTCTAAAAAGCACAGGGTAATAACCAAGTGAGTCAAATTGTAGAGAAAATCATCAAAGAAGATATAATATTCATTTTTGAATCAAAAACTTTTGAATGATAGCCTGACCATTGCCTTCCTATGCAATTGTGCTCAATTCTCATCTCCCTCTGCATGAAGCAAAATGTAGAACATTGGCTAACAGAACAAAGGATGTTGTGTAAAAACTACAACATAATTACTGCACTTGACTTTATGTGGTTGCGTCAGACTTGAACCCATTTTCTGATGACATCTACACAAAGTTTTTGATGCTGATGTAACGTCACTCAAAGGAGAAAAACTTTTCGTTGTTTTGAACTCGAATTCACACTACGGGCCGCAATGTGGATTTGTCAAAACAAATGCTATGTGTGGGAGAATGAAAAGAAAGAGAACGGGAAGGGCATTTTCAGCACATTCTGGTTCTCTGTCAGAGCTGTCACTTTCTGACAGTGGGAGGAATAGAGAGGAAGTGGGGTCAGGAGATATGGGAGGCAGTAAGATGGAGACAGTTAAAGAAAAGGAAGCCAGAAGCTGAAGCGACCCTGCAGACCAGATGCTTAGAAAGCACCATCACTGAGCGCTCTGTCAGCTCTGGCTCTCATCTGTCACTGTCATCCCGGTGAATTTCGCTCCTCTCCTCGTCTTTCCATTTCTTTTGACCCACATGCTGAAGAGCTCACACCGCTTTTTAAATTTTTTTTTTTTTAACAATATTCACACTCACGCTATATGTCGTCTTTTCTGCCTCCTAACATCTTTCCGCACAGCTTGAGGCTGCTAATAAAATGTTTATGTAACATATGAATATACATCAGGTTTTCATGATGAACATATCAAGAGGAGCGAGCGTGAGTTCAGGAGCGCAAAGCGACAAGAGACAGACACGGATGATTGTAGTTGAAATTTTTTTTTTTTTATTTCCCATGGCGTTCAAGGTCGAAAACTTTTGCTTCTTGCCAGGAAGAAGTTGATCTAACTTCTTCGGAAGGTTGCAAAAAGGATCTTACAATCAAAGCTTGATTAAAAAAAAAAAAAAATTCACAGGCAAAACACAATATGTGGCAGAAAACTAGTTTCAGCAAACTACCATAAAATCTAGTTTATTTCATTTATTTGACAGAAAGCATGCGCAGACGTTTTAATCAAGAAAATATGAAAAAAATGCTTTTCACCAGACTTTAGCTTTTGAAGCAATGTTCCCTCTACATGATGATCTCCGATGATCATTCTGCATTTAAATATGGCGGTGGCAGCATCAGACTGTGTATGTGGTGTTTTTCTTCAGCAGGAATAAGGAAGCTTGTCAGTTGACGGGAAGACAAATGGAGCCAACTTCAGATTAAACCCAGCAAGAACACCTATTGTATTAACTGTGACATCCTCTGTGAGTGTAACACATCGCAAACGTAAGGTGAACGGTTTTTGTGTAAGAATATTGTTTTCTTCATCAACGCAGCGATCTGACAAACATGACATGAAGCAGATGTTTCAGGACGTTTTGTCAGCATGAACGTTTCGCTGTGGGTGGCGCGGCATGTGGGCGTACAACTGTTTGAGCGTGACGTATGAAAAGCAATTAAAAGAATGACTGACAGTTTTGACAAAACATATATACTTAATGAAGAGCCTTTCCCTCTGAATTTACCACGAAATAAAATATTCACAGACAAGAGCTTTGAAATATTTATTTTGATTAAAGACGTGTGCCACCAAAGAGACTGCGAGAGCGTTGACCTTGCTCAGCTGGGGGCAGAAACCCGGGTGAGTTTATCTGTCTAAAAGCAATGATTCAATGAAGAGGCACTTGCTGTTTCAGATGACATTGTTTTTGCCCCCGCCTGAGTGAGAACCAATTTGATTTATAGACCTCGAGAATGTGTCGAAGGGGTAAAGACACACGCCAAGAGCCGGCTAAGGTTGCGTCAAGCTGAGGATCAGGGTCTTGCATTTATATATCATCATGCAGAGTCGGTTAAGGGGGTGCAAAAGGTGTAAAATCTGATTGTCTCCTTGCGTTTGTAAAATAAAGGTGTGTGTCAACAATAAATCAGAGGGGAACTTGATCTCTGTTTGCTGTTTTTGGCTTTTCACATCCAGCAGGCATGATTTATATAAGAAAAATACCTGGTTGGAATTTTAAGCGTGGCGGCTGGGAAAAGAAAAGAAGAAGAAGAAGAAGAAAAAAGGAATAGCAAGGAAAGCACCAAAAGCAGATGCAAATGAGGATAAGTAAGAAAATATTTACTGACATTTTCTTTGAAAAATCCCATTTTGAATATTTTCACAAGATTCAAGGAAATCTATAAGTGACTAAAATTTGGTGTTATTCAAGCCAACTTTTCTTTTTGAGGTTTGTTTAGATTAGTATGTTTTTTCGGTAACGTTTTATTTGAAGGGGGTGAGCATAGGACTGGCATAATACTGTCATAAACATGACATAACACCACTTATGAACATGAAGGATCATTCATGAATGTTTATGACTGTTGTCATGAAGTGTCATTCAGTAAATAATACTTTTAAAGCAAGGTTGTACTAAGACTTCCATTAAAAGTTAATTAAAAATGTCAACGTTGCATTAAAAGTGTCATTATTTACCCGATGACATTTCATGACAACATAAACATTCATGAAGACTCCTTTATGTTCATAACAAGTGTTATGACAGTATTATGCCAGTCTTATGCACACCCCTTCAAAAGGAGTGTTACCGTTTTTTCTAGATGCTGCCTCAGTTGGTGGGATCGCTCAGCTAAAATTCAGAACTAAAGCCGATTGAGAATCTATGCCAAAGCTTAAACAGTAATATCCATGGATGCTCTTTGTTCAGTCTAAGCTAAAGCTTTACTGTAAAAAAAATAAATGTCTCAGATTCTGTTTTGAACTTATATAGACGTGCCCCAACTAACTGCAATTGCAGTGAAAAGAAAAAATGTATATAAATAAACAGAAAAGACATTTTAAGATTTTGAATCTTTGTAAAAATGAAAACAAATTCAAAACCCATGCAGAATTTCCCGTCACTTGAAGCACAAACTACCGTAGTAAAAGCATCGATTGAGGTGATCGTTTCTCTCACTACTTTTCTTCAATATACTGCATGGCTTCCTAATAGAAAACACTAATGTTTGAACGTAGTACAAAATATAAAAAAGTTGAATGTGTGCGAATACACACAGTATATATAGAAAACACCGCACTGAATCAAACTACCTGTTGGATAACCCTGGTTGTTAGTTATTCTGAATAAAAAAACTAACATACTGAGAAATCTCCTTGTGCTTAGAGTGCCAATGTATTCACATGTGAGTTTGTTGTACCTTCAACATCACATCCCAGTTTTTGGCCTACATCTTGTCATTTGTTATTTATATTATGTTCCAAAGCCTATAACACCCCATTTCTACAAAAATCTTTTCTCTAACCATGTCCAACTTACTGTGCTGCAGTACAAAACCAAATAGCCTGTTCTTAAAACTGCAAACATTGAAATTGAAACAGAATATACTGAATCAAATTTAGGACAGAACTAATTATGCATAGAGCAAATAAAGCAAATGTGCCTGTAAATAGTAAATGACTTTTCACAGGAAGAAAGAGGGATAATGTAGAGATGAGAGGGAGAGAGGAGATAAAACTGAAACATCATCATGCTTGAGCCACACGTACGTTCATTTCAATGCATGGAATGGAACTGACAAAGGAATGAAGCAAAATGATGTAAAAAATTGCATAAATAAAATTGTGCAGGTGCTCTTCCTGTGCTCTGATGTTATTACAATTATTGTGCTGTAAGACTTTAATCACTTGATGTAGGGAAAGAGAAAAGAAAAATAAATCATCCTGGTCTGTTTTGAGTAGATCCTGCTCGCCGTGAATTACTTTCTGACGCTTTCTGCATTATCATTTTAATTTCATTATGTTTTTGTACGGCCATAGTCCTTTTGTGTTATTTAATAATGTTTGAAATAAACAGACTTTAAATAAATAAATAAGTTCCCACATTTCCCCAGTGTCAACCCAGAAACTCATAAACAGACCGTCTCAAAACAGAATCCAATTCATTACACCTCAGTGCACAAGAGGAAAACAGAGAAGCACATACACATTTTTCTATAACGGCAACACAAACACAGGAGGTCCTCAAAAGTTAGTTTCCTGTCAGCTTGTGGCCCTGATAATAACATATAAACAAACTCACACGGAACTCACACGCACAAACAACAGCAGGTTGTGGAAACTGGGCAAATCCTGAGCTTAATTTATGACTCAACTAGCTTAGTTTGTAGTTAACAGGCTTGTAACATGCAAGTTGACATGCAACAAGAAATAAGCAAACACCGACTACATTGAATGTTCATGATTTGCTTATACTATTTTGTGTGTGTTTTGGGGAGAGTTAATGAATACACGCAATTTCTAAAACAAAGCATATAGGCGTAGATTTATTTTAGACACCCATCCATCTGTCCGTCTGTTCGCCCGTCTGCTGTTGTACTTTATGTCCTTTCTGCAGATCGGGATGTCTGAGGTCTTTCAAACTCGAGACGACAGAAGGTCAACAGTCTATTGACCCAAATTATAATGGACCTTTCGATCTCTACAACACAGAGAAGGCCTTCTGCTCTGAGTCCCGGACCATTCTTTGAAATGAGCCACAATGAAAACGAAGTCCAGAACACTTTCCGGCCTTGTTCACAGAAAAAAGCCAATCAGTTTGAATCTAGGATGACTGAATATTTTCAAAGCCTGAACTGAACACCTGCCACACCATTTTACAGATGCTTCAACATAAATAATGCTGGACTGACCCCTTTGTTGCTGCTTGCCATCTTTTTACCTCTTGTACATTTTAAAGGGGCCAGTATTATGCAAAATCGACTGTTTTGAGCTTTACATTGTGTTATAATGTTAGTCCCTCATCAAAAATGTACCTGGAGGGTTGCCTTGATTCTTTCATGCATGTTTGAGAAATCATTTAATCTCCCATGGCAACCAGTCGGGGGTGCCTAAATGTTTGCTGTCACCAAGCTCCGCCTTTCTCACACAGCTCCTCCTCAGAGCTGCAGTCTCCCTGCTCCTTCCCCACTGAGCTCCAAACACCTAGTGGAACCATGCATCTGTTGAGCTCATCATATGAACTACTTCTCATTGCAATGCTGGTAAGAACGTTGATAAAAGCTCAATGGAGAAACATTGTTGTGTTGACGTGCTGAAGACAGAGTGTCGGAAAGAGTAGGAGCTTCTTAAAGAGACACAGACCCAATTTCAAGGCGCTATTTGCAAAGTTTGGTAACACTTTATTTGACGGGTTGTGAATAAGGCTGTCATGACAACGTCATGAACATGACATAACACCTGTCATGAACATGAGTAAGTCTTCATGAATATTTATGACTGTTGTCATAAAGTGTCATTTGGTAAATCATGACACTTTTAGTACATAGTTGACATTATTCAAAATATCTTCGTTA
Organism: Xiphophorus hellerii; assembly: GCF_003331165.1. Lineage (NCBI taxonomy): Eukaryota > Metazoa > Chordata > Actinopteri > Cyprinodontiformes > Poeciliidae > Xiphophorus > Xiphophorus hellerii. The sequence goes on from NC_045694.1 coordinate 23,529,228, forward strand.
TGACAACTTGACATTAACCAAGAAATCATGATCTGACATAAATTTGTTATAAAAGTATTACTGATTAAACTTTAGCTTTAATATCATAAAGCTACATCATTTTTTGAAGTGTTACCCACAGTTAAATTTTCTTCAAGTAATCTTTGATATATACAGCATTTTCATAAAAACTTAAGGTAACATGACTTACTTGACTGTGCTATAAAATGTCACTATATAACTAGAAAATGCATAATACTCCCTATTTAATGAATACAACACTAACATACAAGACACTTCCAAGTAGTGTCTAGTGCCATTTCTAAATTTAGGTTCACTCCCAACAAATGATAGTTTGTGAATGAAAACAAGACAGAAAAAAAATCACTCATCATTTTTGTGCGGAGTTGAAAAGGATGTTATTTTGTCAATTAACCCCTTGTTGAAACACAATGGTGCCACACCACTGGGAACGGATGGTGTGCTTCCTTGCTAAGTACTGTGCGACAGCATGCCGTGATTTGCAAAGCCACTTTCTGTGCATGCGGCTCAGCTGCCGATGAAGGAGCAGGCAGCAGCGCTCTGAGTATTCTGCTCCGAGGAGCTTCACCTCACTGTCGGGCAAAGTTATTAGATAGGGCATAGTTACAGTACACATTGGTGCCTGGAGTCAGAGGAAATGAAGGGGGTGGACGGGCCACTGGAGATTTGTCTGGGATCGGTCTTGGTGGATTCTGTCTCACCCACAGGGAAGAGGGACAGATATTACTTTTATAACGGAGCCGTCACTGCGCTACAAGAGAAATCTTCCAGGAAAAGTTCTGACATTGCTGTCAGAGCAAAGAGGACAAGTAGCTGCTGTACTCCAGCTTGTAACTTCTAGCTAGTTTAAAACAAGTGACTTGTTTGTTGTCATTTTTTCCCCCACTATGAGAATCAAAAGCAGTTAGTTGCTAAGCAAAAAAAAAAAAAGAGAAAAAAAAGGCAGTTAGCAGTAGTTTTGGCACATTTTTGTTTTCTGAAAAATGTTTACAAAATGCACAGCTATTAATGCCTCTGCAAAGCCCTATGTCAATATAGTGAAAACTGGAGTTTCAAGATAACTACGCATATAATCGGCACAAGGGGAAAATGAAATTTCTTTGATTAATAGAGTGACTTTCTGTTTGTCATTGCCGGGTGCTGTAGGACACAAACCCCTTCCAGCTGCCTCTGTTCTGTGACACTGATGCATGAATTCATGCCAGGGCTCAGGATAAACTAAACATATAGAACTATTTATATAGATATATGTACATTTTGTGGTTTGCTGGTTTTATGATGACACAGGGCTGTAAACACCAACAAACGCTTTGAGGATTTGAAAGCAATCACATCATCATTGTTGATAAAAGTGTGTGACATACGCTGAAGTTTCTTTCCCCTCCAGCTTGATGAGGCACACGGGGTGCGCACAAAGTTCCCACTGATCTTTAATCAATTTATCGTGCAATGAGCTGCAGACGTAGGTGGAGGCTGGTGCCGCATTAATATTCAGTTTCATTTCACTTCAAAAGGCCTTTTTAATGTCTGACATATTTACCTTTGAAAGTGGAAGTCTTTGAATGATTCCTTCATTGGGATTTCCAGCTGTATAGCCTCCTCGATTATGCAGAGGAATACTGAGTAGGTGCCCTGAAGTTAAAAGTGAGCCTTTGTTTGATTACTCTTGAATCACTTTTAATTTGATATTTAACGGGAAAGATTAATAAGAACCCAAGTAGAACATACACTTTAGCATTTCATCAGAACAAATTTTTTTTCCCTCCCCTCCCAATCTTTTATGTTAGAGGCTGAAAAAAAAAAAAGTATTAACACTCAATACGGCAAAGATATGTGGCTTCAAATAATGTTTCAAAACTTACAAAGGGATGGAACATCACAAGCAAGAAGCTCTCTAATTTTAATTGTGAGTTAAAATTTCATTTGGTTTATACTAAATCAGTTGCATATTGCTTTTTGAGACTGCCTTTTATGTAATTCCTGTTTTAAAAAAAAAAACAATAAAAAAACCAACTAAAAAAATCCTTCCTTGTGTTTTCTTTAATTCCACTAACAGATTGCTGCAACGATTACTGGCAAATGATTGCCGAACTACATGCAGGGTTTAATCCATGTACCCTGCATAAATCACACACTAACCTTGAAGACTGCCTGAGCCAGACATTTTATCTCCATTAAATCTGTAAATTATAATTAACATCCTCGACGAGTCCTGTTTCAGCCGCTACGGCCATATGCTCATCTCCCTCAGTTGAATCGGTGGTGGTTGCCTATTTTGACCAGATAATGCAATATGACAGTGTTTGGCAAAGCCTGCTGTCTTCTCTTAATGCCACTCTGGGTGCCAAAGCTTCCCCTCATGAACCGGATAGGAGGCACAGTAGGTGGCAGTGTTGCACTTCTGCAGTTTTCCTGCAGGCTTTCTTGGCCTTTGCCCAGGTCCAGCATTGATTAATTATCTTAAAAAATGCCGTGCAGACTTTGGTGCATTGCCTCTTGTCTGTTTTTGCTCTCCAACTCTGGCTGCAGACTGATTAACAGATAACTGGATCACCATGTAGGACTCCAACGGTGCAGCTGGAATCCATATCTGTTGTGGCATCAAGGAAGAGACAAGAATCTCTCGTTCTTCACATGTTCAAACACGAGGATATGCGACGTTCTCTTGTTGTGAGCTAAAGCACGCCACAATCGCACCCAAAAACAACGCATGATTCATAGTGAATAAGTATTTAATAATTCATACATCAAGTGATAGAAGAAGGAAGGAAAAAAGAACAAACTTTCAAGCTTTTTCAAATTGCCAGTAGTTGCTAAGCACACTGTTAATTTCAGTGAAAATTAATTTCCTTTCATTTTAATTTTGTAAGGTCAGCTAACTCTGAATAGCTAAAGTGAGAGTCCACCATTATCATTAAATGTGTCTTGATTGGGATTGGTCTCGAATGAGCAGTTTGTGTGCTTGAAATAGAACAGGAAATTGTGGGTGCAAGCCTCCTGGGAAAATGATAAGGAGAATCCTCTCTCTCTCTTTTTTTTAATGAATCAATTGTGTTTCCAGCAAAAGAAATTAATTACATACCTAAATATCGCCTATTGAAACAGACAAAGAAGCTAAACACTTGGCAATCAGCTGAGACAGAAAGACACTTCATTTGTCATATAAATGAAATAGCGAATGAAACATCATTAATTAGGGAGAACAATAAGAGTGGTTGTTTGAAGGATGCAGCGAAGGGTGAAGGCACAAGCTAGTGATCAAAAGCCCGAGAGCGGAGAAAAACGTTGGTCTTTTGAGATCAGATGAAAACATTCAAATGAGCACTGCGCACAACAATGGCCATAAACTATAGAACCTCTTCGTGCGGTTGTTTGGAAGACAACTAAGCAGTTGGTCATAGTCCCTTGCAAAATTATTCCTACCGCTTCAGCTTTTTCTCATTCATTTTCAAGCTACAACCACCAATTTCCATGGGATTCTTTGTGATAGACCAACACAAAGCAGAGCATAATTTATGAAGAGGATTGGACATTTTATATCTCACCAGTCATCATCATTTATGCCCACTTATCCTTGTAGAATCAGGGGGAGATGGTGTCTATTTCCAGTAGTCATTAGGTAAGAGGCTGCCTGCCCATTACAGAGACAAACAGAGCAAACACCATAGTAAAGGCAACCACTTAACCAAACAGGCAGGTTTTTGGACAGTGGGGGGAAGATGGAGTACCCAGGGAGAACCCATGCCTGTATGGGGAGAGCGTGTAAACTCCAAGCAGACCTCGGCCTGAGAATCAAACCCAGGACCTTCTTGTTGCAAGACAATAGGGCTGCTAATTGTACCACAGCATAACCTAGAAAGTGATAGTTTACAATATGAAAAGTAAGATGTGTCTATGTTCACACGTCGCCACCCTTATCCTGATAACCCCAAAACGACAAACCTTCAGAAATGGCCTAATTTGTACATTAAATGTTTGTTAGAGAACATCAGTGAACAAACAGTCCCACGAAGACCAAGGATCAGGACGCATTAGGAAAAAGGTTGTGAAGAAGAGTTGGGTTAAACCATATACTAAGCCCTGAACATCACAGAGCACTGTGATTGATCTGTCATCTGAAAATAGAGTATTGTACAAGTGCCAATCCACCAAGACATGGCTGTTCACCAAAACTGAGAAGTTGGGACTTTGGTGGTTCTATCCAGAGCACAGATCCACAGCCCGAGACCACGGGATCTGTTTGCCTGGACAACAATTAATCAGTGCTCCACTAATATGGCTTTTGCGGGGGAGTGTGAAGAAGAAACTATTGCTACAATAAACGTATGAACATCTGCTTTTGGGTCAAGGAATGTATGGGATACTAGGATAATGTGAAAAAAGGTCCTGTTGTCAGACTGGATAAAAAAACAACAAAAGACTTAAAAACTTTTTGGCCCAGAAGCATAATACTATGTTTTATTTAAACCTGATGTGGAAAACAAACTGTCAATGCAGATCACCCTTAACACGCCGTCTCCATGTTGATGTGGCCCTGGCAAAAATCATGCCTCGAGCTGGAGTGGGGGAAAACTAGTCAAAGAAAAATATGAAAGATGGTTGGGGTTGAGAACAGGACAATCCCAGAAGAAAACCAGCAAAAGAACTGAGATTGGGTGGAGATTCACAACCACAGACATAAACCAAAGCGACAACACAATTGTTTGGTCAAGGTACAAGGTAAATTTATGTGTTAGAGTATCCCGAAGTCCAGACCTAAACCCATTTGAGAGCTAAAATTAGTGTTCACTGAAGCTCTCCATCCAATCTGGCTGAGCTTGAGCTATTGTGCAAAGATGAATGGGCAAAAGTGTTGTTCAACAAAAGGTTGACATAACACAGTCTTTCCATATTTGTATTTATAAAAATCATGCATAATCTTCCTCCCACATTATAACTATGCCCTTTTTTTGTGATGGTCTACAACATAAAAGCCTCAGATATGCCAAAAATATACTATATTTTATGTCTGTAGTGGGATAAAAGGTGTAAAAGTTTGAGTGGTATAAAAACGTTTTAAGACACTGTAAGCAACGTTCATGTGGTTTTATTAAAATAATATTTGGTGTTTTTCCAGTTTCGTATCATGTCAGAAACTTTAAGTTTCTCTGGTTTTATACATTTGTTCCTTTCCCTCCTTGTCAGGGTGTTATGATATAAAGATGTCAAGATTTGGCAAGTATCATGGACCGCTGAGTTTATCCCTCCTATTCCACAAAGAAAAAAATATATTATGACAGACACTGAGACTGTGTTTTTGTTGCTGACAACACGCCGTGCATTCTTATGTATAAACTCCTCGTCAAGTGGAACAGCAACACTTGCCTTGTCTACAAATCTTTTAAGAACCCAGTCCTTGAGTTTGATTGCTGAATAATTGTCGAAGCGCAATTTGCAATTGCAGCACAGGGTGCCCTCGTAACCCAACACGCTGACTTTTAGACAGCCTCTTTTAAAGAGGCGCGTTTACGAAAGGCCATCACTAATTCAACACCCGGTGCTCTGACCGGGCAACAAAAAACTTCAACATGTCCCCAAGACAGAAAAGAAAGCCGCCGTTTAACATATCTAATGCCGGCCATGTATGAATACAATCATAACCATTCTCTTTGAAACCCTTAAAAATGGTAATTAAATTTTCATGGTGTGAATTAGAATCCTAATTTGGAAACGTAGGATCAAAAGAAACTATTTCAATAGCTGGCAAGTAGAAATAATCCTCTGTGGCCAAGGACAAGAGGCTGCAGTGGTCAGGACGTTCCCGGTGGTAACTACACCACTTATAAAAAAGAACAATCTGGACAAATCACTAATGCAGAATTACAGGCCGATCTCCAACCTCCCATTCATCAGCAAAGTTATTGAAAAAGCTGTGTGTAAACAATTAACTAGCTTCCTAACTATAACCAACCTCTTTGACTCCTTCCAGTCTGGTTTTCGTGCTCACCACAGCACAGAGACCGCCCTCGTAAAAGTGTTCAATGACATCCATATAAATACGGACTGTGGCAGAACCACAGTGCTGGTTCTGTTGGATCTCAGTGCAGCTTTTGACACTGTTGACCATGACATATTACTGAATCGACTGGAGAGTTGGGTCGGACTCTCCGGTCCAGTGCTTAACTGGTTTGAATCCTACATAAAGAACAGGGATTTCTTTGTTTCAATTGAAAACTTTTCATCAAAGAGGTCAAAGGTCACATGCGGGGTACCCCAAGGTTCAATCCTAGGACCCCTTTTATTCAATATTTATATGCTCCCACTAGCTCAGGTTATAACAGGAAATAATATTAGCTACCATAACTATGCAGATGACACACAGCTCTACATTACGATGTCACCAGGTGACTCAGAGCCCATCCAATCACTGAACAGATGCTTAGAACAGATAAATGTGTGGATGTGCCAAAACTTTCTCCAGCTGAACAGAAACAAAACTGAAGTTATTATTTTTGGACCTAAAGAGGAACGATCTAGAGTCAATGCACAGCTTCAGTTATTACAACTGAAAACTAGCGATCAGGCCCGAAACCTGGGAGTAGTGATGGACTCTGACCTGAACCTCCAGAGCCACATAAAGACAGTTACAAAGTCGGCCTTCTATCACCTGAAGAACATTTCCAGGATTAAAGGACTAATGTCTCAGCCAGATCTAGAGAAACTCGTCCATGCGTTCATCTTCAGTCGTATTGATTATTGCAACAGCGTCTTCACAGGTCTGTCCAACAAATTAATCAAACAGCTGCAGCTGATCCAGAATGCTGCTGCTCGCGTTCTCACTAAAACCAGGAAGATAGAGCACATAACACCAGTTCTAAAGTCCCTCCACTGGCTCCCTGTAGCTCAAAGAATAGACTTTAAAATACTGTTGTTAGTTTATAAATCACTGAACGGCTTAGCACCACAATACATTAAAGATCTGCTTTTATTGTATCAACCTTCCAGACCTCTCAGGTCTTCCGGTTCTGGTCTGCTCTGCATCCCCAGAACCAGAACCAAACGAGGAGAAGCAGCTTTCAGCATCTATGCACCACAAATTTGGAACAAACTTCCAGAAAACTGTAAAACAGCTGAAACACTGACTTCTTTTAAATCTCAACTGAAAACCCACCTGTTTAGAATTGTATTTGAAATGTAATCAATTACAAATTTCTATATTGCATTGTGATTCTGTGTTTGTTATGATGTAAAGCACTTTGAAATGCCTTGCTGCTGAAATGTGCTATACAAATAAAATTTGATTGATTGATTGATTGATACACAGCAGAAAGCAAAGAACTGACTGTTTCTTTTTTCTTTTTTCTTTAAGTCCCATTAATAAACCATGTACCAATTAAATCATAGCAATAGTCACATTAGAAATGAGTCATGCCCTTTTTTCAATTACGTCCTGCACTTCTAAACAGCAGTAATTCTGTGCCCTCTGTGATTGGTTCATGGGTACTGCAACCCATACGTTGTGGAATGCATGTCTGACAAGCGGCTTAATGAGCTTCACATGCACATTTGATGCACAAAATAAATAAATAAATAAATAGGAAGCAATCGCGTCGGGTTTGGATCAGTGCTGAGAGCTGGATGAAAAAACGGCCAGACTGCAGAATCACTGAAAAATCCCGATCTTGGTCTAGTTGCAGTTTTAATTAATTAGAGCCCAGAGGGTAAGAGATCATAGAAGGACCCACAGCAGAGTGCACTTGCAAATACTGACATGAAAAGGAAAATTATGTCCTCGGATTGGTGTGCACCTATCAGTCAGTTTGCTCGCGAGTACTTAATTTAGCATATACTTCACTGCCACTTTCCTTCAGCTCGTCGCCTCAGGTAGACTCAAAGAGTCACAGTTCCCATTTTACAGAAATCAATTCAGACACTGTTGTCAGTTTCTCTCACTGTGATTTTCTCTAGGTAAAATAGAGACTCACAAAGTAATCTGCTGATACATTTTGAGGAACAGACATGAAAACTTGTTTCACGATGCAGAAATCTTATAGGGATAATGTAAGACACTCCGGGGCAAAACAGACCCAAAAAAAACCAAAAAAAAAAACCCACTTGGATTTGAGACTATGCTTGATTGACGGCATACTTTACAATAACGTGGCTCGGTGAATTTAAAGTGTGTATGCGTTTTTCAATGTTTTTCATGGCTGTAATGAAATTAAGTTTAGATAGAACTATTTATGCTGATGACGTCTTCCTTTCATTTCCTCTCTTCCCTTGTTCTTTCAATTTTTTTCGTTCCTTCTTTCTTGAAATCACAGATAATTTCAGTGCTTCTCGGTAAACATTTCAGCAACCTGCACAAAAGCGTGCCTTATCAGCCTACACACAGACTTACTTTTGAGGGGTAATGGTGGAGCAAGTCATTGGGCCTCCTGCTGGGATCAGAGCTGAAAAGCTTTTTTTTTTTTTTTTCCCTCACTTGTTTTTACCTTGGAAGCATTTTTGTTCTTACTTTGATTAACTTTAGGAATTACAAAGGCTCAGTTGGGGTGGGGAAAAAAAAAAAAAAGATAAACGCAGCCTTTCATAACCCTGAATGTATGATGAATTGATGGTGTGAGTTATGCCAAACTCTTTCTGCTGGAAAGCATAAATATTTAAATCAGTCAGTCAAAACATTTTAAGATCACCATTGACCCTACAGAGTCCAACTAGAACAAAAAAAAGACCCTCACAGTTTTTAGGGGCACCAAATGAGTTCCTGTAGGAAATGTGTGACTAGAATAATGTCGTGTGTGGTGTCATCCTCAGCCTAAATTAGAACGTTTTCACTAATCTCAGAGATATTTATTTTTAGAATAGCAACCCCTGCTCCTTAAAGACAACTTAAATATAATTTATGAAATACTAAGTGGAATGTTTGAGGCCATTTTTGTGAGTTTGTAGTTTATCCAGTCAGTGTTTGCTGCAATGATATATTTCATGTCTATGCAACAAAAACACAACAGAACGGCTAAACATACCCTTTTGTGCCCACGTATGAAGCGAAAGCGTGACAGCTTCTATATTCTTTGTTTTAAAAATTAAGGATTGTCCAAATGTCCTAAAGGCATGCAATAAAGTTTGTTTTAATAATTTTGAACCAGTTGGTATGAATGTCTCTCTAGATGTGGCTCCTTTTTTTGTATTAAAAAAGTCGAGTACGAAACGACCAAAAGTTCAGAAGCAATGAAAGTACAAAATGGCCAGCACCTAAAAAAAACCCCAGCAGGAGTAAAACCTCAATTTTTAAAACAAAAATGTGAAAAAAATTTGCCAACTGCATTTTGATAATGTTGTTAAATTAAGCCCAAACCAATTAAAAGCAAATTTATGGAGATCATGGAAGATCTCAAGGTGTTAAAGAAAGAAACGAGCGCCTCGGGTGAGAACATCATAGGATCCTCCTTGCTCTTTGAGGATGATATGCTTTATTCTAAATCCTACAGCCATCCTTTTCAATATGACTTGGAGCAGTTCCCAGTTGAGTGTCAAATGGCCTAAATGAGAGTCAACTCCTCCAGGTCTGAGGCCATGGACCTCTTTTGATGAAAGTAGCATTACTCTCTCCAGATCGGGAGTCAGTCCTCAAGTGGAGTAATTCAAACATATTGATGTCTTGTTCACAACTACACTGAACTGAAGAAATAGCCGAGCCAAAAATCTTCATGACTTGCTGTGCTGCGTTCTGACACTCAGCTATGCTCTTAAAATATGACTGCATACATTTTGTTAGTAGTCTCTTGAGGTGTTTGGGGCATCTGATCGGGATGCTTCATGAGTGCGTCCCTTTTCAAAGTTTTTCTTTGAATATATCCTAACTCACAGGAGGATTTGCTTATGACTTCTTTTTTCCTCAACGACAGTAGATCCCACAATTAGCTGAAAAGCGTTGCGGTGAAACGTCCAGGTTTCCACCCTGGATCTGTCACTCCCTGACCTGATGTCTGGACAACTGGAAGACAATGGACCAAATGTTGGGTTGTAATTCAAAGGTCGCTTTGGACAAACTGATCCTTTGCGAAGACTTAGAAGATGAATAATTACTTTATCCAACTGTCAAACTGTAAAATCCTTGGATCTCTTTGAGATGTAATGAAAGAAATCTGAATAAATGTCTGCCTTTGTGACAAGCTGCAACTAGCAAAGCTTATAAATACAACTAGAATTTATTTATTTATTTTTGCTGCCTTGCCGGCTGCGTACAGAAATAACATGCCTGAATGTCAGTGCTGAGTGGCTCAATAAACAAAGTGCTGTTCTTCAGAAAAGGTGAAATAAACTAAAAGTGAGTTTGAAAGTAGCCAGTGTTCCTGAGTAAAAGTTTGAAAGTCTTTCACAAACTCTTTTGAGGCACTTCTTAAAAATTCACACAAAATGAAACCTTTTCTATTGTGCCATTATTGATATGCTATTACATTTTTCACATAACAGTATGGTATGCCTTTAATAGGTATGCCTTTTTAGTTCAGGTTTTGTTAAATGCACATTCATGAAGTTCATATCTCCCATTTCACCTACATCCCACAAGGTGCTGCATTGGAGATACAGTAGTGTCAAGAACACTGAGGGATGTGAAAATATAAATTAATCAAATTTAAGTCAGCTGATAATTCAATTAAATCTTATAAACAAAACATATAAGGCACTAATTTCTGACATTTAGATCAACTAAAAATTAAAGCGAAGCAGGCAACATCGGAACAAGTGAGGTCTGCCTTTAATGACATGCAGAAGCATAAGAGAAATGCACATACATAAGATTTGTGTATTTTTTCCCCCCTAATTAGATGTATTACAAAGAAAACACAGTCTTTAATCTTAAAAACTGTCTAATCATATTGTTCATGTAATCAGTTTCAACAGTTCAATAGAAAAATAACTTCACGTTTATTTGAAATTTGATGTATTTGTAAAACTGCAAAAATCCCACTTATCTTTAAGTGTTATTGTCAGAAAATAGTTGCACGTTTCATACAAAGGTTATGGAACTTGAATCTTTAGATGTTTACCATACCAAATGCACAAACTACCAAATTATACATTCCCCAATTTTACATGTCAAATTTCCAAACAGCGGCCCGTACTTTGAGAAAGGCTGTCCCACACATCCGCACCACCAACAGATTGATCTGTCGATTAAACACAGGATTCCTTCTTTTACTTTGTTCTGACCTTAACGTTCGAATCTTGCAGCTATAATGAGGAGTCATCGTACCAAGGTTTTCCAATCTGTTATTGTCAAATTTTGCTATTGTAGCCCCGTCTTCTTCAAGGCTAGACATGTTACAAGTTCAGACACGGTAACCTGCACACCCGGCTTGTAACGGGCGTGCAGGATACACCCGTTACCAGCCGGGTGTGTCCTGGGTGTATCATTTCCAAACTGTCTACTGTGTTTTCCTTTGCTTCCAGCACCAATCATAAATCTTTTTCAGAACATTCTTTACATTCCCAAGATGGTTGTGTGTAAAAATGCTAATACACAACCTGCTTCTGAAATACTCAAAATAGTTGCCCAGCACCAATAACCATAAATAACCAATAAAGTAACTTAAACCCCATTTCCTCCTCATTCTGATGCTCATCTAAAACCTCAACAAGTCATTTTCACCAAACCCCAATGAAGAAGGACATTGAGTTCCTCCCATGTGATTGGCTGACGACTTGACGGGACAATCGACCAGAGGTATTTTGAAATTTATTTTAAAGAACTTGTTGACTGTTTTAATGTTGCCCTTGTGTTTGTGGCAGCAGCAGCATTAGTGTGTGGGAGCCCCTGATTAGCAGTGAAGAGGCGAGCCAGAGGCTTCTAGCGCAGCTATGTTTGCAAACAGTGAAAGAGGCAAGGGCAATCCATAGCAGGGAATCACAGGGTTGTGTATCTCTGTGAACCAGTACGTGTGCATGCATAATGGAATGCCTCTAAATTAAACAATGATAAGTAGAGCTTTGCTAACTCAAACTTTGCACATTATTGCCAGATTATCATTTGCCGTAAAACATTGAGATCTCTGGGAATGCCGAGATTAAAGTAGACCGATCAGATGAAGAAAATTGAAGATGAACTGAAAGGGGGAGACAGTTTAAGTAACCTAAACCCAGAGTTTAGCATTTTTCTTAATGTGCTGAGTAGCTGGGGGAAAAAAAAGAAAAGAAAAAAGCTTGGACTATGGTAATGTTGATTTCTCATCCTGATGGAGAGTACATATTTTTATAATCGATTTGGGGTGCAAATCCTCCGATAAAGGCAAACAGGGCTTTAGTATTCATGGGGGCCTCTGAGCCTCCCTCTGTGTTAATAATGGTGTCCTCAGATGGATTCGAGTTATAATGAGGACTTGCAAATTCAAATCACAGTCTGCTACATATGTCAATGCCGTCAATATATCCGAACTCAGCTCGGCAGTTACCTTTGCATTTCTTTAAAAAGGGTTAACTCATTGACCCCTACAATGTCAGTAGTGAAAATCCTATCGGTTCTTGCATCAGACAATGTCAAGATAATGACTGGCCTCTGGCCCAAGCCTAAAAAGAACAGGGGAAGCGATTTTGAAGCAAGAGACACAAAAGTTAAAGAAAGGCTTTCTAAGAACTATTCATATTTACTACTTCTTGGTACTACACAGGGTTTCAGCAAGAAGAGATGACTAACGTTGAGGCATTTTAATCCAGTTTATTAAACTGTCGTTTGACCTTTTATGCCTATTTTGTTTTTTCTGCATGACTTTCAACAAGAAAAGTTTACCCTATCTATGTTTTGTACCTGCACCTCATACAGTTCATCCGTTTCTCTTCATAGCTGTAGGAAGAACTGGATTCGGGATTTTTTTTTGAAGTATCACAACATAGCAGAGCTCCTCCCAGACTACTCCTCGCTTTCTTATGTTAACTTTCCTAGTAGTTTCTTTGAAGAATTTCAGGTCATTAAAGCCAAAGTAGTTGATTAATTAAGCAGCTAAAAGTGAAATCACAAAGCAGTTGTTTGCTGCCTTTTGTTCAACACTTGTCTGCTGCTGTTTCCTAAACAGAGTCCTTTGGGTGAATGGACCTCCTTAAAGGGTTATGGCTTGTTGAAAGCAGCATTTGGTGGTGAATAATTGGATTACAGCCTTGAGCATGAGTTTAAATGCTGAAGTTGAATGGTGCCTGGAGTCTGTTTACCTTAAAAAGCTCTGTCTCACTTTCTCTCATGTTTTTTTTATTCCCATCCTTTTCTCTTTCTCTTTCATTGAGTACTGGTAAGGATACCCATTACCCCATCATCTTACAGACAGCCTCATTGTATGTACACACATTATCTTTGTCCCACTGGGTGGACTGGACAAGCTATGTTGAGAGGCAGCTGGGAATGCATTGAGTTAGATAGCGTGACCATATTTTGATTTCCAAAAAGAGGGCACTTGGCTCAGTCCTGAAAGAGACTGACAGGGATAATTATTAGGAATGCAGAATATATCAGTATCAACAGCAGAATTCGCTGGTTTTGGTTATTTTTTAACTTCATAAGCAGAACTGCAGCTGATATTACATTTATCTTCTCCATTGCGTCCAAACCAATCACTAATCATCTGCTCAGGGAGGATGTCAATTTAAGTATGACTATTGGTTCCCAGAGAATCAATAGAAATCCAGACACTTTCCCCAATCTCTAATAAACACCTGGAGAACAGAGCATAAATAATATATTTAAGTTTGTGTCCAGATTTAGGGAATGCACTGATGCTAAAGTTAAACTTGTTATCAAGCTGAGCTTCTTAACCCTGAGTCAGTTGTTACCAATGATTGACATCTTTTAGCTGCAGGATGTGAGAGCAGTTTATATGCCACCTTGTTGGAATAGATTCAAAATAGTTATGACTACAATTACAGATTAGGATCTAGTCCCAAAGCAGTTAAAGAAAAACTGGATAATTAAGTAAAAGAACAAAAACATAAAGATGGTTGTTAGACACTCATTATGCGCACTAATGAGTGAAGTTATAAAACTCTTCCTATTAATCAGGTGTATCCTAGTTTGTGGGTTTAAATGTGATTTTTTTTTTAAGGAAAATAACTGAGAGGTTTCACTATTTTGTTATTTATGAAGACAGATCGTGAGCCAGGTCCTCCTTTGCTCAGACATGGCCAGTTTTATCTCTATGAACACTTTTAATGCTCATAGAGATCGTGCCATTTTATTTTTAAGCCAGCAATAATGCTTGATGAGTGATGTCAAAATACTGTAGTGTAAATTACACTGCATGCTTCTCTGCTGCGCTGCGCACTTTGCCGGTGGATCGCATGTGTTCCTGACCACCCTGATTTACACTTCTTGCATCTCCACATCGCCATGGAATGGACTCCGCCAATTACCAATTATAGTCAGTGAGATTATTTACAAAGTGTTCACATAGTGGCGCACAGCTGCGTCTCCACAGCACCTCCATGGTCAAAATTAGAACTGGTCCGATTTTTGCCAAACGCCAGAGCAAGAGCGTGGTCGATCTTCTCAAATCAAACCATTCTGACACAAAAATGCACATTGCAACATCAGGGTTTTCAAAATAATTCACAAAGACCGACTTCAGTTTCTCAAAATACTAGTTAAATTTATGAATATATGAATGTGTTTATACGTATATGCAGTCAACATGTATCATTTGTGGCTATGAATACATGTAGTTTTAATTCTGAAAACTGTTTAAATCAAGTTCTCTCGCTCAAGTCCTAGTAGGAGCATCGGTCAAGGCAAACTAATTGAGAGAGCAATGGAGGGGAAAAGGTACATTATGGCGCAATCTCTCATTTCCCACACATGAGCACCTCATATTCTGCTAAAAACAAACAAAAAACATACATTTTATTTATTTATTGCTGATCCTGTAGTTCTAAGCCAAGTGATCTATTTGTTTCACATTTAGATTTTTCTCTACAAAATGTTTAAGCTCTTGCAATAATGTTATTCCAAACCGCTCACAATGACAATTAAGTGGGGCTCCACTGACTGAAAATGTTTTCCCCGACATTGAAAAAGTACTATTTGAAGTGGTCCCTTGAGTTTCGGATTCTTGAAACAGCTGTGTCTCATAGGTACAAACAGATGATCTCTTCCCTCTTGCTTCGCTTCACTTTTAATAATTTCAACTATTATTAAACAATTTTGTTCCCTGATTGAAAAAAAACAAAACAAAACTTGGATCTTCAAGCTTCTCAGCAGATGAGAACGAGAACGGAGAAAACGTGACGTGCAGATCTGCGATGCGCATCATGAGTCACCCACCTTTTTCTGCAAGTTGAAAGCTACATGTATGTCTGCTCAGTAGTTCCAGTAGGAGAATGCAAAGCTCACAACTCACATTTCCAGGATCTTTTCTTTATTATGCAGGAAATACGGTATGACTCTGATAAAATAGCACTTTCACCGACTAATTGTTTTTAGATTCACATTACACAAAAAGTGAAAAAAGTAAGAATCTGGTTTTAAATTGTAGGGACCTTACGAAGAAAATGTGTAGCATCAGTTAACAACCTAGCAAGTCAACAATGGAAAAGATGATACTTGTTAGTCACATTAAGTTGTCTTCATGCAGGTTAATCAAGATAATTGTACAAACATGATTACACGTTTAATCCATTAAAACGAAATACACAATTAATTTTGAACTGTGACAAGTCTTGCAAGAAGGGATCTTTTAATTACTATTTGGGGAGGAACCACAGCAGCGTTCCCTGTGCAGCACCATTTTCTTTCATGTTCAGAGGTTTCCTTCTTTGCTTTGACAGAATGTCAAACTCCTCTCCTGCAGGCATCTGTAGTGCCTGTTTGACGTTTTAGAAAAATGACTTCAAGGCCAAGTACTTTTAAGACAACCACTTCATTTAGTGAATCCGGAATAAATCTGGTTGGAGTTGGTATGGAGCCTAAAACCTTTTCTCTTTGTGATGTGTTGTCCAGTGCTGGACAGCAGGATCAAAGTATTGTGGTAATATATCTGTATCTGATGCAATGTATCAACTGTGCCAAGCCTTTCATAAAGATCTCTTAACGTCTTTGCCTCCGGAGAAATGCAGCTTCGATGACATTTCAGTTTATCTACAGTGTTAAGAATGGGCCATATGCCTCACCGCTCAAAAAAACTTTAGAAGCCTTTTTATGTATGACATAGCATGATTCTACAAGTATTTTTTGTTTGACATTTTTTATAGTTATATAAGCCTTCTCAGAAAATTCTGCCCTAGTTTGACAAGCTTCCTACTTGCAGAAATGGTCTTGATTATTGTTGAGTGTTCTGCAGCTTTTGTCGATATAGGGGCAAACAATCTAATGTTCTAAGGTTTGATTTAAGGATCATAAACTATGTTTTTTTATGGCAATGAAGCACAGCCATGCAGTGGTTGTGGGAGTAGTGGTCTGTCACAGGCTATGAATTTTAGCTAGGGCCTTCATCTGGCAGGAACCAGTTTGCGACCAGGAATGGGGCAGGAAATGAAAGTTTCAAATTGGAAAAATTCCAGATGGTAAATGCTTTATGAAGTTATGTTTGCGAATGTGCGGTTATCACAAGTACCCTGGACATGCCAAACAAATGATAGTAATTCTGATTTGGCGCATCGAAGTTCTCCACTTAAGGACCAATTCGTATCACTACAAATTGTATGTTTTTGTAACCTCTTAGTGGCTGTCAAACGTGTAAAAAAAAAGTCCTGTTTGACCAGCTAAGAGCTGCTCCTTGCTGGGTCTTTCTATGGAAAGATGCTGAAAAAATAATCGCACAACCTTGAAGGTTTATGAGACCAAACGAAAAAACTCAGGGATTATCTTCGGGTCATCTAAATTCCTTGTCCTGCCTCAAAATGTTATTCTGCCCCCATCGCCTCGAAAGCCCAAAGTTTCTTTGTGAACTTGCTAGTAAATCATTATGACCTCATTTAGGCACCCTAATGCCGAACAGCAGCTGTTACGAGCCCAGAGTCTTCGCGACCTTGATTGTTGTGACACTCGGCTTAAATCATGTATTTTTATTATCCCGTTTCCCCCCACAACAGATGAGACCAAAGAAAGATTGCAGGCTCAGTAACTGGAAAAGAGTCACCTCGTAGCACTGTGCTTGGTTTTAGATTTACTGTTGTTAGACTTATTAAAGGGCAAGACCGTGGTGCCTTTTATGTAAGTTCCCTTTTTTGTTTTGAGGGGGCCCCTATTACAACATGACACAGGGGATTAAACACTTCTTCACTGTAAAGGTCACTGATCAATGATCTTTGCTTTGCAATTTATTAAAGCAATAAATAAGTGCTATGCCTTATTGAAAGTAGTTTATTGCTTTATTCAAAAGTTATCTTGAAACAAAATGGCAGATGATTAAATTTTCCGAAAGTTTGCAAAGGGGTATTGTTGGTGTTGTCCGTCTACACTTGCAAAATTGAATATAATTGCTGGATCAGGCAGGAAAATTGTGTTTAATAAGGTCCTGAACTTCATCAAGACACACAGCGTGGTGCCATTATCTTCACCCAGAGAGCCATGCCAGGCTCCGGTGGCTGATGGGATTAGGGAACAAAGAGAATCACGGGATTGGCTGTTTGCGCTAGTGGTCCCGAAGTCTGGAAAACAAGCATTTTGTTTACTTTTGTTTTCATCCTTTTATTCCATTTTCTTAGCAAACTTCCTGACAGGAGGGAGGGAGCGGTGGCTCAGAGTGATATCTTGTTTGGCTCCTGACAGCATCACTCGGAGAGGAAAATGAAAAGAGTTGGTGATAACGCAGTAACTGGTGCATTCACACACATCTCCTGCTGGCCCCGTCCAACCCCACGCTGCTCATAGGGACAATCCAGGCCCCGGCAATTTAGGGCCACGTGAAAGTGGGAGGTAAAGCTTAAAATAGTGAGGCAGGACCAGAAAGAGAGAGAGCGAGAGAGAGAGAGAGAGAGGGGTAGGGGTAAAAGCAAGGAAATAAAGGAGACCCATGGAGTGATTGGTGCAACAGTGGGGGACAGATGTAATTTTCAGACAACGGCGGGGAAGTGATGTAATTTTCTGAATGCAATTTGTGTGCGCGAGTGTTTGTACACATGCATATGTCTGCATGCTGCGTATTGTCAGACAATGCAGATGGCAGCTCTTGGATGGAGGGCTCATCAGCCGAGGGAAACAAAACATGTCATTTTGGCACTTAGATGTTTTTTTTGAGAGATTCAAATTGCCACAAGTTTTTACAGTACAATGGGCATTTTTGAAATCAAAAGAAAGTTCTTATTTTCTGAATAGAAAGGTGTCAGGCCCATTTGTCTTCAGACTGCATTAAATGTTATTAAGCTTAATAACTGTTGCTCTCAAGCAGCAAATATTCCCCCCCTTTTTGATCTCAAATGTAAAAAAACAAAACACAACAACAAAAATGGAAAGCACATAAAACACTACTTTGCAAAGAAGCTTTAAGATTTTGACAGCGATTTTAGGCTACACCGCTTATAGTTATAGTTATAGCACCAGGACACAAATCTTTAATCCATTATGATTTTGGCTGTCAATTAGCCTGACAAATGAATGAAACAGTATGAGGCAATTTTCCGCAGGAGATTGATCCCCCCCCCCCCTGTGTAAGCAAATTTTCATTCACAGGCGAGTAGGGTGTCACTTTTGTGTCAAAATAAAGAGAAACAAAACATGACGGTTAGGCAATTGAATGCCCTAATGTTACATATCCCAAAGTAAGGATACAGATACTTTTAGGTCTCTGCTAGATGTGGGGAATGTGTCCTCAAAGCTATAATTTGGGAAAAGGGTATGGGTCAGAAGCTGGGGTAAAGTGTCCTGTTGGGTTATGAGAGAGCATTAATGCTCCAAGACAGCCCTCAACTGGTCAAGTCATTCTTATCCAACATCCAGCAAGGGATTAATTTCACATCTAATTAATTACAGCCTCTAAACCTCATTCTGTGAGATAAAGTCCTGTTATCCGTTGGTCGTTGGTGTTTAACTTGCATTTGGGTCGAATCTATAGCTGAGGTACAGATGCATGGTTTATGCATAGCATCAGAAGGCTGCAACATTTGTACATGCTAATTTTGTGACATTTCAAAAATAATAATAATAAAAAAAAACTATTTGTGGCAGTATGGTTTACCTGGTGATCAACTTGTGTACCACAGTTTTTACAAAGACAAATGGAGTCATAGTTAGTAGTATTTTATTTGTTGTAGCTCAATGCTTCTCAAACTTCTTCAAGCCAAAACCACTGTGCTGTTCCAGATGTGGGCAGTAATTAGTTAACATTTACTGAGTTTGGTTTACTTGTGCGACTTTAAAGAAAAAAAAAAAACAGACACGGTTAAATAGTTTGGTGTATGGTCCTTCTTGCCTTGCAGTTCGATGGAGCCTCGAGGACACGCTGATCTGTGTGTATACAAAACAACGTCTCAAAGAAGGTTATCTTCTGTGGGTAAGATAATAACTGCTCCCAACGTTTTGACAGAACCTTCTGACCCGTCCTTCTCAAAGCACAACATCGCTCCGTTTTCACAGATGTGAAGCACAGCAGATAAACAACGTGACTGCTTCCAAACCTACACTTTAAGCAACTTTGACAGATAATTGTGATAAAGCTAATGATGTAATTTAATCACTAAAAACATGACTGAGCCGGTTCCTGGTTGTTAAATTGTTATCCCCCCCCCAATATTTCCAACGTAATGTTGACAGACAGAATACTTAAGTGATTTTAAAATGGTGAGAATTTGCAATTGAAACCTATTGATGTTGCATGCATTAAACGCGCCTGATCAGCTTTATTGGGCTGTGTCATCATGTGACTAAGTAGTTGATTCAGTAAATCTTACAGCCGGAGGTCACAGAAAGGCATATGCATTAACAAATCGTCTCATAATCTGCCCACATAATTGGGTGGCTTAAAAATAAAAAGCCTATAACCAGTCAGGGATGGCATTAAAGGCATAAACACACAGGTCACGACCTCATGAAATCACAAAATCTTTGCGGCCGAGCAGATTTTATTTGCGCATTCACCTGCAAAAAGAATGAAAACGAAAAAAAAGACGATGTTTATTGGCTCAACGTGCGACCTCCTTGTCCTTGCAGTACCTCAGTAGGGCTGTTAGCATCTTGATGGAGGGTTACCAACTAATATAAAACACTCAGCCTTTGCAACAACAACTTTACGGAACACCTGTGGGAGCTGGATTTTTATGAGCTCATTGGCTGCATGATTTTACATTTTCCGGCTGACAAGGTGACATATGCTGCTGGATACAAACACACCGTCCTGAAAAACCTTCCGGCAAACTTGACGAACAGCACAGTTTGCACCGGAACCCTGGCTGTTCCCCGCTCGCTGTTATGCTAACGGAAAAAAACAAACAATCAAAAAAAAAATCCTGATTAGTCGGCATTAACGACAAACGGGTCTCCGTTTAAGTATGATCAAAGTCAAAACAACGAGTCAGCAGCAGTTTGATGCTCATTTAGCGCTCCCTCTTTTAAAGGGCCTCCTGTAACTATTTCCCATTTGCATTTCATTTGCATAACCAAGCTGGCAGAGGCAGACGTAGGGAAGCTCTTGCTATATATCTCCTTGCAGACGAGTGCTTCGATTCTTCTGGGGGCAGTTGAAATTCTGCAGGAGCCCACTTTTCCTTTTCATGGTTACATTTACATGCTCTCATCCAGCCTGCCCCTCTTGAGTTATATCGGGGCGGGGCTTTATCACCTGAAATAAGCAGAGATAAATGTTGCTGAGAAAACACATAACCCGGCCCCCCCTACTCCAGTGTGTGTGTGTGTCTCATGAGTCTCCGTGGAGGCAGGGGTGTTTGCGCGCGTGTGTGTGTGTGTGTGTGTGTAGGGGGGGGGGGAATGTGTAATTTAGTGCTCTAAATCTTAAGCCAGAACGTGTGTGGAAGCCATGAGCTTTCTGCAGACTCGGCTTCTCGTGGCATTCTTGGGGTTCTGCTGAAGGGGCACTTTCAGCTCGGGGATGCAGGAGGTCACTGTCTTACAAAGCACACCCACTCTTGGCGCGTGTGCCCAGGCGCGGTTGTATGTTTCTTGACATTTAACCCCAATATGGATCCAGCTGCCACTAAAAGACAGCCGTTCTCTGGTGACATTTACGTGGGGTTACCAGAAATGATTAGTTAAGGCCGCTTTCATAATTCCTAACTGGGAGCGAGGACTTTATCCGTGGTAGTCCACTGAGCAGTATAGCTCATGGTGCAGCCATGAAGATGCTGAGTAAAATGAGTAATAAATATGTGTTGATTTTTTTTTTTTAAACACAAATGATGAATTGCTAACTAATTATTTACCATAATTGTTAAGCAGAAGGAAAATGACTCATTGTTTTTCACAGTGTGGCCTGCATCTGCATTAACTGCCCCTTATTATAGGATCCAGGAGAAAAGAGTGCAACTATTACCATTAGAACTCACCTAATTAGTAAATATAGAGCAGCTGATTTGATTTTAATCTTACAATAAACGCAGCTCTGCTTTCAAGGCCTTTCTTAGTGAGCAGCAGCGAACAATCAGTGTACAGCACCCAAACCACGCCGTCCTCAGGGTGAAGTCACAGAGAGTTCAGTCGTCAATGTCAAATTTTATGCAACTGCTCATTTTCATCATATGTGTCTTAAAATGCTGCTCTTTTTTTTCAAACAGTCACAAATAAGTACTGAAATATTTGATTAAATATTTTTCATTTGTGAGTAACACTCACCTGAACTCCAGTAAAGAACTTAATAGGTTTGTTTTTATTCCCTTAAGCTTTTTAAAGCCTTTAAATAAGAGCAGCTTCCCAAACAGAGCGAATGTACAATGGAATAAATATCCAAAGAGAATAAACCCAATAAATACTGCAAATTGTACATGAATATTGTTTAGGTGTTTGGTTAGAGTTTAAATCCCTGTAAGATCAATAAAATGTGGAGTTACTTTTTACATATATATATATATATATATATATATATATATATATAATAAAATAAGAAAAATCTTTGTCCCGTTCCCAAGTTATGAATAACATTACATTGGTTTAACAAATAGACATATAAGGAGGTTTGTCATTGCTAGAAGATGTGAAGTTCAAGGGCTATCAATACTTTTTCCAGACACTGAAACTACTGATAAGCAGCGTGGAAAATCCTGAAGACCATGCTTATCAAAGCCTGCCTTCATTTTGTCTTTCCTGTCTTGAGTTTTTGTTTGTTCGTTAGTTTTTGCACCACATAATCAAATCTTTACAGTTTTCCAAGTCATGTGCTGTATTATTATGGGCTGTTATAGACCTCTCCTGAGATTGTTTTCTATGAAAACCCAGCTCAAGAGAATATCATCCGAAAATAAAAGTTGAATGTCAAAACAAAAAGAAAAATGTAGCATAAACACAAGCAGAGGTTTGCTGCTGGTAGCTAACGTGAGCCAGCTGGGAATTTAAAAACAGATAGATGTGCCAAAACCTCGCTTCGATGATTGCTTTTCTCACTAATTTGTTCCTCGCAAAATCACCTAATACCCCCACATTCGACACACAAATTTGATCCACCGCAATATATATATATATATATATATATATATATATATATATATATATATATATCTACTTAGAGCATTGATTGACTTGGGATTCAGTGAAGGCTGGTGCAGCACTGCGAGAAGAAAGTCCCCAGACGAAACGAGAACCTTTACATCTCACAAATGCAAATAGATCCACGAGAAACCAATCTCACAGACGCAGCGAGAAACTGTGAAGGACAGAAATATTCCGATCATGTAGCTCTGGCGTAAAGTTGTTTCTTTTCTTCTCCCATTTATTTCTTTTCCACTGATCCCCCCCCCGCGCCCCCCTCAACCACCCCACCTCGCCAGTCTCAGCTGGGCCAGCAGTCGTGGGTCTGCATGCACTCATAAGTGGTTAACCGAGGACTGCGGCGGATCACCAATCATTTAATGACATGACATGAAACAATACTCGGATGTAATGTAATATCACAGTGCAATCCAATTTCATTATTCCTAGGGGGTAATTGATGGAGTGGGCAGAGGGGGCAGTGACACAGCTAAAACCCAATAAAGGAAGCAGAAGTAACAAATTCTGCAGGTGCAGTGATATAAGATGAAGCACCAACACTTTAAATCATCTCGCAGTGTCAAAAAGTTTCATCTGCAGAAGTGTTTGCAGGTGAAAAAAGGATGAGGGCAGGAACAGAAATTTCTGCCCATGTGGTAAACTCTTCTCCACTCTCTACAAACACAACCCCAACCTCCACCCCCTTCGCCAAGCTGTGCAGAGTACGGCCCCCTTACCAAGCCATGCAAGACAAAAACAGGACCAGACTGGACTGGATTCCCCTGGAGGGTGCAGCGGCGAATCTAAGAACATTGTTTGGAAAACAAGAAATAGATGGAGACAGGTACAGTAAGATGCTGGCGATGCACGGTTTCGGCAGAGAGGCATCTTTTTTTCTTTTTCTTTTTTTTTCCCATGAACTCAGCAATTCCCATTGCGATGTGGAAACAAACTTTGTGCCAGTCCGACACAAAAGAGATTTTCTTTCTGTCAGCATAATTTTCTTTGTTGGATCTGAAGTAGCCCTACAACGGATACGCGCACAGAGTGGAATTCTATTATCTCCCCTGCCTCCCAGAGCACATCGCCGCCAGTGTTATTGTTAGTGTATACACGGTGCGAGGTGGAGACATGTTACAGAAAATGAAACTACATTTTCAATTGAGAATCAACACACGACAGCAGTCTGAGGAGCCCACCCTTTGGACACAGAAGAAACGGCGAAGGCTCAGGGAGGTTATGAGGAGGATGATTGAGGATTTTAGGAGGCTTTCTAAGTGTGTGCTCGCCTGCAATCTCCCAGCACTGAGAGGAATAAAAACTAGTCTTAAATAGATTTATAATTATTGACTTAGACCCACATTTGAGATAAGGAATCCTGATTTTTTTTTTTTACTTTTAGAAGGAATTTTTTAACATGTCAAAACGGAGAACGCTGGGCATGTCTTTGACAGCGAGTTCACAAGTTTGTGTTGTTCCACTCGTGAGGTAGACCGTCCACAACGACTAAATAGATAATAATCCAAATGCTTCTGCTGCAATGTGAAATGGATAAATTAGATTTTTTTTGGATGGCGTTTTTGTTAAAAGTCTATAAATGTTTAATATCTTAACTACAGTAGATAACTTTCCTGGTGTGCATATAAAGCCCTGTTGGCTCTTGCAAGAGGGGCCGAGACCAAAGTGGGATTCTGTTTTCACATCTCCAATCTCAAAAACATCACGACAGTCTGAGGGAATGTGAAAAGCTAAACTATTACTGCATTTTAGGCAAATGATTTTTACACTGCCTCAACATGGAAAACATGGAACGAGCATCACACACGACACCGTGGCAAAACTTATTTGCAAGTTTCAGGAAACTGGAAATGTTGCAGATCAACGACAAAGTGGTCCAAGATGTGCACAGAGTCCCACAAAAATAAAAACTGCGATGCTCGACATGGTTCTTTCTCAGTAAATACTTTGCGGAGGGAAAGTTACTGGCGGTGCACCACCTCCAATCTTCATTCTTTGCGTCTTAGCAAATAGTTGCCATCCAAACTCATGATGGAAGTTTAACAATTCATAAAATAGTATTTTCTGGAATCACTACGTCGCTTTGAGACTGGTGTCTTAATTTTAGGATGGTAGAGGTCGGGGAAGACACTTAAACTCTTTCAGGGTCCAGAAACAACTCATCTGAATTAGTAGTAAATGAAAGCACTATCACAATGAAGTCTACTGGAGGAAAGCTATAAGTATTTGTATAAATAAGAAGAAATAAAACATCATTCGCAATGAGTCTAGTACTATGTAGTCACTCAGTGGTCTGTCTGTCATTTTAAATCTGAGCTTAAAACTTGCTTTGCTTCCTGACAACATTGTTGTTTGCAGAGCTGGCTGTAGTAAAACTGTAAATTGCTGTTATACAGGGTGGGCCATAAGTTTCCATACATAGGAGAATGTAAAATGTATATTTCTTTTATATTTCAGACACCCAAGAAGATGCGTTTGACAAAAGAGCAAAGAATTGAAATTATACTGATGGCTGGATCGGGAAGCAGTCGCATGGTCGCACGAAACTTTAACAGAAAACATGGAACGAGCATCACACACGACATCGTGGCAAAACTTATTTGCAAGTTTCAGGAAACTGGAAATGTTGCAGATCAACGACGAAGTGGTCCAAGATGTGCACAGAGTCCCACAAAAATAAAAACGGTTGTCCAATATAAAATGTTTATATATATATGTATATACAGAAAATAAGATCCAGCACCAGATCGCAACTATTATCCAAATTCAAATAAATTGCTAATTGATCAGCGACTTCAGCTATGAGCATTTAACCAATTGTGAAAAATCTGGACAAATGAATAAGGAAAGTGAATCACTTCTTGTGGCAGTGTAAGTTTAGATCAGATGTCTTAAGTGGTGAACAATAAGCTAGATTAGATTCAGTTTGAATCAGTGTGAACAGAATTTAGATGGAGTCATTGTGAATGATGGCAGTGCACAGCACCCAGTTGTTGCCATATGTTTTCAATTTTCCATCTAAAATTAGACAATGTCAGCTTGTTGTTTTTGTTTAATCCTGTTTGTTTTAAAGGGAGGCAATTAGCAAAGGACGTGTTGTAAACGACGTGTCAAAATATTCTGAGGACAGAAGATTGTATGCGTCTCTCTTAAGTTTGTCATTGTACATAGGGCCCGTCCTTGGAGCTCTCGCAGAGCTTCCAATGTCACCCTGATAAATTAATTATCTAATTTCTTATGCAGAGGTGCAGGAAAATACAGAAGTGGAGGAATTCAGTGAACAGTGGGGGACAGTAATTGAATCCCTGAGTTATTGATTCAGCCAAAGTATCACCATGGGAAACCTGCGGCCAAGACAAGTTAAGACTCTGATTAGCATTTACTGTAATGGTAGAGCTCCTGTAATTATGTTTGGGTATTCTTACTTTATATCTGTCATTTTTTTTCCTGCCCCTGCAGGTTTTCTTTCACAGCTGTGAAATGTATCGTGTAATCACAATTATACTCCATTTCACCCCCCTGCCACATTTGCTTTCTGTTATTTTCCCAACTTTGAATAAAAGGGGTCGTCAGGAGGCTTTGAAATATTTTCTGTAAAATTAAGTGCGAGTAAACATCTTGAGATTTTACTGAGCAGCATCACCTTTGGAAATGTTTGCCGTTAATGCAAAATATTAGGTTGATTTTCTCCTAAGCAAGTTGTTTGGTACTGCCCTTTCAGTGTTGCGCAAACAAATGCATACGGTGTTTTTAAAAATCTGAACTAAAGTGCAGAATTTTAATGTTTGCAACTTTAAAAAGCAGCGCAACAACAAAATGGTGTCAAGCTGACTTAGTCAATATTGATGTGAAGAAAAATCTGCGAAGGTGCAAATCCAGCTGCCTGTAGCTTTAAACATGCCTCAAATGCCAAGACAGATATTCGCAACAGCTAACATGCAGACACACTTGTATGTTGTCCACAGGAGTCCATTGGCTGGGCAGAAGAAGCATTGAAATACAACTTGCATGCTTGTGGTTATATATATATATGTATCCAAGTAAAACCAACGCAACGTGATATAGAGATGTTCTTACTATGAAATGTCGACTCATTGCAGTTTTGCTCATTTTCAAATGGTTTTATTGTTGTAAAATGATCCTACTAATTGATAAAATTACCAAAACTCCAGTCAGTTCAATAAAGTCCATTCTTTGAAATGCAAAATATGAATATATATATATATATATATATATATATATATATATATATATATATATGTAAAATTTGTTCACTGTTTTATTAAAATGTTCTGCAAATGTGCTTTGAAGCCAAGGCTACCACCAGCCTGTCATTCTTGTGTTGCCTCCAAACAATTCATGTTACTCTCAGTCCATGGGAACCCCTTAGGATGGATAACAAAATGTCTTTAAGAAACAAGAACTAAACAAATTGCAGATAAAAACTAAATTTCTGTTTTAACTTCATCCATTTGGTTTTCATTTCCTTTATGTTCTTGTGCAACCTTACCTTGGTGAGCCTCATTAAGTACGTGACTCTAACTTTACAAAATGTGGCAGAGGCATTTTACGTTTGCAAGGCACTGTACATAATAATCAGTTTTACCTCTTAATCCCTCCCGTTTGGATCATAAAATTAAAGAGTGTCTGCACTCAAAGACTGAGATCACGTGAGTGAAAATATTTTAGAGATCTGCTAAAATAACAAAAACTATATATATATACAGTATATATATATATATATATACAGTATATATATATGGATGTATGTAGGGGTATGAGTGTGTGTTTGTGTGGGGGGGGTGACCTAAATTTGCACACACACAAAGCTTGCTCATTTATTTCTCATAGCAGTAAAAGTATGCATCTGCTCCTGGGCCCCGAGCCAAGGGCCGGCACTGGTGTTTTACAACGGGTGGAACTGCAGCGATGGCACTTCCTCGGTTCTCTGCTTCCTCACCACTCTCCCTCCGCCCCCCTGCCCCCTGGGGATCCATGAAGATAAGGACTGAATATCTCCAGATTCCACTTTGCATATATGTTTAATAGCAGCGAAAACATTAGCATCAGTAATTAAAGCAGTAATTTAACGCCATCAACAGGCAAGCTACTTGCACGCTGGAATAACACCACTGAAACACAGTAATTAGCTTGGCTTTGATTGGATGTGAGACCAAGTTCAGGGGATGTGTGTGTGTGTGTGTGCACCTTCGCGCGTCTAAATGCTCATTACAAAGGTGGACATGCTTTTTAATATTCGTCGAGGGAGAATTTTACAAATGGCTCATGCTTTCACAAGAGTCAGGATTGATTCGCTGCAGCCCACATGGTTACAATCAACATCGATCGCATATGAGGTTGTGTACATACACTCTGTGTGCACGTGTGTTGAATGGGATTTGACATCAGTGTGGACAGTGTTAGACATTGGCCAGAGGAGGTCAAATATTGTCAAAGACTTCCCCGAGGAAGCTAATATTGTCCTGTGTTATCATCCGTACGCTGTAAGCCTTTCTTTCCCTCTAATTCTCCCTAAACTCCAGACTGTAACCTTTCTATCTGTCTGGGACCTCTGGGACAGTAGCCCGCATTCTTTTTCATTAAAGTGCTATGATAGCAATATGGCTGTGAGGAGGTATGATATGTTTTGCTTTTTTCCACTGGCATCAAAAATCGTTAGGAGTGCAAGGAGGTCACTCCGGCTTGTATTTGGCTTTTAATGGCTCCTTAAAGCGAGGCCCCGGGGATGGATGAGCGTGTGTGGACGCGCGCACACGCACACACACACGCACATGTGAACAGAGAAACTGTTCAGGATGTCTGAAACCAAGCCAAGACCTTGTTTTTGTCTCTCTTTATTTTACTTTTTTTTTTTGCCCAATCATTCTCCTACCTTATCTGGCCAAATAGCTGCAGCCTTTGATGTATTACGGAGCACTTTTGCTGGAGCATCAGCGTTATTCTATGATTCTAACTCCTTCTGCTTTTATGGTCATCTCTTTCAGCACTCGGTTCAGTCTTTTTATTGACATTTCAAGGCACGCCCACCCGCCCCCATTTTTCAAGCTTTGTCTCTATATGGTAGCTATAAGAATTTTTAATCCCCGTTGCGTCACTGCTCAAACTCCACCTCTGACCTCTTTCCAAAGAGCACTCGGCTCATGTGGCACCCTGCTGATTCTTCTTGGTATGCTGATAGCGTCTCTGTGCAGAATAATTAAGCATATTGAGTTTGCATCAGCAGTGGGTTGTTATATAGCCAGCTGGGCGCACGCACGGCCCGCATAAACACTCGCGCACAAAGTCACGAGGCACACTTTCCCGTGCTACCATATGTACTTCTATCCATCCCAGCTGACAGCTTGGTAATTGCCCAAGGGTTAACTGGAAGTGGTGGTGTAATTGCATCAGAGTTTTAATTCACCCTGGCCTTCTTATTTATTTACCAAGCCATAGATTTTAAAACGGCATTAATCGTCTCTGTGCATTGGGACAAAGTGGGCTTTGACTTGTTGGGTTTTAGTCTATATTTAGTCCAGATAACCTGCAGATAGTTCATTCAGTTGACGCAGGAAGATCTGCGCTTTGATTACATCCAACTGTGTAGTGCAAAAAAGAAGAAAAAAACAAACATTTGAAGTGTCTTGTTAAAATATTTAGACTGAATTTTCACATTTTGCATCTTTACACCAAGTACTAAATAAAAAATTGGAAGGATATTAAAAATAGGTTATGAGTAAAAATCTTAAGGCTTTAACCAGATAATTACATGGACTGTATAAAAAGTCGCATAACCAGTTTTCATACTGACACTAAAAAAAGATTTAAAAAAATATTCTGGTTTTCAATCAGTTGGATGATCATTATTAATGTATTTTTGCTGGATGTCAATATACTAATATGTAACATTCCATTGTATAGCAGAAATGCCTTTTCATAATTTCACTGACTAATGCTCAATACGTCACTTGAACATCGAAACAATACTGCACAGAAGAAAACCGGCCATTAACCTGGACTGACAAGCCCATGCACTCACTGTGGCTGACCTTTCGGGAGAGTGGCAAGAGGAAAACTATTTGTGAAAGAAAGTCATGCAGAGTCGTGGCTTGCACTTCGCCACAAAATAAGATGCAGGAAGAACAAACACGTAAACTGCACACTTCTGAGTTGTGTCAAAAATGCGATTTTTTTTAGTCTACATGCAAAACACTTTGTGACACAAAACTAACACTACACGTCACTCTGAACATGCTTCACCATGTAAGGTGGTTCATGTAACCCGCAATTAGTCAGGGACTTTTATTTTTGAGGGCCCACTTCCTGTGTTGCCCCAAACTCTGCTAACTTATTTAAAGCCCCGCCTCCAGCGCGCAGTTTGAACTTCCTCACCTGTTTACTCTGTGACTGTGGCTTGCTGTTGGCGTCTTCCATTCAAATTGATCCAAATATTTGCATCTACTGATCTGATTGCTTGTTGGGTTTGTCATCTGACAGCAGTATTGCTTTTAGGTATGAAACTTCTGCTCGATTGCTCATTGGAGCGCTGTTTTGCCAGAATTGTTTACCTGGAGCGTCACCGGGATTCTGTCGCCTCATCGTGGCGCTAAGTGCGCCCCACTCTCTTTGAAAAGGTAACTAGTTTGGTGCATCAAGGATGTTGTGCGAGTTCTGGCAGTGAAGTTTAAAATGACGGTGAAATCGATGAGAATAGAATGTAGCTACAATTTTAAGTTTGATTTTGCGCAGTACATTTATTTATGTATTTATTTTTCTGTCTCTCACTCTGCTTGAGTATTTGAGAATTAATTTTATTTTTCTTGATTGATGTTTTGAAAGTGCCCTCTAAATTGATAACTTTAAATTGATTAGCTTGAAATATGACTGATACTGTTTTTGTTTTATTTAAATTATGGTTAATTTAACTTGATTATTGAAATGTTTGCTCTTGTCAAAATTATTAGAAATGTAATAATTGCATTTGCATTTAATATGCATAAACCAATTTTTTTTTTCTTGGACCAGATCCTCATCTGGATCTGAAGATGGTGAGCTAGAAAAAGGACAATGGACTTTATGATTTTCAATTATCATGTCTCTCTTCGTTCTGCTGCAATTGTCTGTTTTTATCCAAATCACTGAATATACCAAAACTAAAAGCACTGCCTCCTGTTTTTCATTCACAACTCGGCCTCATTTAAAGAGCAATCTCCTGATGCTGCTTTTGTAGCCACAGTTAGCTGCCTAGCCCATAAATGTTACGTTGGCATGGTGAAGCCTGATGATGGCAGCATCATAATGAGCAGAGGTTTCAAAAACCCAAAACGTAGACCCCAAACTACAATTTGTGCGTTAAAATGGCCCAATTAAAGTCAAGACCTAAGTATTGAAACGACTTCAAATGATGTCTACAGCCATCTTGAGTAATATTTTGTGAAGGAAAATGGTCATAATTATATATTTTTGAAATACAAACTTGAAAGGCAACCCAAAAGACAAAAGGTGGTTCTACAAAGAACGACTCAGGGAAACATATTTCCTCCCATTTCACAAATATGGGTCAGTTTGTATTGGCATATGACAAAATACGACAAAGTCATGTTTGTAGTTGTGAATATACAAAGGTTTTTAGTTTTGTTTTGTTTTTTAAGTTTTAAGGGGTAAAGATATTTTTGCAAGGCACACTCTTTGATAAGAAAAGAG
This sequence comes from Xiphophorus hellerii, assembly GCF_003331165.1. NCBI lineage: Eukaryota > Metazoa > Chordata > Actinopteri > Cyprinodontiformes > Poeciliidae > Xiphophorus > Xiphophorus hellerii. Next base: position 23,560,561 of record NC_045694.1, read on the forward strand.
CTGTGCAGCCACACAGTAATAAGAATTAATGGTCTTACCTTATTTAACTGGGTACCGTTATATGCAGTTACATGCAGTTATCGGTTGTATAAACTATGACAGGAAAAATGATTATTGTCTACATAACTGTCCTATAGTAAAAATAGATTGTCTCACATTTTTCAAAACACTGAATATTACAGCCTGTGAGACCTTGATGCTTGAATGCATTGCATTTTATGACTTCATTTTGTTTATCTTGTTGGAACTTTTTCTTCTTTTTTTTTTTTTTTACTTGCGACCTCGAGAAAGCAGCAAAGCAAGAAAGCCTTGGTAATCAAATTTATTTGACAGAAAGGCAACTTAAAAGCTCAGCTGCAGACTAGCCTTTATAGTTCAAGGCTTTGGAGAGACAAAATGGACCAGACACCAAAATACCTGTATGAGCCATCCTTTTTTTTTTGTAAATGTAATTTTCTTCATCTATCTTACAAAGATGGCATTGAGAAACATCTTGATTAATTGGAAAACGGTGAAATCTGTTTAAGAATGCCTTGTCTTTTGTGTGTGTGTAGATGGGGAGGTTTGCTCACACTCTGCACCAGAATGACACAGGGTGAATAGGGCTGGGAAATGGGATAAATTCCCAGAAGCAATAGACATCTACGGCTTGATGCTTCTTGCTTTTTATCTATCCAACTGTCTACCAGCCCATCTACCGACACCGAGACGCGCGCGCGCACGCCCCTACTACTTCACTCACTCCTGAGTCCATCCATCCATCTCTTTGACATGATTGTTCCTCTCTTGTTACTTTATGTTCTAATCCATCAGCTCTGAGTAAAAACGGCAATTACACCAAGCCACTGATGCAGCTAACAGACAGAGTCAGAATTACGGCACGGCGCATTACGGCAAATTGCTATTAAAGTTCCTCTTTTTTTACTAAACCAAGCAGAGCAAGTGGAGAGTAATGGACACTCAGTATAAGGAACATCATTAGAAAAGATCTAGTCATCTGAGCTTTTTAATTGCAGATGGCAAATTACCAGACGCTCAGCAGTGTCAGAATCCCGCTTCGGGTTTTCACTTTGTTCTGACAGCCCTTACTGTTGAGATGTGGTTTCAAATTTCTATGCGATTGTTACCACAGACCTGCAGCCAGTAACCTATAAACTGGTAGTGAGCAGCACTGGTTATCTACTGGTTTCACATGAACAAATGTGCACTACGAGGTGAGTCTGCATACGACAGACTCATACATGAAACCCTACAATAACAGTCCCAAACTGGATTACTTAATGCTTAACTGAATAACCTACAAGCACCATTCATAAAAGGGGGTTTGGGGGAAAGACAGAGTACCAGACCCACAAACAGCGTGTTGGAGGAAAGATGAGGGGAAAGGTAACGTGATGAGTGGTGTCCTATATGCCGATGCTCAAGGAGATAGATTGTTCGCGTGGGTGGCGTTGTCCTTGGTGTGGTACTGATTGTGTATGAGGTTGGTGCTCAGCAGGACAGATGGTGCTAGTGGGCAGATGAGTGAATAATGATGTTTCACCACAGTGCAGTAATTACCTGCTTCTAGGCCTACTCTGCAATCCTCACAGGCTGCATGCCCGTGCTCCTGTAGACGGCTTTGCACACAAATTCCTCCACACGTTCATGAATCTTCAAATGCAAATAAACACATAAAGCGCGCATGAACAAACAAAAAAATGGCTCAAAACATTTCTTTTCCGCTTTTTTCACCTTCACTTCTTGAAGATGCAACACGATATGACGTAACCATTCATGATGCGGATTGATCAAAGTACAAACCGGGTTGATTGAACTAATATCCCAAATGGTTAATTGAATCCCTGAAATAAATGTCCAGAGTTTGATTCCCAACTTTGACACCCATGCTGCATGTCATCCCCACTTGCTTTCTCACTACTTCCTGTTAAAGCTGCTGTATATAACTTTTACAAAATGTATGGTTTTTACATATCTGTTAAAACTTTTGCTGCATAGCAAGACAGTATAATAGAAGACAGATAATCTGTGAAGAGATTGATCTCCTCCACCTGCTCTCCAGACTACTATTGCAGTCTGGAGAAATGGACCAAGAGGAAGGTCTTAGGGCTGTCAATCATCCTTGTGTACTACATGTGCTAATGGCGGAGGAAAAAAAAACTTACCAATCCTGGAAAACCGTTTATCCGCCATAATCGGTGGCTATGCTAACTTGCCTGAGCATTCATGGCAATGTCTGTTGAGGTGAACCAGCTGTAGGACAGCAGAGAGCAACGGGGAAGTCGTGCGCTGTCGCGTACGCAAGAGTGATTGACGGCGCTAAAACCCTCCTTCTGGCTCTGATTGGTTGTTACTGACGCAGCAGTGTCTTTGTCTCATGTTATGCTATCACAACATAGTGACACTTTTAACGTATTTAAAAACTATATTTTAAATATGTTAAATTACTTCAGCTTTAAGGGAGCGGATTTGGTGTAATGTTGGTTTTCTACAACTCAGAACTTTGAATTGTTGCGCATGAAAACTTTTGCATAACACAGTTTGTTTGATTGATTGATCATACCCTAAAAGCGTTGACTATCAAGCACAATTAAATACAACATGAAAAATCTTATTTGCCTGCTTATGTAAGAACTGGAAAGTTTTAATGAAAACAATTTGCATGTGGTTGACAATAGCTACTGAAGCAGAAAGTATTTTCTAGTAAGTATCTGTGGCACTGTAGACGGGGACAAAATTATGCTTTGTGTCCCTTTAAGCTAGCTTGATGGAAGATGGAAACAGATCTGGATCCTAAACTCACGTTCGGTACACATGGAGCCAATACTGCACTGAAAATGTTTGGGATTTATTCGTGAAGCCCACCGTTGCGTTTGCTTTTCAAATATTGTTTTGGTAAGAAGGCCAATGGTAGCTGGCAGCTCTCAGTCCCTCTGGCAGCTTGGCAACCATGTGAGGTGAAGGTGACAGAGATTAACTGATAAAATTCAGGTAATGAAATTGTACCTGAATGGAGAAAATGTGCCGCAAAAATAGTAAATGAAATAAGAAATGGAGCAATTAATTATCAAGGGATTTGACTGATATAAAGCCAATTTCATTAAAATAGTCACGATACGATGAAAACAGAGCTATGTTTCATTTTTCCTGTCTCGCAATTTCCATTTCTCATCCACTGCAAAGTTCCCATTCATCATTTCAGGGCAGTGGCCTAAAGGAGAAGTGATAAAAAAAAAAAAAAGTGAATTTAAGTGATATGTACAAGAAAAACATCTTTTGTTTTCCCCACATTAAGTTTATTTATCACTGGTTTGTCTTGGTGAAATGCCACTTTAATTTTCCATCTAATTTCTTCTGCTCTGCAATACAATAACAATTAAAACCAAATATATACAGGAGAAAAAAATCCCTCTGCATGTGTGCAGGTCAGATGTTTCATTAGTTGATCCATTTAGTAAACATCTTGCACCTGGTTATGAATTTGTCTTCAAATTACAAAATTACATACTTAATGATTGCTTACAGCAAACTTTACAAACTGCTCCCAGACCTCGCCACTTTATTCTCTCTTCATTTAACAACGTGCACTGTTTGGGAATTTCAGGAACATCTTCCGGAGTAGAAGGTTGGTTTAATATCCGTTGAATGTTTTAACGTCAGCTGCCTGGGTGTTCACATTGACATGGGCATACATGCTTTTACAAGGTGATCAGTTAGCTATTTTGCGCTGGTTCAAAGGTTTACATTTTGGCATGTTGTATTCTGTGGCAGCAGGTCCCCTCAATCAATATTATCTGATGCAAAGTCTCAGAAATTGCACACAGGATCTTACTTCAGAGCTTGTAACAGCAATCAAATTCACTTCTGTCACAGCTAATGACATGTATGGTAAACATGGCTTATGCTGATGAGCCGGGAGGGGGGTGGATGATTCGATGTTGTAATCTTAAATTGCAGTTCAGTAGCAAATGTTGCGAAGTGAAAGGTGCAAATGAACATTTCTCTTTGAACATAATTTTATGCTTCATATATTTGACTATAACTATCATTATGTAACACAAATCCCTTAACGATTTTCGGATAAAGCATCCAACAGTATGATTCCTTCTCAATTATTGTCACCTTTGATAAAGATACGTCAAATGCTTTCGTGTTCAAAAGAAATGGTTGTTATGGCGACTTGGTGACGCTAAGATGCCACTCTTTGCTGCAGGTCTCTAACGGAGAGCTTCAGTAGATTTTTGCCTTATTTATAATTTCTTCACTGTAAAGGTGAACCAGGGAAGTAGTTTAGGTGAGCAGATATTTTCTTACAGTTATTTCTTGACTATAGAGCAAAGGCAGAAACAGTTGATGTTTAGTAGCATGTTATCAGTTCACGTGGTTCACAGAGTGTGCAATGCTATTTTCAAACACCACATATAACTAATAAGACTAATTTAGGACAAGAAACAACCCCTCTTTTCTCTATATTGGATTTTCTATGACTATCCAAATTGTCAACTGTGCACTGCAATTTTGGTATTCCAAGTGGAAAAGGAGATATTATGGTTTAGAAATTATTTTTTGGCCAAATGTTTCACATTGTTCACATAAATTCTTCATAAAAATTGTTACGGCCTTCCACAAAACATAAACAGGTGCAGATGAGTGTAGATTTGTAGGTTCTCTCTGGCAAGGTCTGCATTATTGGGGATCATCTAAAATCCAAGCAAAAATAATTAATAACCTTTATTGTTTTGGTTGTAGAGGCACGGTGGTTAACGCTGTTGTATTGGAATAAGAATGGCCTGAGTTGGACTCCTGGCCTGAGGCCTTTCTGAATGAAGTTTGACTCTGATTGCATAATATTTACAGGAAGGGACTGCCAAAAGTCCCAATTTACTAATTGAAAAGCCTTAAAACATTTTGATGTAAAAAGGTGGGGCTATGGAGAATTTGACACAAAAAAAGATTTTGAAATTGATGCTTAAAAAGATGTATCTCTACTCAATAAATGTACTCAAATACAAGTTTGTATCTCTGTTATTCAGTGTGAAGACAATGAAGGAATCTTGCATTAACAAAAGGCTTTTTAAACATCCTTACCAGGGCTGCTAATCATTCATCGGAATGCTGTGCAAGATCACTTTCCCAATTAACCAGCTCTGTTTTTTTTTTTCCTTCCTAGTTTTAATTGCCATTGTGGCCGATGAGAATCTGAATGAAACAGAATATCTCATCATTATGATTGTTATATTAAACAGTTGCGCAATCAACCATTAATTAGTATTTGACAAGTTTGTTTGCTATAGAAACTTTAATAGGATCTTTAGTGAAAACGGGTTTTAGATAAAGGACTGAGGGAGATAAGATGGGCATTGTTTCTTTTTGGAAGTGAGAAAATGCAATCATCCGGCAGGATCTTTGTGATTAGGCCTAACTATGGATGAAACAATGTGCAGTTCTGAGCCTGCCAAGGCACTGGCCTGTCAACAAGCTCGGCTTAAGGTGGAAATCTGCACCCTCCTCTGATCCCCCTCTCCCTCTCTGGGGGGGGAGCTATCCACATCTCAAAAGCCACTGAGTCACTCACTCAAACCCAAGCTACTTTCAGATGGAAGCCGAGTTGCAAACTTCTCCGTCCTTTTGATTTCCACCTCTTTTCATCTCGACTCCCTCATCCCCCTCCCAAAGGGTATGAGATGTTGGCAGACTTGTAGATATACCGTAGGCTCTCATCAACACAACAGAGCTAAGTCATATCTGTTAGGAGCATCACAGAAAGCTCCCCAAAGCAGGGTGCTACTGTTGCTGCAGAGCTGTCTGAGCAAACTGCTGCACTGGTTTGAAAGTAAGTGGACCACCTGTGTTAAAAGCAAACGCTGCAGCAGTTGAAAGTACATTCACTTTCAACTGTGTCCGACCGCAAGTCCTTGAATACATATTTTACGATCAGCGAGACCAGGACTTGTAGCAGATATGAATTTCAGTTTCTGATTTTCTTTAGCGCTAAGTGATTGAAAATCCAACAGCGCGGTGCAGAAGTTCAGACTCACCTGTTCAATATGAATGAATGAATGAATGAATGAGGGGACTCTGCTTTCACTATTTCTGTTATTGTCGGTCATTGTGTTACACCAACATCAAAAAACTCCGTGGCGACTTTTGCACTATGTTTACTTTCAATCAAATGTGTGTTATGAACTTAAATGTATAATTTGTTGGAACTAAACTGAAAAAAATAAAGATGACAGTCAATTAAATGATGCATGTTTGGAGAAATTAGATTTTCATATTAATTGGTGCATTTTAAGTTTTATTTACTGGGCCATTAATATTTATATATATATATATGTGTGTGTTTCTGCTTTTGTCAGTTTCATTCTGATAAGTGTCTGATAAAGGAGTTTATTAAATGAGAGCTTTTCACGTTCCTTATACATTTTTAAGTCGTGTCTCATTTAATGCCTAAAGGAATTTCCTTTTTTCCATCCTGTTATGTTTGTTGGTTTATGCAGTCAACTCCCTGCATAAACCCACAACAAATTCCCTCCAGTTTTGGCAGTGCAAAGACTCCTGGGACAAAGTCTGCTATCGAGTGTTTCACCACAAAACAACTAAAAAACATAATGGCAGAAATATTAGCATTTAGTCTAATTTAAATGCAAAAAATTGTATCTGTAGGCAAATCGACTAACTGATTTGCTTACTGTGAAACTGTTAGTAACATATTTACAGTAATTTGAAGTAAAGAGAATGACAGTAGCCTCAGCAGCAAATTTAACTCGCACTTTCAAGTAGACAAAGGGAAACTTTTCTAAGATTAGGTTTTCAATATATCTTAGGACTAATGTCTCAGCCAGATCTAGAGAAACTCATCCATGCGTTCATCTTCAGTCGTATTGATTATTGCAACAGCGTCTTCACAGGTCTGTCCAACAAATTAATCAAACAGCTGCAGCTGATCCAGAATGCTGCTGCTCGCGTTCTGACTAAAACCAGGAAGATAGAGCACATAACACCAGTTTTAAAGTCCCTCCACTGGCTCCCTGTAGCTCAAAGAATAGACTTTAAAATACTGTTGTTAGTTTACAAATCACTGAACGGCTCAGCACCACAATACATTAAAGATCTGCTGTTGTTGTATCAACCTTCCAGACCTCTCAGGTCTTCCGGTTCTGGTCTGCTCTGCATCCCCAGAACCAGAACCAAACGAGGAGAAGCAGCTTTCAGTATCTATGCACCACGAATTTGGAACAAACTTCCAGAAAACTGTAAAACAGCTGAAACACTGACTTCTTTTAAATCTCAACTGAAAACCCACCTGTTTAGAATTGTATTTGAAATGTAATCAATTGCAAATTTATTGATGTAACTTGACTTAATGATTGATTCTATATTGCATTGTGATTCTGTGTTTGTTATGATGTAAAGCACTTTGAAATGCCTTGCTGCTGAAATGTGCTATACAAATAAAATTTGATTGATTGATTAATAGTGATTTGACCATTATTAAGATAATGAAAATATGTGGACTGAGCCCAAAAAGATCAGTAAAAGCATGATGCCAAGAGGACCTTGTGGAACCTTCAAGGACAATTAGCTGAAATAAAGAAAACAAAACAAAAAAACTTCATGTTTGCCAGATAAAATGTTTCTAACGAGTGTCAATTGGCACTAACCATTTTATTTAATAGCTGTTTAATATATTTCTTAAATGGTACTTAACACATTAGAAAAATTGTTGTTTTGTTCTTGACTGTACTGATTCATAAAGCCATTTTGACCCAAACTTTATTACTTTACCCATGGAAGAAGCAACTGTATGGAAAAAAAAAAAAAATTATGATGCTGTAGTTTCAGGTTTCTTTCAACCCACTAAGTGCATAACTTTTTAAATCATTTTTTTTTTTTTTTTGCCTTTTTTGCTAATAAATTGAGCCTCTGCATGCCACTGGAAAGTGAAGCTAAAGAGTTTTGCTTCAAAGCAAGCACAGGTGAGCCTTGTACTTTGAAGAGCTGAAAGGTACACATCAGTGTAAGAGCGCTTCTGGGCTTCCTTCTGGACTGATCGGTAGCTAAAGTGGCAGGTCTGATCCTCTAAAGGTCATCCATGACATCAGGACTTTGCTGTTTTATGCTTGATGTATATTCGTACTGATAGCTGCATCTCTGCTGAAAACTCTGTCCGCTCTCCGTGGCCGTAATTTCTAGACTGCACTTACTTGGATGAGGAGATGAGCCTGTTCGGAATGAAACCTCAGGTATTTAGTGCGTCTCAAAGGTCAGTCTCCCCTCACTCAGTCTTTTTACTGCTGACCTGTCTTGAGTGAGCAATAAAAGCTTTCAGGCTGTCCTGCTATGCAGCTGGGAATATGTATGTATTTATGGTTATGACAGCTTATGCAGAAGGTGTCCTTCCACCGGATGTAGAGCAGGGACGAGAGAAGCCAAAAGTCAATGCCGGCCACAACTCTTCTCATACTGATTACAGGCCACATTCTTCTCTGCATTTTAGTCACTCAAGGGTTGTTGAAAAGTGCTGGAAACATTCTTGTCAGTTTCATAACAACTTTGAAATACAGACATTCTTCTCACCGACTCTTTTGGGACTCGTCTTTATCAGGTTTGCAGATTGACAGGAAGACACCGATGCCAGTTTTTCCTTGCATTACAGCTTCATCAGATTAGTATTCATCAGTATCTACGAACACCAGCTTAAATTTCTTGCTGTACATTCTCAGTTGGATTGTGGGCTTAACTTCAACTGGTTCGACTAAAACATGAATATGCTTTGATCAAAACCGTTCCAAGGTAGCTCTGTCTTTATAGTTACTGTATGTTTGAGCTGCTGCAAGGTGAACCCCTGACCCGGTCTCAAATCTTTTGAAGCCTATGCCAGGTTTCCTGTGTGTTTAGCTCCATCCATCATCCCATCAACTCTAATCAGGTTCCCTTGCCAAAGACAAAAACAAGAAAAACATCCCGCAGCACGATGTTGCCACTACCATGTTTCGTCACGGGGATGATCTGCTCAGAGTGATGGGTGCAGTTTTAGTTTTAACCACACGTCACCTTTGGACCAGTGCTAATTCATAAACTGAGACTAATTCTGGCTGTCCCTTCAACATCCTGTTTTTGTTCTTGCCACTCTACCATAAAGATCACATTTTTTCCACTTGAACTATAAATCTGTATGGAGATTCTCTGCGGCATCTTTGATTAAAATTCTCCCTTCTTGGCCTCTCAGTTTAGGTCAAAGGTCATGTCCAAGTAGGTGTGCGGTCATAATGTACCTTTAATATTCTCAGGGATGACTGAACATCTCAGTCATCCCTTGGGGTGTTGTTTTTAAATAAACTTTATTGGACTTTATTTACTAAATTATGGGACTTTTGAAGGGAACAGGTCACATTGTATTTTGTTAGAGTATGTAAACTTTGAGAGGACTGAAAACAAATGTACTAAGGCTGTTATATTATTAAAGCGCAGCTTTGCAGGCCTTCCCTTCAAATTCAACAACAGCTCCTCTTTTTTTTTGTTTTAGTCAATACATTTTATTGAGCAAATGCCAAATATAAGTTTGAGTGAAAGATTTGTTCCAAAGGATCAGTTCCTAAAACAGAACACATGCAAATAAATGTGCACTAATAAATTTGGCCCTGCTGAAGACAATGTCCTATGTTACGCCACATGTCAATGACACTTGGTGGAAATAAATATGGTTGAGTTTTGCACATTACTTTGCACATTGTTTTTAGTGGTCAGCATGTGTTTTGCATGTTCATGAAGGAAGACACACCTGCTGTTCTTCTCATTTGACAGGTGCAATTCTGTTTGCGTGTTGTTTGTAGATTGAGTTTGCAAACCTTTAGAAAATCAGGTCCTAAAACTTCTACAAGCTGGTCGGCTGAATTAACGACTGTTCATGCTCTGCATCCACAACCATTCTTAGAAGATATTTGGATGAAATGAGTTACGACAACATTAAGTTTCCCTTTGTAACCAATAAAGTTTCTTCAAATTGAATTGAAGCAAAACGTGGCATTGCATAACAGTGCAGTCATTGCGAGAGTCCATACCTGGCCCATCTTTACTACCAAAGTGGAAACTCAAAAATGTTGGTTTTGTGTTCTGAGAAATGTTTGAAACGTGTGAGGAAGGGTGTTGAAGTGCTGGGTGGATACTTTTTGGACATAAAACATTGTTGTTTTCCTGAAAACCAAGGTTCTCAGGAGGAATGTTTTAGTTTTAATTCACCCCTCATTTCATTTTCCAACAACTGTTTGAACCTTTTATATATATATATATATATATACATACACAGTACAGACCAAAAGTTTGGACACACCTTTTATTTTCATGACTATTGACATTGTAGATTCACACTGAAGGCATCAAAACTATGAATAACATGTGGAAATATGCACTAAACAAAAATGTGTAAAACAACTGAAAATACCCCTTATATTCTAGTTTCTTCAAAGTAGCAACCTTTTGCTGTGATTACTGCTTTGCACACACTCTGCATTTTCTTGATGAGCTTCAAGAGGTAGTCACCTGAAATGGTTTTCACTTCATAGGTGTGCCCTGTCAGGTTAATAAGTGGGATTTCTTGCCTTATAAATAGTCATGAAAATAAAGAAAACCCATTGAATTAGAAGGTGTGTCCAACACAACTGTGTGTCCAAACTTTTGGTCTGTACTCAATACAGACCAAAAGTTTGGACACTGTACTGTAGATATACAGTATATATCAAACAAAAGTTTTTTTTAAACATCTGACAGGAAACAAGGGGATCCACTTCAAAAAGTATACATGCCTGTCTAGTCATGCATCAAAAATCTTAAACATGGTCATTTATAATGCTTTCACTAATATTTTTCAGAATCTCAACCTTCTCACAACAAAAGAGTGACATAAAAAAGAAGTGACAAAGCATTTCTTCAATGCAGAAGTCACATGCTCTCAATGATTCGAAAGATATTTTTTGGCCTTCAGTTTCTTTTAGTCTTGCTTTCTGGTTATCAGGAAAAGAAAGGAATGGAAAAGGGTGAGCGCTGTTTGTTTTCCTTTTCTTTTCGCTGTCCATTTTTCTCTAATGGGTTGTGGGTAAAGGGTCTTTAGAGGGGATGTACAAACACATAAAAATTTTTCCCTCTATAAGCCCAAAATAGCCCCATGCTCAGCCTCCCTGCCTGCAGGTATGTACACACCGCATCCGTCCAGTGTGCTTCAGCAAACAACAGGATGCCACTCTGTCAAGCTAAAGAGTAAAGCAGCCTGGCCACTCTCAGGGCCTTCTGTTGATGTTAACATTTTTTTTCTGTAATTGTTGGATGGGAGGTGGAGGGAGGGGCTCAAAGCTCTGAGTGCTCTAATGTCGGCTGCGGGTACAGCAACGACTTGATGGACTTCACCACTACAGCCGTGGTAATCAAGAATTACAGAGGATTCTTATTGCTCCGGTGTGACTTCACTTCTGTACCGCTGTTTCTCTTTGCTTTGTATATAATTTCCACTTTCTACTCGGAAGGTTGGAATTCGGTGGCACTTTTGCTTCAACCTTTGCAAACTACGATGCAGGGAACTGCTGCTGCCGCCCTGTTTCAGCGAAACCAGCGCACAAACACAAAATCCGTCTCTTTTACCTCACCGCCGGCTCCGTGTTGTGATGAAGGCTCTCTCTCCCTCCATCCTTATTACCAGAAGAAAGAGGTCGGTGCAAGTTCATGCTTGCATCACTCAGACCCTGACAGCTGCGGCACTTTCTGTGAAGAAAACGGAACAGACGTACGAGGAGAGGGGATGAGAGAAAGAAAAGACATGATTCTAGTTTATGGGGATGTGGGTGTGTGTGGGGGGGGATTTCATCCAAAGGAGCAGCCTGGTCTGCTGCTGCAAGCTGTTGTTGGCATCAACTGGAGCAGTCAGTCAGGCAGCCAGCTGAGTCTTGTCTGCCTTTACTTGCCATTTAGATGTGGAGGCATGGGAGAGGGGAGGTATGAGATGTGTTTCACCAGAGGAAGTCTTGGACTTATACCCCATGTCAAGAATGTAAAAGGAAATGTGTAGTTTGTAATAAGCCATATACAGCTCTGGAAAAACATTGAGAGACCACTTAAAATGATCAATTTCTCTTATTTTATTTTTCATAGGTATATGTCTGAGTAAAATCAACATTGTTCTTTTATTCTATAAACTTCAGACATCATTTGTCTGAAATTCCAACCAAAAATTTGTATTTATTTGCAGGAAATGAGAAATTATCAAAATAAGTGCTTTCATACCTCAAATAATGCAAAGAAAACAAGTTCGCATTCATCTAGAAACAACAATACTAATGTTTTAACTCAGGAATCAGTATTTGATGGAATAACCGGGAGGTTTTCGATGGGGTTCAGTGCAGTGGTCTTTTATTTTCTTCCAGAGTTGCATGTGACACGGAAAACATGTCACATGCAATGTGACATGAAGGCACCTTCTTCAAGGCACCTTGAAGAAGGCGCCTTGGTGAGTTAACTATAAATAACTAAAATGCACATCTGACATTACCTTTAAGACATTGTCACCGCAAAAACAAATGGTAAGGGAAGCATCATGCTGCGGACACGTTTCCTACAACAGGACAAAAGAAAAGTTGGTTAGTGTGACGTTGATTAGAGCTAAAAACGGGGCGATCCTGAAAGAATAACTGTTGGTGGAGGCTGCAAAACGTTTGAGAGAAAGGCAGAAATCAGGACAGCAGGACAACAAACAACCGTTCAGCTGCAATATTCATGTGTTTGAATTTCTCAAAGTCCTAAATAAAACATCAACATTTACAGATGTTCTTCATTAAATCTCAGTTTGAGTCATCTTGCAATATTTTGCCTCCAAACATGCATAGCTGGTAGAGACATGTCTTCCACCTCTGACTGCAGCGAAAAGTGATCACTCCACAAAGTATTTATCCAGGAGTGCTGAATGCAAATGAATAAAACATATATATATATATATATATATATATATATATATATATATATATATATATATATATATATATATATATATATATTAAAGGAAGTGCTTCCCATTCCCCAGCTGCATGCAAATGGACTTGGTAGATGTGTTACACAGGATACTGCTCCTTACACAACCCGCCTCTCTGTGATTATTGAAGGAACAGGATTTAAACTCAGACCCTTCAGCTCCACAGTCACCTGCTCCCCTGCTTATGCCACTAACATCTCTACGAATACAAAAACATGTAAAAAAAACAAAAACAAAACATCTATCCAAGTTAATGGTTCCAACAAGACACAATATGACAAAGCTCAAATATGTGTGATCATTTATTTCAGTGAAAGCCATTACATAAACACACAGACTGACATGTTTTCAAGCTTTTTTTCTGTTAAATATGATTTTTTTTTTTGCTTACAGCCAATAAAAACACAGCATTTAAGGTTCAAATATGATATCAGAGCAATAAAAAACATATGATAATATAGAAATTTGGGCTTAATGAAAAGTATATTAAAAGGTTATTTTCAAAAAGAACTTTAAATCGGATCCGGGGAGATATTCTGGTTAATTAAATATGAATACCTTACTCACTGTTCAACATTACAGAGCGTAGAAGCTGGACATGAGAAGTTGTATTTTTTTATTTTTTGCCCACTTACCTTTAAAGTATTTGAGCATTGAGTATTGAGATTCTGCCTCTGCTGCTCTATTCTCAGCACACCTGCAGGGCATCTGGCTTGCTGCTGAACATATGTAAGCTGTTATCCCTTCCACATTCGATCAATCACTTCCTTATTCAGCAAGACCTCTGTTTTCGCTCGTCTCTCCAGGACTTTGCCCTCCATCCTTTCCACTCTTGACTTCCTTTCCCCGTCAGTTAGCTCAGCTCACCCCCGTTCTTTCACACCCTGCAGGACGCGGGTGTTTCTGCTGAGATACCCAGGCCTGTGTTGCTTTTTAAAAATCTTTCATCCACCCCCAGGTAACCACACCTTCCCCTCTCGCCTACCCTTGGCTGTTGTCCTCCTCCTCTTCTGCTGAAAGGTATCGGCCACAAAGAGAGTCGCGGAGCAACACAGAAGTCCTCTGCTCGCCTGAAGAGACGCGCAGATGGGGAAAGGCCAAACTTTGTTTTATTATTGACGTAATCCTAAAAGCTTGTGCCTGCGAAGCCAGATCAATTTTCTCCACCTTATTCTGTTATTAAAAGCTGGCCTGAGGGCTAAGGAGGCCTTATCCCTCCCCCCCAAAAAATAAAAATAGATAAAAAAATATAGACAGAGGCAGACAGAGACACACAAATGCAACCCAGTTTCTGGAATCATCTCTTTCTGATAAAACATGCACCAGGTATGAATTAGATTTTCCAGTGCTGTCATTAATAGATGAGCTTGCCGGGGCCCGGGACTGAGGCCTGTGGAGCAGGCAGGCGCGCCGTAATATCCATGGACAGGAGCAAAGATAGAGACAATCACGGCTGCTATGAGCAACACTTCATCACTGTCACGTTTGGGCAGAATTCAATTTGCGGATGTCGAACTCGCCCCCTCTGTCTTTGCGTCATGTCTGAGGAAAAAAAGACACCGGCGTGCACACATGTGCCGCTGCGACCCCCCTGCCTCAAAACGCATTTGCAAACATCGCACGGTTGTTTATTATGTATTTGTTTTACAGTGAAAAGCATATCAACTAAAGATAACGGTGTTGGTCGGAACACTGAGGGAGCTGGGGAGTAAATGCACTCTGAATACCTGCGACTCCATATGTGCTATCAGCAGGAACTGTTCAGGCTTAGAGCTGCTGCACTGTATCCTACATACAGTACAGACCAAAAGTTTGGACACACAGTTGTGTCCAAACTTTTGGTCTATACTGTACATCGAGAGAAGGAACAACAAGCTTATACTTGGAAGAAGAAAAAAGTAAAGTAACCAAGTGAGCAAGCAAATGAGTAGATGAATAAATAAAACCAAGGAGAGATGCTTTTTTCCCCCCCAAGTACATTATGCACAATGTGCAATCAGCAATCAGAAGGATCTTTCATTTCGAGATAAGGCTTTGAAAGAAGCTTAATGTTCATTTTCTCACAAACAATAAAAAAAATGTGTATAATTTGAAAAAGAAAATTACAGGCCAGAAACTTGTTGATTAAAAATATTACCAAAAAAATATATATCAGCAGTTGTAATATCAAGCATCGTTTTTGTTTAAGATATGCCATTTGCATTTTTTTTTACAATATTTTTTTTTTTTTAAAGTGTTTGCCATACTGGCAATATTTGCTGTGTTGCCAGTGCGTGGGTTGACTATTGCTGAAAGAAAGCAAATATACAGGTTCATTTAAAACGAGGCACGTCGGAGAAAGACACAACAAACAAACCAGCAGAGAAACAAACAATTTCCGGCTTTAAATGGACATTACAAACTTTTAAAATCAGGTTTCCAGGAGTTTCTAACAGTAATGGTTCACACACCGGTTGTCATATCAGAACAATATGTCCTAATATACAATTTTACCTTCAATTGTAACATTTGTATTTTAATCTCTCTCTTTCTTTCTCCCTCTCTCTGAAGCACATACAGAATAAATATTTCTAACTAGATAAGCCAGATAAAACCTTGCTTTTGTCAGTACACCTTATCAATTCTACCTGGTGGGGTAATTGGAGAGTAAATTAAGTTAAGAAAACAAACTTTGAGACTTGTTTTCTTACTCATCTTGTGCCAACATTTAAATGGCCATATCTTCATTTATTTATTTATTTATTTATTTGTTATTTCTATGTGTTTGACATCATTAGAAAGCTCAGAATCCACACGGTCAGAATCTGAAAATAACTCAAAACGCCCCCGGAGACGTGCTCCTAGTTTTGTCTAGCTGGTCACATAAGTAGACATCTATACTCGTTACTATTAAATATGCCAGTGTGACAGCAAAGAGCCAATAATTACATTACAGGGTCTAATCTCCTGCTGAACTGTGCACTGATGAAGATGGAATCATCTCGACTCCACCTGACAGCAACGTTTTGTGATTATTTTAACTAATAATCATTTGACCATGTATTTAGAAGGCTGCCATAAAATATATACCATTGAGGTTTGAGCTGGGGACTGTTTGGCCATTATTGATTATTTAAAAAGGAGAAAAAAAACACAACATGGTTGAGTCGTAGCAAATTGAATTCTGTCCTGATGCACTGCTGTGCTTTAAATGACTCAACCCTCACCATTATATTCACAATCTGCAAAGCGGGGGCGCATCATTAGTGTCACAGAAACGTTACATGACCTCACATGTAGAGCTGAGTTATAAGATGTTTTATGTAAGCCAACATGAACTGCAAAATCAGAAAAATGGCAACTTAAATTTTTTTTTATTAGTATTTTAAATTACCTAGCATGGATGAAGAGATTGAAATTCTTAACAGCTCACATACATGCCATCTGGTATAGGTCATTTGATACGACTCTTCCCTTGTACTATAAAGCTGCTAAGCTGTTTTGGTAGAGGTTGCATTTTCACTGATGTTTTCTTTCATGTACAGGCCACATTTTTGAATAAGGTATGGCGAGTAAGGAAATGATTACTCGTAGTTACTAACAATGAGACACAATCTCCGTGACTTGCATTCGAAAGAAAGTTGGACAAACTTAGCAAAAAGATGTTCTCCACGACGTAATTACTCTCCCTGGTGGGCTTTCGTACACCTGGACTCCCAAGAACCTTCCGAACAGGAAGCCTCTGGGCTGTAGTTGTAATTTGACAGCGTACCATTTCCCCGTTACGCCAGAGCACGTTCTTTCCACCTGCCTCGCGTCTCGGCTGAGCCTTCCAAATCAACAAGCTGAGAAGCGCTCACGCTGCTTAGTCTGTGTTTATAATTTATTGCATGCAATGGATTGTTTTTCTGTCCGTGAATTGACACAATAACGGCCGCCTGTGATGTATTCGACCACTTTGCTTCTTACTTTCAAATCAGCTAACATAATAGGTGGTGATTACGCCAACTGAGCAGCGCTGCTGCGGCAAATATTTCCTCTAAAGAATGGGACTGTTTGTGGCTTTTCAGCCCAACACAAATGGAATCGATTAATAATTGCCTTTTCTTCCCCCCAACAATGATTAGTTATTTTATGCTGCCTGTTTGATTTGTGTGACTGTTGACGCAACGCTTATGTCGGTGTGTGCGCACCCAGAGACTCAAGCCCTTGATTTGTTGCGTTGGTGGCTGGGAAATGTATTCTTAATTGCGCTGAAACCTTGTTACACCCGCAGACTGGCAGGTCACAAATAACTAGCCAGCTGCTCTCTGGCTTGTTCGCACACGGGGAGACAGAAATAAGAGATGGATGCATGAGAAAATGTCTGAGCACAAAGGGAAAGGAGAATTTCAGGCTCACACCAGTGAGGCTGCAGGTGTTGTGAAGTCGGGCCCCAAATGGGCAGGTGTGTGATTTGAACTTTTTTTTTTTTTTTTTTTTGACAAAGGAGAGTCCATGTTCAGGTCTTTCGTTTTAGATTTATCAACTGTGGAGCATTGCAGCATATTGCCGTGGCCAAACACAACTGGAGGATGATTTAGTACATTTTAAATTACCATAAAATAATTGACTTTGTCGTACTTTTCCTGGGTAGAATGCTACCCAGCTCTGGCCGGTTGATATTGCGGTATTAAACAAGTGAAAAGGCGTTTTCCTTCCAACAAACGCTAATGGGATGCGTTTGACTTTTAGTGACGGCATATTAGATTATACAAACAAATTAGCTAAAGCGCAGCCATATTGGACGTCGATTTTAAATCTTGAAACAGATTCAAAGTTGGATTGCCAAATCTTCAGCTTTTCTATCCCAGGGAAAAAAAACTCTCAAAGCATGATGCTACCACTACCGTGTTTCACATTGTACGTGTTTAGCGACATAATGATATTTGCTAGGCACGTGCTTATGTTTCATTTGTAAACTCTGTAACACTGTGAAAGTAATATGGCTACTTGTTTTAGCAGTCTTCCACTATTATACACTCAATAAGGTAAAGAATTAGACTTCCACTTTCCTCTATGGAAATATGTACGTCTTCCACTGGCACAAGGAAAAGCTGGGAAAACATAATAATAAAAAAAATTATGTATTTCTTCCACTTTATTTATTTTTTATGTTTTCCTAGCCTTTCCTTGTGCCAGTGGGAGTTATTC
Source organism: Xiphophorus hellerii (assembly GCF_003331165.1). NCBI lineage: Eukaryota > Metazoa > Chordata > Actinopteri > Cyprinodontiformes > Poeciliidae > Xiphophorus > Xiphophorus hellerii. Next base: position 23,578,748 of record NC_045694.1, read on the forward strand.
CTTTGTGTTGGTGCATTCACTAACTAAAAAAATAAAATCATCCTATGTCTGTTAAAAAAAGGAAAACAAATGTCAGGAGTTTGTTTCTGATTCTTATAGCGGTATAGTTTTACAGTGTTGCAGCGTTGAAACAAATGTAAAGATGGAGCAGGCAGGAACAGTTTTCCCCATGAAAACAATAAGTAGTGCACTGAATTGTAGTGGTCAATCCAGTACTGAAGAAACAAAACAAAACAAAAAAAACCCACACAAGTTGAAGCTTGTTTAAAGTTTGCTGCAGACGATTTTGGGCAGGCCAGTGAAATACAGTCTGCTCCAATGAGGCCAAAGCAGAGGTCTTTGGGTGCCATTGCACACACCGCATTTGGAGGAATGCTGCTTCTGTATATCATCCCAGGAAAATCAATGTCAAAACCATCAAGGTGCTGGGTCTCTGAGAGTATAAGTTACTGGCAGACTTCAAATAACCGAGAAAAGGATGAATGGGGAACTGCACCAGGATGTTCTTCATAAGAATTTGAAGAAACAAGTGGGAATTTCTTAGCAAGACAATAGTCCCAAACAGACAGTAAGGCAAACTTTTAATTGGTTTGTGGGAAAGAAAATCTATTCCTCTGGAATGGACCAGTCAATGACCTATCCTGTATCCAGCTGGATATTGTGGAAGTGCATTAAAAGGACTTCCTCGATTATTGAAGACCGGTTATATGCAAAAACTGAGATACGCAAGTGACTCCATACGGGAGATGTCTTTAAGTTGGAATTAATAAAAAATGGTTTTCATACAGTAGGCTGGTAAAACTGTTGATTCAGCAAGGTTTTGCATTAATGTCAACTGACAAAATAAAAAAAATCAGGCAGTGTAAAATTATTCGTGCCACTGCGACAGTTTGAGGATAATGCTGGATGTGATTTTAATATCAGTGACTTTATGGATTTCCTGTTTGTCTTACTGAGGCCTAAGTACATTCAGCATAATGTTGAAGTTCTGTCTTCTTCACAGAACTACAATTCATCTTTTTAGTTGAGAAACTTCCAGATGCTTCCAGCTGTCAGTTTGGGCTTTTACACACATTTGATGGGATAATGTTGGAAAGTAGCAGAGAGTAGGAATGGTTCTTCTCTACCTGAATCTGTCTTCCTTGTCCTTGTGGCCTTTTGGCTTCCCTGTAGCTGAGCCAACGCACTGGAGGTGTTGATGCAAGCATCTTCATATGTTGCACAAAGTTTACACATGGTTGCACTTTTATTCACTGTAAATGCTTCATCGATGGCGGCATTAAATATTAAATAGACAAACTTGGGAGTTCCTGTTAAATTATTTTCCTGTGACAAGCAGCACAGACAAAAAAAAGAAAAAAAAGGACAAAAAAATAGAACAAAGCAAGACAAAACATATGAGCAGTACTTCAGGTCGGCATGGCAACCAGTCATGCTCATGTGCATCGTATGGTTTATTCAAATGATTTAACTTTTGTTTGTTTGTTTAAATTATTCTAGACAAACAAATTTTGAATAATTTATATTTGCAATTTGATGCTTGCTCTGCACCAGATGTTTCCTTCATAGTGTTTGATAATCATGAATAAAGTCTTCTTTGAGTCAAATATAATGTAATCTTTAAATTCAACGCTATCTAAAACTGGAAGAATACAAGAAATACACTCCCTGGGCAAAGTAATGGAATATATGAACAAAATTATAGAATAAAACTAGCTAAATTTCAATGTTTTAATGTAAATGTTCTTGTGATATTCTCTTTTAATGGTCTCCTCTCTATATAAAGTAACATCAAAAAGGTGGAAATTTGTTTTGCAATATTTGCTGCCTTGGTAACAACCACCACATGCTAACCTGGGACATCTCAACCTAAAAAAAAGTGACTTTTTCCCCCTTAAACAAACATAACGGTGCTTTTGTAATCCCAGTTATGACTGTCGCTGCTGTTTGCTCCCAGAATTAGAGTAGAATAGAAACATTTTCTGACAAGGAAAAAAATCCATTAGAGAAGAAACTGGCCATCGCCACCAACATTGTGCAGAGCTATTCATGCACCATAAACAACCCCAAGCTTTAATGCGTTTCTTTGACATTTGCTATTGCAGACTAACACAAAATGGAGCATATTTGTAAAGTCTAATAACAAAGAAAAACATAATTATTTGTGAATAAAAGTTAGAAAAATGCACCATGTATTTAGACTCCCTGAGTTATTATCCTAATATTAATGTAGCCTAGTACAAGAAGCCTCCTAAAATACACACAACTTATACTAGCTCTAATCTCTGCTGTTTTCAGATTGCAGCCCTTTTTAGTTTTTGCCATCAGTCTCACTATGGTAAGGCAGATGCTGCTATGAACTGCAATACTATTGCAATATTGTCTTCTCTACTTTCCCTCAACTTCTGCACCAAATAAGTCTGAATGGCTTATTTAGGTCTGAACTGGTTGGGCCTGTAATGAAACCAGTTTCATTACAGGTCCAGATATATCAGCAAAATGTATTTATCACAATTTCATTATTAACAGTTCTATAAAAGTTAAATCATTTTGCAGGAAATATCCACTTCTAGAATAAATACTTCACCTATTTATTAATTATATAGGTAAAGAAAGAAAACACAACCTGATCTGAATATGAAATTGAAATTGAGAATGAACGAAGAACTACAAGTATCCCATCTGTCACTCTGAAACTTAAACTCACATGTTTTCGAAAGATACTTTCAAGCTCTAAGTATCTGGATAAACATTAAAGAAATGTTCAGAGATAAAAATGGGGAATGATCCAAGTGAGGTACTTATAGTTTAGATGTGGCTAGAACCAGCAAACCAGTCATATCTCAATGGAAACCAAATTTGGACCTCAGCAGGTGCAGTTCCCACACTCCCAGCACTCACTGCTGTCCGGCAGGTGGGTTACCCTCAAACCCCTCGCCTCAGAAAGTTTGGTGAGTTTCTCTCTTGGAATTTTTAAATGAATTGTAAAACAGTACAAGAACTAATCTTGTTGGATAAGCTTAAAGGAACTTTAAAGATTCAAAAGCAACTGTAGGAACAGAAAAAGAACAAAGAAAAAAAAGCAATTATGCTCCTGAATCTTAAAACAAGAGGATCAATCTTGTCTTTTGATTCCAGTCAGCTCTCTACTTAGTTCTGGTTCTGTGTCTCTGTCAGTCTGTCAGCCTATCAGTCTCTGACTCTCCTCTTCTGACTCATTGTTAGCCAGCACACAGAAGAGTGCAGCGAGGGGAATTTAGGAAAGCCTGTCACATTGCATTAGACAGATGTTAGGCAAATTAGATTACAATATATATCTTTTTTTTATTTTTCAGATATTATTTAAGTTTTAGAGGGAAGCAACTCTGAACCAAACCCAGAAAAGTTCTAAAAGAGGCAGGAGTCTAAACATTTTTCCGTACTTTTGACTGACCACACAAGTGATTACACGATAACAGTGCATATAGATTTAAACTGAACAATGCTGAATGGTCGATTGATTGAAAAAGGTATTTGTGATGGCGGAGGCCAGGAAATGGGTAGACCTGCGGACCTGCGGACCTGATTCCCGACAGCTGACATGAACACTGGCCTCACTAAATGTTGAATATGTTACAGAGATACTCCAGCCCTGCCTCTTCCTCCTTTTTACGGCTGAAACTCACCGTAAAACTCACCGTGTAGGTTATCAGCTCTACGATACAAGACTCACAAAATCGAATCACTTCCACACTCCAAAAGTTAGAGCAAATTATAAGTTACTTTAGGGTTATTTCAAAATCCCTCCTGGGTTCTAAATTAGTAAAATAAGATCTACTCGTTTAAATAGCATACCACAATATACATTTACAGATGTTTAATGAAACTGTTTTCATAACAATGTCATGGTGATGAAGATTGCATTTGCAGGTGCATTGATAATTTTTTTTGGAAGTTGTCTGTGTTTTTTCAACAGAATTAGGACTATTTTTCTCTGCCGAATCCAAAAATGAAATTCATTTTTCTCCATCAGGTCAGGTTTATATTCTAATTTGATTTAGAGAAATTCGATCTCCTGACCAAATTGATGACATTTTTATGACATTATCAGCTCATTTCCATCAAAAAATGTTTTCTAACAGAGTGTATTAATTAAATGCTACAAAACGTGGATTTCTGTAAATTGAGTAATAAATGCTGGAGTTTGACACCTGTGATAGAAGTGGAACAATATGTCAGGGCTTGAACTTCCGTTTCTTTGAACGCCTCGTATGCTCGGCAGCAGGGATATCTCTTGTCAGAGTCCAACATTAATCAGCCATCATGACTTCATCCCAGCATCCCAAACTAATGCGTAGCTTAGTTCAGAAAGTTGATCCGATTGAGCAAAACCAATGTGATTTAATGTGAATTACCCTAAAACAGTTGAAAAACCCCACATAATTTTTTTTTGGTTGTTGACCAGTGGAATAGGATAAAACAGATATTTTAGCTTAATTTAATGTCATAAAGGTATTTTGCATTGTCTTGGTCAGGGTGTTAAAGGTGCACGTCTATGCATTCATACATATTCCAATAAAGCTACCAATAAAGCTACAGTTGTGTAATGACAAGCTGTTGGAAAACTCAACTGATTTGGTTTGACATGGCGCTCCGCTGCATGGTGATGAAAAGATGAGGAAAGTAATTCTCCCACCTTCTTGATCAGGTAGTTTCAAGATAATACGCAAGGGACAAACTCATTGATTTCCAACCTTGTTCATATATCGGTGATTCCGAGCAGTATTGGAGTGTTAGTCTAAATTGAAATGACTGATGTTCATTGGCTTGCTAATAAGATAATACCCTAAAGTCGCTGCAGGTAGAATCCAGGGCCTTGCCTGTTTCCCCTGTAAGGAGACGGGAGGGGCAGTCGGCGAGCGGGAAGACGGATGTGAACGTGGTGGCAATGTGGTTTGGAAGTATTAAGAAAACAGAGGATAGAGTGAGATAAAAGCAGGGAACATCCATGTTTGTATTTCAGTGTGCTGAGAGTAAGCTGAGGCTTATAGTAATTTATATAGCTGTGAAAAATGTGCCAACCATTAAATGGCTGTGGAATTAGCCTGGAATGAAACAGCACCTATTTCAAGGGCACGGCTGCTTGTAGATAAGCATCACCATTTACTGTAATATTGGAGCAAGAGGATAGAGTCCTGTTACGGAGGAGATTAATGAGGCCTGTGTGTGGGTTGGTGTGTGGGGGTGTGCGTGTGTGTGTGGGTTTGCCAGTGTGTGTATTGTATTTATACATTTCTGGGGAAATGTTAAGGTTCCAAGAGGCAAAAAAAGAAACGCAGTATACCCAACATAAATGGATTGTTGCCTGAGGTGAAAAGAAAAATGGAAAAGAAATTTGTGGCAGCGCCACCCGGTGGACAGATGTTCCCTGTGCACCTGCGTGTGCCATCTCTCATGACTGAGCCAGCACTTTTAACCTGTCCCACCCTGTCTGATTTATAACATTTGAGCTGCAATGCATGCACTTCCACATACACAAACACGCACAATTTTTCAATATTTGCTTCTTTCTTTTTTTTTTCAGAAAATGATAGATGGCCACCGTTTCTGGTATATTGATTGTATGCTTTTATGGAATTACATCTTTAGAGCAGGTTGGACTTTAGAGGGAAGACAAATAGGCATGACTAAATGAGAGTGAGCGCAATCCAGTGTCGGCTGGATTGGATGATTGGGCAATGGGATCACCTAAAGGCTAGGAGTGGTTCCAGCACTGACATTACACACTGACATCCATCCTTCCTTACCTCCTGCATGTCATCGCTCTGGGAAGAAGGATAACTGTCCTTAAGTGGAGATCTCTGAAATAAAATCCACTCCACTTTTCATTCACATGCCACGCGTTACTCCACCCATACGGCAGCACGCCGCAGCCCTGGGAGTAGCAGCTTAGCTGGGTGTGTGTTTCTCCTATTGCAACAAGATTTAAATGGACCTGCTCTATTTCCTTTATTGATTGTCATGAAAGCATTTCATTATGCAGGAAGTTATATGGCCAACAAGCAATTATGAATTCAATACCGCAAATGTAAACTGAAATGTGTCTTCAGGACTTGTGAGTGCGAGATGAAAATCCAACAAACCGCCAATATGCACATGAACTGATGCGATAAGTACAAACGGGGATGGGCTGCTATTTTTGAACATTCGCTTTTTGATTCACTCGGCGGCTGGCATGGTGGGTGTTTTTCCATTACCTGGATATAAGATATATTAAAATTTAACTTATTTAGGAAGATTCTCATGGAAATGGCTCTAAGAGGAAGTATTACTCCCCTTCTAAAACAAATAGTAGTGGTGCATTCGCTTCATAAGTAAAAGTCAGAATTTCCAAGTTATTAGTCAAACAACAGGAATTCTCCCTGAAGATGGACTTCAGCTGCATCGGCGGCTAACCGAGGCTTTCCATTCTCTCCGCTCATTCGTCATCGCTCTATCAAGCTGCCGCTTGAAGTCTGATGCACAGAAAAGCCGGGAGTTCATTGTTGTTCATGTTTATTCTCCTTGCTCCTACGTCTGACCACGCCCACACATATGGTCACATGTTTGACCACGCCCAAATATGTGACTTGGAGTGAACAGGAGCTAACCTTGCGTCACCCACGCAAGACGGGCCGGCCCTGCTGTCCCAATGCTCCGAAGCAGGGACCGAAAAAGCAGAGACTAGTCTGGAAAAAATGCCAGTGGAATCGCTAGCAATGCAAGCCGAGTGGAGTGGAGCCGGGTCCATTAGAAAAGGGGAGTTAAAAAGTTGGAAGCAGCAGTTTGTGTGGAAAGCAATGTTCTTTGCTTGTGATGCTAATAATAGGTATGAATGTTTTTATAACTACATACGCGGATAAATACAACCATCTGGCTCACACTGGACATGAATTCATCAGATAACTGGTGAATTTATGTCACCAGTTATCTGTCTTTGCCCCTACATACCAACAAATCCAAACCAGCTTGCAAAGCTTTTGAACTTTGACATTACCTTTAATTTTAGAGGAGCAAGTCTTTATAAGGTGAAAGTTTCACCCTTCAAGAATTATTTTACACTTATCCTCCAAAGTGAAAGATATTGTACCAGTCTTTTAAAATGGTGTAAAAAATAATTGTAACAGCTTTTTAAAATATATCTTTTGTTTTTCTCCAGATGCTTTTGCACAAATTTGCTATTCAGATGTATGCCTGATCATGAGAGACACCTGTGAAGTGTGCACTTAATCAAAAACAGAAAAATAAAAATGTCGAAGCAGGTTTAAAAGAAATCACAGTAAGACCAGCTGAAAGCAACACTTGTAGAATGATCCAAATCAACTCTTTGTATGGTTTGTGTCTTATTTCTATTTTTCATAAATCTAGATAAAGAAAATGGGGGGGGGGGAAATCTGTCTATAGGGAATTCACAGTGCTTCTCTTTGTCCACATTAGAGAGATTATATAAGCACCCTTCTGTCAAAATTTAATCGGAGAGTGATTGATGAGTGATTAATGACCCTAATTAATTGCTTTTAATTTCCGGTCACATGATGCCCCATACCCCCCCTTTCCATTAAATCTGTCATCAATGCGATACATTGTTTTTGGTAAACTCCTTCTGACCTCCGAGTTTTAAGACTAATACAATTAAAGTATGAAAAACAATAAGTGTTAGATAATCGAGAATAATATATAATCTAGTATATTTAAATAGATTTGGAACTTTTTAGATAATTTGTCCCATGACAGCCACTAAATTCAGTGTTTTATTGGTAAACTCCTTCTGACCTCTGAGTTTTAAGAGTAATAAATTAAAGTATGAAAAACAATAAGACGATAAGTGTTAGATAATCAAGAATAATATATATATAGCATATACTATAATCTATAGTTTAAATAGATTAGGATGCTGTGTGTGGGGGAAAAAGTCTACCAAAACAACGTGTCACAAAGACACGTTGTTTTGGTAGACTTTTTTTAACCTCTAAGAAGGTCTGGAAGCTACAATTCAAACGCCACCACAGGATGATTCTCATGACCTCTGGGGAAGAGTCGATGGCAGTGGTGCTCAGTGTACCTGTGTGTAGGCATGTGTGTGTGCGTGTGTGGGGGGTGTGTGTGCATATGTGACCACGTGTGAGGGATTTAAAGTACAACACAATTAAAGTATGAAAAACAATAAGTGATCATCAGACTGTTAGACTTTATGGAACTCCGTAATACTCCATAATAGTGTCCAGTAATAGCGGATTAAGCTCTATCTTCGTAGAATTATATTTCTACATTTCCAGAAATGTAGAAATATAATTCTATGGTGATGCCAACACCATGGATTGAACAGTGAGGAGTTTGTTCTAGTCATCTTAAAGATGGAAAGAGTCAACGTTGTGCTGATTCTGAGTAGCTGGACGATTAACTGGATGACTTTTTATTCATTTCAGAGTTCAATCAGTGAGGTTATTCATTTTGTGGTGGTCGTAGTCTAAGAAAGAAGGAAACAACGAAAGAAGGCAGCAAATGTACGTGTTGGTTCCACAGGCTTCCCCAGAAAATATGGATAAAATCAGTCATTACAGGGTAAAAGTAATTTGAAGAGGGAGAAGCGTATAAACAAGTCAAGTCAATAACATGATGCATTCTGCATTATGTTTTTTTACTGACTTAAATAATACATTTAAATTGCTGCACTGTTTGATAAGTAAAACGCAGAATCTTGCACGCGTGACGTCACAAAGCAAATGCAATTTTAGAAGCTTGGTTGCTATGGTGACAATTACCAAGATAAAACAATCCAATGATGGTTCCATATCAAGATATGGAACCATCATTGGATTTTTTTTATTTATTTATTTATTTTTTCACCATTGTATATCTCTAGTTAAGAGTTTGAGTAAGGAGTCATGATTCACATAATGTTTGCATGTGTGTTTTTAAAATAAAAAGAAAAATGCAGCATACCTGCAACAATTAAAACAAAGACAAACACATCAACAGCTATTTACATTGTATTAAAGTTTGAATACATAGAATGATGATGTAATGTAAGACTTTCATCATTTAAACAGAAACAAACACAGGAAGCTATTTACATTACTGTAAAGAGGTGGAATAGATCCAACCTTTTCATTTTTGTTTAGTTGTTTTTCTGTTGTTTGTTTCTTAGCATTTGTTTGTACCAAATGGAGGACATAATAAAAATGCAACATTGACACAGAACCTGCAACATTTAAAAGAAAGACAAACACAACCAACAGTTATTTACATTACATTACGAGTCTGAATACATACAATGATGATGTAAAACGTTCAACATTTGAAACAGAAACAAACACAACAAGAAGCTATTTGTATTATAGTTAAGAGGCTGAATCCAAAGTAAAAAAAAAATACAAAACTGTCCTTTCCTTTTATGTTGTTGTTTGTTTTTAAGCCTTTTTTATTAAATAAAAGAGTACAATAAAAATGAAACACTGACTTAGAACTTGCGACATTTAAAACAAAATGACACTGTATGGCACAGGTCTCAAACTCCAGTCCTCGAGGGCCGCTGTCCTGCAGTTTTTAGATGTGCCAGAGGTACAAAACACTGGAATGAAATGGCTTAATTAGCTCCTCCTTGTGTAGATCAGTTCTCCCAGCCTTGCTAATGACCTAATTATTCTATTCAGGTGGTGCAGCAGAGGCTCATATAAATGTTGCAGGACAGTGGCCCTCGAGGACTGGAGTTTGAGACCCCTACCGTATGTTGTGTTTCAGGCCACTTCATGTATCTGAAGGGAGTGAATGTGTCTGTAGCCCCTTTTGCACTGCACAGCCAGACCCGGTCTGACCAGGGCCAGACCGGATCAGCAGGGCTGATCATTTTTGCATTAGCACTTCCAGCCCGGTACCACCCGGTTCCCTGGAACCACGAGAGCTGCGGTTCCAATCGGGCCGGCCAGACCGGGCCGGTTTGGAGTTAGCTGTTGATTGGTTCATTGGCTGCCGGGGCTGGACAAAGATCAGATCTCTGGATCAGAGGAGCACTAGACTTTCTCGATGGCCGTCATTTCAATATGCTGCATGAATAAATTCTCGTTATAATCTATTCTTACCCTACACTGGGATTACAATCGCCAGCAGGCAAGGTGGGTGAAGTGGGAAAACAAACGGCAAAGGGTGGACAGACCGGGAATCGACCTCCGTCACAGTGATTCCCAACCGTAGTCCTCCAGTACCCATGCCCTACATGTTTTAGGTGTCTCCTTCTCCTAACTCAAATGAATGGCTGATTGACAGATTTTGCAGTATTTGGTGGCTGCAGAGGAGGTCATGTAATCATTTGAATCAGGTGTGATGAAGCAGAAAAACATAAGAGTTATTTTTACATGAATTAAAGTGTTAATAATCTTACAACAACAAGGTTGTTATTCACATAACTTCAAAAAGATGGCGCTTTGATGTGATGACGTTTCTTTTTCAAATCTTTGTTCTTCCGGATTCTATATTTTGCTTCCTTCTGCAAAGTCTCTACGATCTCCATGGCCTCCATCTCATAGTTCTCTGCCTTGGTCCTAAGGGTTTTTTCCTTTTCCAGCAAGAGGGTGAGTTCCTGGATATCTCTGAGCAGAGATCTCTGTTTCTGGTCGTCTGCCTGAAGCTTGTTGGTAAAAAGTACGGCCTCAGCTGAGAGCATCTCTGTCATTTTACAGGCTTTCTCGAAACCCTGGTACAGTTTATCACGTGCCTTCTCCAACTCCAGCTTACCTCCTTCTGCCTCTTTTCTCAGATCCCTTTCTTTCTGCAGTTCTTTTTCTGCTTCCTGCCGAAGGATCTCTACAGTTTTCATGAGAGCAGCATTTTCAGTCTCTCCTTGGACCCTCAGTTTTTTCTCCTCTTTGAGAATTTTCTCCAGGTGTTGGAGTTCCAGTTTAAAGTTGTCCCGATCATCTGAAGTGATCTCAGTTGGAGCTTCCTTGGACGTTTTCTCCAAGTCCTCAAGCTTTTTAATTAGTTGTTCCGCAATTTCCACAGCTTCCCCTTTGTCTGCTTCAATTTGGGCTTTCAGTTCTTGTTCCGATTTTAGTTCTTGGTCTAATATTTCTAAGAAATTCTCAGCCTGGACCCTCAGTGCTTTTTCCTCTTCGACGGTTTTCTCCAGCTGTTGGATTTCCAGTTGAATCTTCTCCCTATTGTCTGAAGTGATCTCAGATGGAGCCTCTCTGGACGTCTTTTCCATGTCCTCAAGATTTTTAATCAGTTGCTCTGCTATCTCCACAGCTTCCTGTTTATCCGCCTCAATTTGGGCTCTAAGTTTACGTTCTGTTGTCAGCTCTTGCTCCATCATTTCTAAGAAAGCCTCAGCACATTTAAATATATCCAGGTTCTCATTTTCAGCCTGAATCCTCAGCTCTCTCTCTCTCAGGAGCATTTCTTGAAGCTGTCGGACATCAAGATAAGGAATGTCCTCATCTTGAACTTTGATTTCTACTGAATATTCACTGGAAACTTCACAGTGGCAGGAGAATTGTAACGGAATCTTGATGCCTTCCCTTTTTGCACCAAGAGTTTTTTCATTCTCCAGCTTCTCTTTAAGCTCCTGAATTTCCAGAATCAAGGCGTGCTTCTCCTTCCTCTCCTCTGAGACAAGGTCTTCATAGTCGCGTTTGGTGTTGAATTTCTCTAGTGTAATGGCTGCAACATCCTGGTGCAGCCCCTTGATCTCCTGCTGAAAGATGTCAAACAGCTCATTGTTGAGGTGATAGACCACTGGCTTCGGCCGTTCTTTGATTGTTTCCTGCCGAAGGATCTCTACGGTTTTCAAGAGAGCAGCGTTTTTAGTCTCTCCTTGGACCCTCAGTCTTTTTTCCTCGTGGAGCATTTTCTCCAGCTGTTGGAGTTCCAGTTCAAATTTGATCTCAGTTGGAGCCTCCTTGGACGTCTTCTCCATGTCCTCAAGCTTTTTAATTAGTTCCTCAGCAATCTCCACTGCTTCCTGTTTGTCTGCCTCAATTTGGGCTCTAAGTTCTTGTTCATTTTTCAGTTCATGGTCCAATATTTGTACAAAATTCTCTGCCTGGACCCTCAGTGCTTTTTCCTCTTGAATGGCGTTCTCCAGCTGTTGGATTTCCACTTGATTCTTGTGGCTAGAGAATTGTAGGGGAATCTTGAAGGCTTCCCTTTCTGCACCAGGATTCTCTTCATTCTTCAGCTTTTCCTGGAGCTTCCTTGCCTCTTTCTGAGCCACAGCGAGATCAATTTCATGCTCAATAGTGAGCATCTCAATTTCCTGATGGTGTTTCTTTTGCATCTCCTTTATCTCTTGTTGAAGTTCCTGAATTGTGGGGCAGCACGTTGTCTCATCTCTGCCCACCAGGCCTTGGTTCTTGGATTCTGCTTTATCCAGCTTCTCCTTAAGCTCCTGAATTTCCCGAAGCAAGGCCTGCTTCTCCTCCCTCTCCTCTGAGACAAGGTCTTCATAGTAGCGCTCTGTGTGGAATTTCTCCATCGTAATGGCCGCAACATCTTGGTGCAGCTCCTTGATCTCCTGCTGCAAGATGTCAAAAACCTCATTGTTGAGGTGATAGGCCGCTGGTTTCTGCATTCTGATTTATTCAAACAGGTTTTGCTCAAAACAATGTTTTCCGCACAATCCGCAAATCCGCACAATTCGCACAAGCCGCACAGTGAAAAGTGGGTAAATTTCTATGGAACTGTGTGCCTTTATAAGATACAGTTCTTCTGTATGATGCATGAAAAGGTCTGTGATGTCATCATTGATATTACTATGGCAATAGTTCTCTTGTGGGCTTGTAAGCTTTCTCGCCATCTTCTTGGCTAAATTTATTACAATACAAATATATGCTTTATTAATCGTAAGGGAAATTGGTACATTACACACACACACACACACACCCACGCACACCCCCCCCACACACACACACACTTATATATACTGTAGATAGATAGATAGATAGATAGATAGATAGATAGATAGATAGATAGATAGATAGATAGATAGATAGATAGATAGATAGATAGATAGATAGATAGATAGATAGATAGATACCAGCTGATGCCTATAGTTGTCTGTAATTTGGACATGGTGAAATACATCAAACAAACAGCATTTGTTTTATGAAGCACATAAAACAAATGCTCAGAGTATCCTCACCTAGGCCTGTTTAGTCCCTGTCAGATATTCTTCAGAAATAAATTTACAGATGAGGAACTTTTACTGACATGTATCACACTAGCAAGTGTTACAGACCGGATGAGGGAGGAGGGGGTCATGTGACCGGATTATGGGGGGGGTCATGTGACTGGATGAGGGAGGAGGGGGTCATGTGACCGGATGAGGGGCGGGGGGGGGGGGGGATCATGCGACCGGAAATTAAAATCAATTAATTAGGGTCATTAATCACTCATCAATCAGTCTCCGATTAAATTTTGACAGAAGGGTGTCTATTAGGTCTCACATTTTACGTCGCAGCCCCTTGTTCACGTTGTATGAAATGAATCTCTTTCCTCAAAATTCTGCACACAGCGGCCCCGTTATGACAACAATCCAATAAAGCCTTTGAGATCAATTTCAAAATGAGGCGGTTTCCACTGATCAACCTTTTAGATGTTTCTGCAGATTAGATGGAGTCCATCTGTGGTAAATTCAGTTTATTGGACTCAATTTTGTCCCACAGATGACAGTGCACAAATATCAAGCATTAAATTATAGAAGTTGTCAGTAAACCTAAAGACTTGAGGTTTAAATCTGGGAAGGATTTTCTATTTTTAATAAATTTGTACAAATTTTAATGAATTTGTAAAAATCTCAAACTTTTTTTCCCCACATTGTCAAATGAGATATTTGTGTGTATAAATAAGTTTGAGGAGAGGGATTAATTAAATGCATATTGATTTGGCCTTAAGCAAATATGTGACTTAGAACACAAATTTGAATTGCTTGTTTAAAAAAAAAGTCATCATTTGAGTTTAGGAGGCTTTAGAGCAATAACTCTGTATTCCTGAAATCAGGTTCTATTAGGAGGCGATAAGCAGTTGATATCTTAAACACAGTGGATTACTTTTTGGTGCCTTAATTAGCAATAAAATGAGATTAGCTGGTCCTAGAAATGGGAAACCACAGAACAGTCGTAGAGGGGGCAAAACCAAACTAGTAATGGCAACAGAGGGGGCAGCATCCGCCTATGATCTTGCTTAGGAAACATTTGCTAAAAATGAAACAGCTTTTCAGACATATGAAGCCGGTTTCAAATAATTTATTTTTTATTGAAACAACTGTTTTATATCTTCCTCCCACACCACTGTTCTTTTGTTTTTGTTTGTTCGTTTCTCAGACAATTACTTTGACCAGAAACGCTTTAGATTTCCCATCCTTCACATCTGTTATCCACAGGAAGATCATGGGTAACTCCTACATTGCTTTCCTGTGAAAAATATTCTAGGACCTCTGTCTAAATACGCACCCATTTCAAACATGATTATAGCTTCATAAAACAATATTTGCATAAACCATATGTCTATGTTTCTGCTAGGAGTCCTTTTGGGCCTTGGACCTTGTTGGAGTAGCAATTAGCGTCAGACCTCCAGGACCAACTAACACTAAATAAAAATGTTATCTGCTAAAGGTAAGATATTAACTGCCTATAGACTTTAATAGAACCTTTCTTCAAACATTCCTCTAAAGGAGAGGCTTAGCGTACACCATCTTTGGTGTCGCAGGTAACATTACACTAAGCAATATTATAAATGTGCTTAGAGTGTCTCCTTCTTTTTTTCACAGAATAATAAGCCCAAGATAAATTCTCTTTTTTTATATACGGTATATCTTTTACATAATTGACTTTTGGGATTTGGAAATATTCCTGTGTCACTGTCTGTTGAGATAAAACTCGACACAGTGAGAATTCGGTCCCTTTTAATTTTGCTGCGCTAAACAGAAAACGTGAAACTGCTGCATTGTGGTCCTCTGAGGCTCCTGCCAGTGGAGAAATTGGTATCTTCGCCTCTCATCTGCCTCTTTCATGTGGCCAATTAGCCACATGAGAAAGAGAAGAAAAAACTCACATCATTAAACAAATTTGACCCATGAATATTATGTTACAGTCCCATGAGGTGTTCCTGCGCAGCCTTTATCAATGTTTTGTTTTGCCTTTCATCGTGCTTTAAGGTAAATCTGTGTTAAGGTGGAGCCCGGTGATTGATCTACAATGGCTTTATAAAAGGTGTTTTAGCAGTGACTAAAGGGGAAGTGATCACTGCAGTGATAGCAGGGTTTAACCTCTGAGCCATTTCCAACATGGAGCTTAGAAAACCTTGAATAATTAATAATGTATCATGTGCTGAAAACTGCAGTCATACGACGTGACACTATGTAACTTCTCTCAGGCAACAGCAGAGGCGAAGTAAAAGAAGGCGCAGCAGATTTGTGGTCTATTCCGAAGCCCCTCGGTCCCCTTGAGGGACCCTGGTGAGCGAGTGCAAAGAGAAAAAAGGAGACCGTTCCTGCTGCAATTTCTCTGCCTGATTTGTAACAGGCTGATAAGCTTGGCAACCATCCCTGCAGGACAACTGACCAATGGTGGCGGTGCTCTCAAGCTGAGAGGAACAGGGAGCGAGGGAAGAAAATGTGCCTTGCCAGAAAGACAGCCGCCCCTTATCTCCCGGCGCCTCCGACTGTCATACATGAACCGCCTCGAAGGACATTGCATTTTCAGGTACGACATGCCGATGTTATTTGTTAGCCGTGATTTGATATATTTCCATATGAAAGCCAGACGAAACAAAGTTTCCGCGAGCGACTTGGGGTTATCGCAAAGCGTTACATAAATATAAGCAAAATTATACAAAGCTAAAGAGAAGGATTACATGGGATACTTTTCCTCATGAATGTAAACAATACTGCTGGTGGTAGTTAATCGAATGACTTATTATGGATGCCTGCAGATATGTTTGGATAAACAGGTGGAAATTGGAACTACTGAAGTGACAGAAAGACAAAAAAACAAAAACTGAATTATTGATGTAAGGAAAATTGCTCATTGGCTGAAGAAACGTGTTTGTTTGGATGTAATTATACAGTAGAGAAAACAAATATTTAACACTATGTGTGTGTGTTTTTTTTTTCTAAACATATTCCCAAAAAGCCTATTGGCATGAACTTAATGCCATACGTAACACTACTTTGATGGTAACTGCAACCATCAAAGTAGAGTTTGGAAAAACAATTCACTTTCATTGTTCTTTCACAAAACTTTCCTCAGATCTTAACACTGAGCCTCTTCTATAAATTTTCAACCGAATTGATATCAGGTGATTGACCGGGACATTCTAGCAGACTAACTTTCTTTCTCTGAAACTAATTGAAAGCTTCCTCGGCTGTGTGTTTGATATCTTTGTCTTGCTGAAAAATCTACCTCTGTTTCTTCTTCAGCTTCTTATCTTTGAATTTCCCAAATCCTTCCTTTAATGAAATGAATACTGCACCATATTTTGGAAAAAATAAAAATAAAAAATCCACACCGTCACGTCTCCACCTCCAAATTTGCTTTTGGAATGAGTTTTGGTGGTAATGTTCAGTGTTATTCTTTTCCATCATAGTATATGCAAAGACATGCGTTTTGATCTCATCTGACCGTACTATTTTCCCCCCCAAGTATCTTTGACTTGTTCAAATTTTGTGCATTGAATCCTAAATGAGCCTTCACATGCTTCTTTTTCAGCAGTGAGATTACAGAGGCCAAGGACCACTCGAAGAGAGCTACTGACCATTCAGAAGTTTAGAAATGCATTTGTAAGGAATGCGATCAATATGTTTAGGAACATGGAGGCTGGGTAAGTCTTGAGAGAGCCCTTAGTTTTTCCCCATCATGGCATGCTCCTTTTCCGATACCTTGGCGATGATGAACCTTTTTTATTATTTATAGGTTAGGACCAAACCAAATGATGATAACAGTCGCAGATAGGGGGCAGTATTGCTTTCTAAATAAAAGCAGATTTTAGGTATTTTCTTTTCGCACTTTAACTTTGTCATGTGTTCAGTACTTATTTCCTGTTTCATTTCACTTGATTATGCATCATATAGTTGATGGAATTATTTGTTTCAATTTCTTTCTTTTCTTTCATTTGTTGTTTTGGAAAAGAAATATTAATATCCGCCATGCGAAAAACCTCATTGAGAAAGCCATTGAGGAATTCAATTCTTATTTTTTTCAACAGCTTTTTCCAATAATTCCTGTAAATTCCCGCTGACCATCTGCTGGTAAGAATATCCATTGGACAATCACTGACATTCAAATTGCTTAACAGAAGTCATTTTTCCCCTAAAACCCATCAGTTCTCCTCTTTTTTGAAGCAAGCACGTGTCTGCAAAGGGAGCAAAGTTCCGAGAATGATCTGAGAGCTTGGTCCTTTATCCGATATATCACCTGCAGCAAATGGAACCATGTGGAGTCAAATTGCCTCAATAAGAGCTTCGAAATGACTCAACACAATATTCTCCCTCCACCAGGAATCTATAGATGGGCCATTTAGCATCTGTGACCCCACCGGCTGCTACCGGGGGAGAATTATGGCCCTTCAAAAGGAAACTATCATAGATTTTAGTGAAATAAGAAAATGTCCCTAGGTACCGGTAGAGCAAATGAAATTATGCATGACCTCCTCATTACTTGGCCTAATAAGTGATCTATGGACTGGGAACAATAAAAAGCCAGATGCCATGGAGACATATGAACCGGGAAGGTAAAAAAAGACGGTGAAAATAAATCCACTGCTACATATTCAGCTCTGTGGGAATGCATCAAAGTCAAATTTCCTCCTCTGTCTCTTTGTCATTTGTACGCGCGCACCCCCCCCCGTCTCTCTCTCTCTCTCTCTCTCACACACACACACACACACACCCACCCACCCACACACACCTTCAGACTCTCCTCAGAGGCATACAGCTGATCCCCGTAAGAGTCTGATTAAATGAAAAGTGTGATCCCCATTTCTCCATCCCAGGGTCAATGAATACCAATAAGAGACAGATATCATAGTCCTCTGCATGCGTGTGTGTGTGTGTGCGTGGGTGTGTGTGTGTGTGTCCATGGGCATGTGTGAATGTGAATGCTGGACATTGGCTGTCAGCAGATATTAACACAGGCTCGTCAAAGCAGAAGAGTGCACAAGGTGTGGAACCTCAAGCTGGGTTAAGTAATTGGATTCTTGTTCAATAAAAGCTGGGCTGAGAGTGAGTTTGCATCTGTGTATGAGGTAAAGGTGAGCAGGCATATATTAATGGAAAGTTATAATTATTTTGTGTGCAATGGATACTTGACGGTGTTGTGTTGGGATGGTGAACAGCTCCATGCCGATGCTATGAAAATACAACAGGATCCACCTTTCAGGGCTGGAGACGTTTAAAACAGGTTTATGTTAGGTTCAGGTTCGGATGTTTGTTAACTGGGCAACTTAATGTACGAATTGTATGAAGTATAAAGTCACAAGGGAATTGTGTTATTTCTGTACTGCTACTCTGTCTTCTATTATAGCCCTTTAATTAAAAAACACTTTTCCTGCATTTTATCATAATCAACTAACTGAAGTTGAATGGCCAAATAATTTAATTATATTTTTTCTAAGTATTGCTATCAGTTTTAGTGTCAGTGATGCTAATCCTGTATTTACCTGGTATTAGATCTATACCAAAATTCTTAGTATAGCCCACCCCTACAGTCTTTTACGTATGAAGTGAAATGATGCAAAATGACAAAATATAAAACGGTTTACGAGGTGGTAATACTGTTACAAACCAAATAATCTTTAAGATCTACAGGATGTTCGTCTTAGGAACAGAAGTGAGAGATTGCGTTGAATCACTCTCTTTCTTCCTCTCATTTGATGATAACTCAGCCCCTCAGCTTCCCTCAGCTGCTCTCTGGGAGATTTCACGCAGACCTAATACCAGATGGAACATGGAGTTTCTTGAGCATGTCCCGGTTCTGCCCAGAGACTTACTTCCCAGCAGTTGCTCTTGGTTTCTTCAGTCCCATGGCGTCAGTCTCAGGAGGTGTTGCTGTGAGGTCTCTGGTTCAGCTAACTTGCGCCTGTTGGTGTGAAGGACCTGCAGCCTGCCCTCCAGGCCTCCTGATATTCACATGCTGTCATGGCGGATGAGGCCATTTTCCCCCAGGAAGAAACTAATTCTGGTTATCCGTGTCTAGGACTTTATTCCTTCAGTTACTGTCCTAAAACCTGTGACCACAGGTGAGGGTGAGAACAAAGACTTGAGAGGTGGGAAATTAAAATTAGGCTTTGTGGCCAGCCCCTGCTGCCTGGCCACAAAGACACTGCCACAGACGTTGTACCAAACTGACAGCCAATTTCATTTTCTGCTTCAAGAAGAAAGTCGTTGTGTTAGATGTCAAAGTACAAGTCAGCGTCCTCACACTGGTGGAAAAAATAAATCCTGCTACAAGTGGACAAACGTTTATTCTAAACACAGGAGAAATTACAGATTTCCTTTCATTGGTCATTCAGTTTCAGGGATTTCACCCATCTTGAAGCTGAGGGTGCACTGGGGATGACATGGGGACACTGAATCAGAACATTCCCCATTCCTTTTCTCAGTTAAACCGTCATAAAATACTAGATGACAGTTCTGGCTAGTTGATAATCACTCTGCCTGCTTTATGTTTATTGCCCACTTGATGGCACAGTAGAGCAAATGAAGCATCATAGTGCTTCGTCTAGTGAGTGGACCAGTTGTAATTGCAGTAAATATTAACTAATGTTCTCCTTTTTAAAGAAAATCGTTGGTAGCAGGCAGGCTGTGGTTGTTTCGTCCACGGCCAAAGCAAAGCTGTCAACCAGTTAGATAAAAACTGAGGTAAAAGTGAAACCGGCTGTTGGACTGTTTTCCAAACGTTTGTACATGTTTGTGTCTACTGAGTGGGTTAAAAAAAATCACAATAAATTTTAACCTGTATACACAATTCTTGTTTTGTAAAGTCATTGATGTTATGTAATGTATTATAATTTCAAACCATAAAAACAATAGTTCAAGTGAATCATTACATTAATAATTACAATGATATTAATGGGCTGTCAGGACAATAATGCTTGCATGGAAACTTCTATCCAGAGTCGTACATGAAATACAATATCGATGAGAACACGCTAGAAGCTAGTACTTCTGTAGTGCTCATGAGGATTTCTTCACTAATTATTGAGAAGGGCATGAATTATTTTTGACATGATGGACAAATTATATATATTTAAAACTTTTACTCCTTTTGCTTTATTAGGACTCAAAAGCTGCTGGTGTAAAGTAGTAGGCATCTTGGCATTATACTACGAGTACAATGCCAACATTTACATTAGTCATGACTGTCAACTAAATTAAGGCATAAACACATCTGAAAGCAAAGGATGGAGAATGGAAAGCCAAAAGAGACAGGTTGTTACAGCGAGGCTGCATTAAAAAAAATGGAAAAATCTATGAGCATATGCTGCCAAATGTGTAATAATTACTATGTTTTGTTGCAGCTTCAGCTTCTGCAAAGCCAGACATTAAACAACAACATCAAGTAGATAAAGGAGAAAGACACTAAATGCAGAGTGCTTGATGGACGTAGTGAGTAGCAAGATTCCCAAAACAGTGATGGAGGCAGTGACTGTGTGACAACAATAAAGAGTGTTCACAAAAATCCTTTAGCTACATCTTCCAAACTGACAGACATGGGAGGCCGGACATTTCTGAAACACGTACGACAACGTCCTCGTTGCTGCTGATTTTTTATCCATTTAATGGAGGGTATTGTAGTGTCCTCTGACATTTCCATATTTGACACTGTACTTGAAACATGGTGGACAGGAAATTTATAGATACAATAAAGTACAGTTGCTACTGTTATGTTTACAGCTTCTGAAGGAGGACAGTGATATGCCTGCCAGTAATTCTGAGGAGAATGATAATGACATGGACTGTGAGAGCTTTGAACAGGACTTTGAGGCCAACTCTAGTGTATTATAGGTACTTATACTTCTGATTTTTGTGTTTTACAGTAATTTCCTACAGTTAGAACTGTAATTTGATAGGGTTTCTTTTGCTAATAAAAGTGATTTGAAGTCAAATATTTCTTGTAAGCATTGTTACGATAATCTGCTGGAATAGTTTTAAAAAAAAATTATGGATGTGATTTTGTTTTGCTGAATGCAAAACATTTTCCTCCATCAGTTGTGAATAGTCACTCTGTTCAGACAAAATCAAGATCATCGTGCAATTATTAGGAATTATCATAAAATATTAAAACATAAGGAAACAAATATCAGAAAATATTCTGGAATACTGAGGAATTAGATTCCCTAGCGTTGGAACTAGCCAAACCGCATCTAGTTAATGCTTTCATTGCCTAGACCAATCAAAATGCTCAATGAAATATGTTGAGACAGCCAGCCAGAGCGATAGTCAATTATAAATGACTATAGCTAATTTATAATTGATAAAACAAATATTCACACAAATTACAAATCATCTGTTTGTGGTTTTAAAGATTTTTATCATTATGATTCCTCAACAAAAACAGCCATCAGTGATTTGGGAAAATGCGAGACAACAGTGGCATGACAAAAAGTCGACCCTTCTCTAAAATTAATGAAAAGCCGTGACAAAAAGAGAATCAGATAGGGTGGAAAGGGGAACCGTGGAAACATCATGTTTCCTATAAAGTCTGCTTGTGCTCTACCACAATCTTCTTTAATCTCTATTTGTTCAGGGGAAGGGAACGGGTTAGGATTGTGAGACAGAAGCTTTTTTCTCCTAAGACAATATCCAGGTCTGGATAAAATCTTCTAAAAACTTTGTGGTAGAATATTCCATTTTATGATTTGTTGATCGACTCCCTCCAAGCAGAAACGAATGATGAAATTGAATCAAAAGATGATTCAACAAAGTATCCACTCTTATGCATTCTGTTTATTGCACGTACCCTTTATTTATGTATGTATTTATTTATTCTAACAAATACATTTGTTATAAAATTATTTATCTTGGCCTAATTATTATTCTCTTTAACATGAAAATAAAAATCCTGGCCCTTTTACCAAGAGCGTGTAAACTTGTCTTGAGGTACTGTGTCAAACTACGTTCCAGATGGCCCCACACAAACATTTTAAAGAACAGTGGTCAGTCTGTACAGCTGAAACAGCTCTGGTGTTTGAGTCAAGCAGGTTAAGCTCAAGGTAGAATCGTACATTTTGCCAGTCGGCCCTGCAGTGCACCAAGTCCTTAATTTACCTTCCAAATTCCCCAGTCTGCCAACCTCGCGCTGCAGTCCTCCTGTGCATAAAACTACACGCACATATGCACAACACACCACAGCAAGCACTTAGATAAAATATGGAGTGTCTCTGCCTGTTTCCTCCCTCTCTTTGTCACAAGCACACAAAGCTACACACTCAGTCCTTGTTTCCCGATGAACCCACTTCACCCGTTTGACGCACTCCATTTTAGCGGCCTTGAAAAGCTAAATGGTGTGAAGTTGAGTGTTGGTCCATCTGTCCCCTAGGTGTTTGGAAGGATGAAAAAGAGGGTGAGCGTTGGGAGGAATAAGGGGGAGGGAAGGGTTGGAAGAAGAAAAAGGAAGGGAAGGAATGGGGTCAAGACCATTAATATGAATCACCAGCAGAACCCCACAGCGGTTCCATCTGTGGCTGTACAGCGCCCAGAAACAATTCACAGCCCAGACAATGAGACATTAAAAGGTGAATGGGTGCAAAACATATCTATGCATGAATTCCTGACAGATTCAGCTCATGTTAAAGATTTCCATTACATTGCTATCTGTTCTCCATTATTGCGCCGGGGACAGTACAGTAGGAAGTGCAGTGTGTAAATCAAATGTCGGTGTGTTCCTATGCAGTTCTCTGATTTCCTGCACTTACCATTTGACAGAATTGAAGAAAAGACAGTTGAGAGAGGTTTTGTATACTTTTATTCAAAAAACAACATGAGGTGGAAAGGTCAGACGGTTGGTGATGAAATCAATATTCTCCTCTTATGGATACTTTAAAGATCAAATACCCTCAAGCTGGGACTTCTCTTTTTCTTTTTTCACCCCTTCTTTTTCTCTCTGACACACACACACACACGTTTGTATTTCTATGCATATTAGGACTTTACATTCGATTCTATTCATCTTATCAACTAGATACCCAGATATTTTCCCAAATCCTAGCCATTACTCACCTGTTTCTTCCCCTAACCTAAAAAGCAAAACTGAAAATGATTCAGTTTGTACTCTAAAAAACTGAAATCTTGATTTTCCAATATGGCACACTGGATCGTCTATTCTGATGTTTATCCCTTTTTAAACCCCACTTTGAAAAATATTAGGAAGCAGGAGCTTAGCCAAATGCAATTAAAAAAAAAAACTGGCAAAAATTTCCATCTGTTTTTCTAAGTGCTGTTTAGAAATCACTTTTGTAAAAATGACCTCTGGCTTCCAGTGTCCAGCAGACCACACAAGAGGTAAAAGAGATTAGCAGAACCGGGAGTCTGTATTGCCTGCTCCTTCTTGCAATAAAAGGCTTCTTAAAACTAATTTCGCCAATAATTAATGATTTGGCATTGCAGTGCCTACTTCCTAGGTGAAACATCCTGTATGGAGCTGAGGATTATTTTAAGGACACAGCTTCACTTCTTCATCACAGGCTACCAAGAGACTAACATGTCATTAGCTCCCACATGAACTATTCTCTTCTTCATGTTGTGAATCCAAAGCTATGATGCCAGACACCAAAATAAATGAGCTCTTAATTAGGCCCGAGCAGCTAAGTGCTGCGAAGGCCTATTGGAATCGTACTGTTTCTTCTTCTTTTAGTATGCTTTCGTCAAATGAATTTGCTTTTTGGCGGCTTTATCATATTCAAAAACTCACCAAAGTTGGTGGACTTGTCAAGTCTGCGTGAAAATGACGTATTTTAAGGTCGTCGCTAAAGTCGCAACAGAAACAGCTCAATAGCGCCACCTGGCAACTTTACCATACCATACCATACCAACTTTATTTATAAAGCACTTTAAAACAACCACAGCTGATACAAAGTGCTGTACATCAAAACACAACATAACAATAAATAAAAAAAAAAAACATAAAATAAAAACTTACAGTTTAAAAACAAAAAAAACATACAATTTAAAACTAGATCCCGCTAGAGTTAAAAGCCAAATAAAATAGATGGGTTTTAAGACGAGCTTTAAAAGTCCAGCAGACCACAAAATACCGTCCACATTGCCGTTACTTCATTGTAGAGACATGATATTTGGTACACTTGTAGAGCTCCCCAAGACACAGAAAATTCAATTAATGTCATAGTGCAAGTCAAACAGGAAGTCGGTCATTTTGGATTGAAGTTCCGATTTTGACCCCATTTTGGCCGTTTACAGCCTTCGCATTTGATCGAACTTCGATTGATCTGCTTCAAACTTGGCCGATTAAAAGTTATGAAAATGGTGAGATTTTGTGCATGCTTAAGGGGCGTTGCCAGGGGTCAAAGCAATTTACATGATTAGTATAATAATTACATTTGCTCTTCCTTATTAATGTCAATTTCTTTTAATGCAAGTGATAACTTCCTTTTATTAAAATCACTACCATTTCTTAAACCCTAGTGATCACAGTTTGTTTTTATGTTTAATAGAATTCAGTATCTGGTAAACCCGATGATTTGTTCATTTTTCCTGTTAATGACAGTCCTGTCTGAAATAGTTTTGCTAATAGCTTCAGATAATTCCTAAATCAAATTATTATATGCAGAATCAGGATCACCTTAAAACAGTGGTCCAAGCTTTGGTCTCAACATTTGCACCAAGCTGTAGCAAATTTCTTTCATTCAGCATCTTACAACTAATCTCACAATGGAGAGGTTCAGATTTATGTACTACAAAGAGAACATGAGCAGCAGCAGCAGCTGTGGCTAACTCTCTACTGATCTGCAGTGAACAGTTGACCACAGCTGCAAGGCAACTCAACAATGAGAACCTTGAAGTTCTAGTTCTGATGAACCAAAATAAACCCAAATATTTAATTTTGTCTAACAGAAATTAAGTAATTTGACTCCACTGTGCCCCCTAGGTTATTCCATCAGCTATATCTCCCCACTGCATCTGATTTCTCTATTTGTTCTCCAAAAGATTTTTGGTGCGTTGTCAGGTAACGCTGCTGAAGGCGTCGGTGCATATTGCCTGGTGCGGAAAGTGTGCAGGAGAGTCTGCAATGGCTGGCGGGCGGCGTTGAGCTGCGAGGGCCGTTCAAGGCTGCTTGCAGCTTTAAGTTTTTATATTACTGAAACTCCAAAGATTAGCAAACCCCAGCATCTCTCCTTGATTAGCAATATTCTGTGCCATCCAAAAGTAATCATAACCTCATGAATGTTTAATATTTCTTAGCTCTGTAACCTTTTTTTTTTTTTTTTTTACGCATATCTGTATAGTGATCTCCAGTTGGGGTAAGATACAGTAACTTTAATATTGTTCTTATGTATATTTCTCTTGCAGGCAAGAGAGGCCAGAATTGGTTTAAATATATAAGTATGTAAATAAAAGAAAAATTAATACAGATGTACATACAGAAAAAGGATAGGGACATCTGTTGATAGCACAGCTACAAGTAGCACAGTCTACAAATTTGGCCTTTCCAAAAAATGGTGAGAAGAGAGTCATTATGGATAGTCAAGTCAAGTTAAATTAAGTTTATTTGTACAGTACATTTCAGCAAAAATACTTTACACTATAAAATATCATGCAGTCACCCCCAAGTCTCAAGTTTTGACCAGGAAGCTATCGAATTTTACCCCTCTGTCCCAGCGTGCTCAGGTATTAGTAGTTTTCCGTAAATTTCCCATATTATTGTAATTACATCACATGTGGTGCATGGAAGCTGAATGCTGCTTCTCCATGTTTGATTCTGGTTCTGGGGATCCAGAGCAGACCAGAACCAGTCATAATGCTTCCTAAAGGTATATAACATTCAGGCTTATGGAACAACAAAACAGCCACAAAAGCTTACAGTCTTTATGCAAACCCGTAGTAACCATGAACATCTCATTAAAATGGGTTGCAATGTGAATATCGTCAGTCAAGTTCAGTTTGAAAAATGTGGGAATACACAATGTATCTTTCAGCTTTCCTCAGACTAGAATAGGAGCATTTAAACATATTTACTCTAAAATGAAGTTGCCATTAGCATGACTCAAACCACGCTCCACTAAAGGAGCGTCCTCTGCTTTCCCTGGTACCCATTAATCATTTTGGTATTACCTTGATTGATCTAGTTTCAATGACTTATAGTTGAAGTCCCCTGTTTTGACATGGACTCTCTAAATACGCTAAAATAAATACGTGTGCTTCCATCTACATGGTTTAATTTTGCTGTAAGGCTCAAAGTATACACGTATATAATTTTTTTTTGCATAGGGATACCAAATATGAGCTGCTTCAGCTCAGCTTAGATCACTTGGTCTTGCCATCACAATTAATCTTCTTTCATCATAAAAAAAAACTTGACTTACTTAGGACAAGAATTTCAATTAAACATTCAATAATCATATTAAAGATAGTTCACTAATTCCAGCTATGCTCCAGTGCTTCTACAATTTGGGGGTTGACTTGTTTTCTGCCTTATCTTAATGTCAATGGATGGGTAACATCAATTTCAGAAGTCATAATGTGTGTTTTACATGCAGAGCTCATCGTGTCAGGCTCTTAGGAAGTGGTTATCCACAACTCCAAAACTCCTGCAAGCTTAAAGGTTTGGATAGCTAACCAAATTAGCTTCTAATTAGGATTTACTTAGATTCTAGGCGTTTTAAGATAACATTAAGCAGCACTTTTTGTGTATATGACTAATAAAGGTGGTCATAACAAATAGAGTTGCTCCCCCCCAAAAGAATGATGGGCAGATTTTTCTATAAAAATAGATTTTATATTAATACTTCTTTCTGAATGGCCTCACATGCGCTCAGAAAGAACAAGGTAAAGGAAAAACTAGTCCATAAAATAATCACTGTGTTGCATTTTTTACAGAAAAGCTCCTCACCTCCATTTCTTTTATACCAACATGCTGATGAAAGTCCCGATGGTGTTTATCGATGATGAGATCTCGACAACACAAATGATGAATCGCTCATCACACCTTACCCATTTACAAATATCCATTTTTACAATAACAGATCTTTAACTGGAACAGACCAACACCACACTAAAAGGGATACCACGTTTATTTACAAATTATAAACAAAACCGCTCTGGGAATTTCTTATGACGCTAGCATAAGCGGCTGTGTGTGTCATGCTTTAAATGTGTCATTATGCTTTGTCTTGTATTGTTAATGTATCACCAAATGGCTATGCCATCGTTCAAATCAAAATAAACAAATTCAACGATTCAGAGAGAATATTAAATGCTTTCTTCTTTTTTTTTCATAAATATACGGCACATTAATAATGACTAAATGAGATGGAAAAACAAAAGCTCGTTACTATAATCTGATCATAGAGCTTCTCAAAGTGCAGCCCTTCATTTTACATGCGCCACGTCCCTCATAAGTTTGGTCGGTAACGGATATGAGGAATAAATGACCTCTGTGGCGGAACGGGGGACAAATGATCACAAACTATGAGGCAATGTTGTACATGTAGGCTAAGTTTAGATCCCTCTCTGTCCAGGATGGTAAAAAACATTACCGGGTGTATTTAGGGAAGCTGTCAAAGCTTTCCTCTCCAGACTGTGTTCAATTCCAGCACCAGGGCCCCCAAGGGCTGGTGTCTGGGAATTAAAGCTGTCTCATTCTCTCCCACCCACCTGCCTGCACAGAAACTCACATAATCAAACACCCCTGTTGGCCACGACCCATCTGGTTTCTCTCTACGTCTGTGCTTCACAGTGTCTGATATGGGAGCGGAGCTGGTTAGTTGACAAAAATACATTTAATTACCCCCCAGCAACCCACCAACCTACCTTCCCAGACAGACGGGCAAAAAAGGGACACATGCGTTTGGAGCGCGTGCACACACACTCCGTCTACAAGCCTTTCACCTTCCTTTCTGGCCTCCCAACCGTTTCATCACTTCTCCTGCTTCAACAGGTTTACGTAAGCGTCTTAGGGTGAGGAGAAATTTCACTCTGTTTGCACATACAGTATCTGTTCAGGCATGAATACACACAGACGTTTCCCACATATACAATCTTCAGTCGGTGCTTGTCCAGAAGCAGTTTTCAGGGAATGGGGAGAGGTCCGTTTGTGAAATAACCAGTCCATCCACTTTAGCTTGTCAAAGTCTTCTTGGAGTGGATTGACTCTGACATGTCTGCTCAGCCTATCAATTAGGAGATGGTTACATAATGAGTTAGCTTTTGGTTCACTGGTCTGCACATGTGACATGAGGAGAGCAAAGATGTGGGAGCAAAGTCTAGCGGTGAGAATAAAAATTTTTTTTTTGTACTTTAGCACTAGTATTAGAGAAGCAAAAGTGTTAAAGCATTACCAAGGTGCTGGAATATTAGATCTGTGCATAAACGTTTCAAATTAATCTATCCAAAGTTGCTGAAGTTCTGTTTTTGGGGGACACAGAAACTGCTGTGCACTCACAAGGCTTTATAATTGATGCAGAATGAGCAGGTAATATTGCAACACAGTGAATTTTCATGTGTTCTGCAATGGAAAAGAACTTGGTCATGTGGTCATAACTTTGGCCTTGAGAGAACTAGTTTGCATTTTAATCGCACCGCATCAATTTTCAATGCAAGCTTGAATCAACTGACTTTGTTTAACTTCCATATTTTAGCTGCGCTGCCCTAAAAATGTACTTTAAGATCTGCTTGTTGCACATTGAAGCTTGACTTAGAGCAATGGTAGGGCTACATATTTTTAATGTATTGTGACCATAAGAAACAGATAGAAAACTGTATGCCTTCCTCTGGGTTGATAATTTAAGGTTCTTTCATTTCTGACACGTTAACTTTTCAATTAACACCAATTGTGAATATTCTAGTCTTTATTTTATTTCTTTCTTGGCTGCAAGGATATTCTCACTGTATGTTTACCTTAAATAACTGATTTTACCCCAAACAAATCTGACAAAAGAAATATTGAACTTCATCTTATTGCTTTGATTTAAAAAATAAAAAGCAAAACTTATTCTTATATCTTGAGAGTATTATAATTATTTTTCCGTCCTCCTCTAATGCATTTAAGGATACAATGCTTTAATTAAAACATCATTTACTGTTTGATATCAGCAAACACTTTTACATGAGTGAGCTCAGTATGGTTATGCCGCTAAAACTAGAACTTCTTGAATTCATACCCTATAGATCAACTTCAATTAAAGCAGTTCTTCAAGTCTAGGTACCCTCTAGTCCTCTCTAAAAGGTCACCTTTGCATAAAGGAATCATCTTTACAAGTAGTCAGTCAGCAGTCGGCTGCTTAAGATAATGGGCTGCTTGTAAAAATCAAGCTGTAGTTTTAAAACAGCATTTTCTTAATAGGAGTAAATGGTAGTGCTCCTTTCCACGCCATGACACGCTGATATTCACAGCCAAATGTGCCCGTTTTGTAAGCAGGTAAAAACTGTTGGTGTCTTCCTTCAGCCAATTGATTAATGGCATGCAGCAACAGGAGGGGGAGGAGTAGCACTGCACTCCTCTAGGCTCCATAAAGAAAACCCTCCTCACTCTGACGCTTCCTCTGGCGTCGAAAGGATTTTAAACAGGGTTACTTTCTTATTTAGGTTTGAAACTTTTTAAAACTTTGTGTTCCTTGGTAGAGGCAACTGGTCTTTGCCTATCATAAAAAAATGCATCACTCTGGATATTATAACTATATACATTTACAGATTTGGGTGGTAGATCCATTTACTTGAGGAAGGTTTTGGGAAAAGGGATTATTGATTATTACTTTGAGAGTACTTTTACTGCTCTGTCTCTGTATTTGGGTCTCCAACATCACCAAAACATGTCAGAATAAGATACTAGTCAAAAACCGAAAGGGGCAAAAGAGATGAATACACAAGTAGAAACTCATTTTGTCAGCACTATTTCAGCAGCACTACAGTCAACATGTCCACCTGACAGATTCACATTAGAATAAGGAAATTTTAATGATCACGTGTCAAAAATGTCACTCAAGCCAAAGATAAGTTTTGATAGAATATTCAGCATCACCTTTCTGGTACCAACCATGACCTCTGTGCACCCTCACACAAATCCTATCCAATATGGTTCATGAAGAAGATTGTAATTTCAAGATAGCCACAGTTGAGATTATTCAAATAATTACTGATGCACGGTGATGTTTTCAGCCTTGAGGAGAAGCTCCAGCCAGATTTTGTCACACACACACACACACACACACACACACACACACACACACCCGCACGCGCCCACACACACAGACTGCAAAGAACGACTTAGCTCAGGTAGTGCTAAGCAATCTTGGCAGCGAGCCTTGGCACATTTACAGTCTTTTGCTATCAACACAGTCAAGCTGAAGGCTGATCTCACTGTGAGCTAGTGAGGAAGGTTGTCCTTGGCAAAGCTGGTGTACCACCAGCTACATACAAAAAAAAAGAGAGAGCGAGAGAAAAAAAAAAGAAATTATTCTTTTCCTAGATTCGAAGGGCTCACCAGTTGGTTTAGGGTTTTATTGATTCATACATGGCAAAGCGACAACCCTGTTACTTTGGCAAGCGATGGGCAGAAAAAGAGGAGGGGGAAAAAAAAGTTAGTTGGAATGAGCAACAATCCGAGACTCACGGAGCAACAGATGCTGAATATTGTTCTCATTTATTCAGGGCCTGCTGTGTTAATGGCTGTGTAAATCTGCTGGTCTCTCAGAGTAGCAGAAAGCAGCTCTGGCAGGCCTCAACAATGGAGCCTAATTGGAGATAAGCCTGAACAACAAGCCTATAGTGTAGCCTCATAAATTACAGCTTTCACATATCCCTTAATTCTTGCTCCACTTTTTTTTTTTTTTTAAATAATTCCAATAAATTCAAACCCTAAGTACAATTTATATCTTTATCTTGAATGCCATGGGTCTGTCAGTCTTTGCTTTTTGGTAGATCTAAATTGTTTTCATCCCATTCTGTAATGTCGCTATCTTCCAGTTCTCCATTCATCCCCCCATCCTTTCCCCTCTTCTTACTCCATGGCCCTGAATTCCCCAGGATTGTAAAGAGGACTGTGCAGATTGAACAGTAAATTAAATTAATGTAGGCCATTTCTCAATCATTTTTCATCCTACTAAAATGATTAAGGCTGACGTAAGAAGTTCATTAAAACAGAAAACATTAGGCTCATTAAAAAGCCATTAAAACTATCGCAGAGAGGTGATTTATGCTGGAGTGCAACTGGGGGAGGAAATGACTGGGGAGAGAAGGGCGGCGAGGGGTGGGGTGGCTGGGTCCGAATGGAAGCGGATGGGAGAGAAGAGGAGGCAGATGATGGGGAGTCAGCTTTTTAAGGAAGGAGGCCACTTAGACTGAACTCTGATGAATGCAAGAAGAAGTGTGGCAAATGGAAACAGTGGGTGGCAAGCATTAGCTTTTAAGGGCCTGAGTCT
Organism: Xiphophorus hellerii; assembly: GCF_003331165.1. Classification (NCBI taxonomy): domain Eukaryota; kingdom Metazoa; phylum Chordata; class Actinopteri; order Cyprinodontiformes; family Poeciliidae; genus Xiphophorus; species Xiphophorus hellerii. Next base: position 23,610,350 of record NC_045694.1, read on the forward strand.
GTCTTTTTCTTTAAATAAAAATATGAACTTTTTGTTTTGACAGCGAATCGTTTTTTCTTCATTTCTTCATCTCAAGTTATTGAGTCAGGTCACCAAATGTGTGTAATGCTCAAGCGCATCAGTTTAGCCTGTATTCTGCTCTTTCCAGTGGCATAAGTATCACTGTTCTAGATACAAACTCACTGAGCCACCAGCCAAAGAAGAGGAAAAGTTAGGAGTCACATGTGAAGCTAAAAGCATAAACAACATCACACCTTTTGCTGTTTTGTTGTCAAAATCTGTGTCTGCATACATTTTCTCTTGGCTCCCGTAACTCATTGTTTCCTGCATCACGCTGATGTGATTTCTGCCTGTTTTCAGCTTCTTCTATTTTTTTTGTCTCCTGGATACCATGAATGGTGAATGATGTTGGCTACGTGATTTTTGTAAACACCCCCCCCATGCCTTTGGCTGTAACTGTTCAATGGACGTGTCAATCATCCAAACTGGCCGACGGGATCCTGAGAAGCTGCTTTGCGCAATGTGCAACGTCTGACTGGATTACTGGACACTTTTACACACCGGGCGCAGACTGGATGGAGGATTGTTTTTTTCATCTTTTACATCTTATGAGAACGATATCAGGAAGTATGAAGAAGATTTTTTTTTCCTGCTGGAGGATTTGCTGGATGTGTAGGCAGGTGATATTGAAGCCAGACTGTGTCCTCTTGACTTTTCCTCAAATGAGTAGAGGTCACACTATTGCATCCATGGTATAAAACTACTTAATGCTTTTTATTAATTCTCTGTGAGGTTATGTACATCCATCTTACATAAGATTTGTTATGCTCTAACGTTGTAAAACTGTTTTGAATGCTGACTTCTTTGGTACACCGCTGTTTACTCTACTCATGCTCGTCTTTTCTTCTGAATTGAGAGAATATATTTTTACTGCATATATTATTATTTCATGTCTCTCCTTCAAATGATTTCACAGGGATGAAAATGAGTATTACGACACGTATCGGTGCTAAACTCAAAGGCTGCATGTGATTACTTTGCTAAAAACCACAGTCTGTTTTCTTTATATGTGTTGTACTGGCAAGAAAACACAAGTGTGCATTCACCAACTCGTGTAAAAATTTAGGCAGCAGTCCCCTTCCGACCTGCGCACCTTAAACCCTCACAACTTATGCAATGAACATGTTCAGATCTAATGTCCTGTCCTTTGACTTGACAGTATAAATGGGGAACGTTCAACCTGCTGTGGTTGCAACAGAGTGACAGAAAAGGCAGAGTGGTTGAGCAGAATGCTTTGAAGTCATTTGGAGGAGCGGGCAGAGGTTCTGTTTTGGTTAGATTTTGGCTTTATCTGCTCGTCCAGCTGCCAGGGGCTCAGTCAATGGTCAGCCAGTTTTCTTGAGCTCTGCTCACAGAAAGACACTCAGAAGATTGGGTGGTTTGACTCCGCTCACTCTCTGTCCAGCTGGAGAGAATGTGTTACTAATAAGCGGGCTACTATCGAGCAGATCTAACTGTGATACTGATGGTTTATTATCATTATTTATTTTTAAATTGGCTTAGAAAGTAGGTTGTGACTACAAAGGACAGCCACCAAATCACCCTGTTATTTTAGTGCAGAACTCTTTTGAGCTGGAAGCTGAGCTCTGGTGTATCTTGGCACGGACACACGGATTTGAAAGATGGTTCTCCGTGGGTTAGGTTGGTTCCAGTGCATCTCGTGGGCGGTTGATTAGACTGAGTTTTATGGTGTTTGGAGGCTGGATAAAGATGTTAGGCTTCTAGTTGTAGCAAGCCAAATCTGAACCCACTTGTCCTGCAGGGTACGCCAGCTGCACTCTGCACTTATGTTGCAACAGTATTTAGATGCGCTATATGTTTCATGTCAAAGGCAACTCCTATTGGTTCCTAGACTAAGTTTTTAAATATATCATACACCTCCTGTAATTACTCTTCCTGATTTGTTTGCACACATTTTTATTTCACCTAATTATGACTGATTTCTGTCAGCATTTTTCAAATTTACTTTACTTACCACAGTTGTAGTCTACGGTGGCCCTGGAGTGCAAAGCACATCGACAAATCAATGTCAACATATTCAGAATCACAGCATTGTAAAATGTTGCAATTATTGAGGCGGTGGATTCGAATTTTGTGTTTTGATTTTGTTTGTGTCGGTATTTTATCGTGGTTTTTTTGTATTGTTTGTAAAAGTAAAAGTTTGTTTTTTTTATGTACTTTATAAATAAAATTACCTTACCTCAACTTACCTATGATTTTATTATAATATTTTTGGTGTGGACCCCAGGACGAATAGTCAGTACTGTGGTTAAGACTAATGAGGATCCTTAAATAAAAAAAAGAATAAACATTAACATCTTAAAAAACACAACAACATTAAGTTACCTGAAAAGGTACCAGTGTAAAACATGACACATCGCTGATACATCTATTGTGATGGTAGCGATATGACGGAGGCTTTGTTCTGCTGCAAGTGCTACTGGTGCTTGACTCAAAGTTGATGAGATAATGAAGGAGAACTACTTCAGATTTTTCTATTTTACCTCAAATTACCTCGAATCAGCTTATGTTGACCAAGGCAACAATTTAGTTCAAAAGGGGGAAACTTGCACATACAAATGGTTGTTCCAGCCAGTTCCATAAATGCCTCTGTAATACACCGGAGTTCAATAATCCTCAAAGGTCGGGGCCTCTCTTCTCTAGAGACGAGAAAAATCCAGGCAGAATTTTTCCACAACCTCATTAATGTCCACAAAGAGCACAAGGTTTCTTCCCATTGTGGAAGAGAATATTATTTCAAATACCAGTTCTGGCCAATGTGTTTGAGCCTGCACATAAAATGTTGCCTTGTGTGGATTAGACTAAATCTATAACAACTGCAATTCTATGCACCTAATTTATATTCTCTAAAATGATTGAAAAGTTATATTTAATTCACAATGCCGTTAAAATCCATTATTAAACTCCCAAGAATTAAAAGAAAATAACATTCAAACTGATGATGTTTGTATGACAAAGTCTGTGTTTTTGTCCTGTTATGTTTGTTGCAACACATTTTTATATTTATTTATTTATTTATTTCCTCTCTATGTTTTTGCTTGCAAGAACCTTTCTTACTGGATGTCCAAATATTATAGAGCTAGCATTCCTTATCAAAAAAATAAATCCCTGGCGCATTACCCATTCTGATACTCTGATTTATTCACATATTCACTGCTCTCTTTAAATATTGAAAATGCATACATATTGTTACTGTCAGATGCATAAAGCATGCGGAGCAGAGTTTGAAGGAATGGTACACTGCAGCTCTTTTGCTCCCTCTAGGTATGCTCAGCTTCACACTGTCCTTTGAAGAAAAAAGAAACCTTTACTTTACATGCAAATGGGCAACTGTGATTTCAAATAAACAAGCATATTCCGATTTAATGCTAATGCTTTCGTGCTTAAAAGAGAATTCCAAATGTGGCAGGCGCGGGGCAGCTGATGCTTTTAACATGAAGGGATCCTGTTGCCGACTCCCTAATTGTGTGCAAAGCTGCCAACTGTTTTTTGTCATTGCTTGTTTATTGTCTAACCATCCAGCTGACAAAGAGATATTTTGATTTATTGGCAAACAGCTAGTTAGCAGTCTGCAGCCACGAGCAGAGATTTGGTGTGTGTTTTGGTGTGTGTTTTCGTGTGCGGGGGTGTTTATGCGCGTGTAGGGGTGAAGATGCTATGTGTGACTGCTTTAGCTCCATACAAAGAGAATATATAAAAAGCTTCTTGATGGCCACATAACTAATCTTCAAACTGGGTTACAGTTCAAAGCTACCCCATGGCTCCACTATATTATAACCCTTCAATTAAATATATGAATTCATGTTTGTGTGTATGCAAAGAGAAATAGTGAGTTGTTGTGTTCTTTTTTTCCCCCATTCTGATGAAAATTTTACACAAAATTACAAAAGATATTTATATATCTTTGGAAAGTAAACAAAAAGTCACAAACACTTTTGGGACATGTTTATTGTTTACTGTTATTTAAAGTGATTAAAGAAGTTCAGTAGGTTTATCAGTCCTAATGCATTGCATTTGTTGAAATGAACTTATGAGTAGTGAGTTTCAAAAGTAAAACCCCTTTAGCGTCTTCACATTTCTTAACAATGCAAGTACAAACCTGATTATACTTCATTTGGATTGCAGGAAATGAACCAACACAAAGTGTTGAATATTTAGAAAATGGAAGGAATATTTACAAGAATAAAAACATCAAATAAAATACGTCTGAAAAATAAGAGACATTAGCATCCAGCCTAGTTGGTCATGAAACGTCTAAGAAAACCCTCTTTAAGCAATGGCTTCAGGAAGTCACTTTGTTACTTAACCGACCTAATCTCATTATAAAGACACCTGTTTAATTTATTAGAGAAGATATGTTAACAAACAGGATTATGGAGGCTGAGGAAGACACCAGACATATCAGGAATCAAGTTGTGGAGACGTTTGAAGCAGAGCCTGGTTATGAAACCGTATCCCAACCTTTGAAGCTCTCAGACCCATAAGATGAAAATAAATAAATACATCACTTTTGTAAACTGTCAGAATAATACCAAAACTGGCATGTTGGGAAAAGATAAGACTAATCAGAAAAGCAGCCAAGAGGCTGGTAACTCTGGAGGAGCTGCAGAGATCCACACCTCTGTTGACAACTACAGAAGGGAGTCATTGTTGAAAGAAGGTCATAAAAAGTAGCATTTAAAGTTTAAAGCACCAAGCCATATAGGATCCAGCAATCCATTATAGAACATTCTCTGGCTAGATGTGACCAAAGTGCTAATGCAAACTATCACTGTTAGATCCCTGCTACTTAAAACCGATGTACCAACAAATCATACAGTCGGCATCACTCAGTGTGACATGGGTATCAATCAAGACGTTTTAAGATGATGTAAGTCTTTTAGTTCAACAACAGACATGCAACCACAAACTTCCTGATTATTATTCACCTTGTCCTATCACAGCACACAAGAAAGAACGATGCTCTGGGATAACGGGCGACGTGTGCTTGTAGAGAATGCTGCTGGGATTACAGAACCAAATGGGCAACGCTTTCAATTTGCATGATAAAGCTGAGCAACGCACTGGGGAAAAAAAGAGGAGAAATTTCTAAGAGGGGAAATCTTCAACAGGGCTAAGCTCTTTGTCGAGATGCTCAAGCGTGGCGCATATTAGTGTGACATATATTCCTTGAGCACATTGGATGTTTTAAGTGCATACCCCACCGTAAGCAGCTGGGGTTTACCTTGAAACCCCAGCCACCATCCAAAAACCCCTTGAAGTGTTCTTTACAAAAACTGACGTAGTAGTTCTGAAAACTAATTATAAAGTTTGTGCAGGACAGAAGAGAAAGGTTGGTGAGAACAGGCATGCATCTTCAAGCTTGTTATAGCGATCTTCTGTTGTGGATATTCCTTTATTTATTTGCACAATGCAACAGAGTAGAGAACCTATTGACACTGAGAGATACAAAGAATATATATATATATATATATATATATATATATATGGTCCAGAGAGCAGTAGAATATTTGTAACTGAGTAACTGAGGAAGCATGAATGGTGGATTATGTGGAGCTTTTTCTACCAGTAGACTCCAGTTCAACACCAAGACACAACTACTTGTTAAGTCAATTCCCTCTTATATTAATTTAACAACACACTAACCTTGATAGACCAAAAATGCATTTATTGGATAACAATGCTGCTGTGTTGATGATACATCAACAGAGAAAGATGTTATAATAGCTACATTAGGATTTAAAAATGAAAACCTTTGGACTGATGCTGGAAAATAACCACGGCTGTGGAAATACCATCTTGTTCGAAAGAATTAATCACATTTATCAGTTTCATGCATGAACAAGAAAACCATGGGTTTGTTTCAGAGATCTTCTTTTGCTTGTGTTCGTTGCCTTCCCCCTTTTTATAATTTCTGCTTCTTTTCTCTTTTTCTCCACGCCTTTGCTTTCAGTGCATAATTTATTCACAAATCCTATGATCTGTTCAGCTCCACAGCATCCCGTTTACACATGAATTATGGAATTGGACAGTACTCGACATTGTTTCATGCTGCTTCTTACATTCTGTTGCCTCTGCTAGGAAAACCGTTCTCAGAGTGGGATATGATACTTTCTTTTGTCGTTGTAAAATCTGATGCAACATTTGCTTACAATGGAACGGCGTGCTTTCATTTTATGCGCACAGCTTCAATATTACAGTGGGTAAAATAATAGATACACCTACTACTTTTGTGTTCAACTACAACTCCTCGATTCTTTGCACATAAATGAGAAAGATGCACCTGATCTCTATGGAGTTAAATCATTGGCTCTGCTTTCGTGTGTTAATTTAAAGCTTTGCACAGAAGCCACAGAGCGAAATCATTCTTGGCAACATTGTCATGGCTACTGTGGGTGTATTCTCTTCTGACATGTTTGATTTTCTTTTTTTCTCTCTCTCTCTCTCTCACTAGAATTACAGCTGAATCCGAGAGTAGCTTGTGGACTCGGAGTTTGTTTGTTTGCAAAAGTGTCTGAGAGCAGCAGTGTGGTGGTCAGCATGAAATGAAAGTCTTTACTGCCCTCACAAACTAATACGCATACATCCAGTGTATGGCCAGTGGACTCCCTCAACCCAAAATGACTGACATGCATGGCAAGCTTTCACTTTAATGAATTAGTCATAGCTGTCATCATCAATCAATCAGTCAATCAATCAATCAATCAATCTTTCAGTTGCGTCAACAAGAGTCCCACAGAGCTATGCATAATGCATAGTCTGCTAGTGGAAAAAGGAAGGAGAAACAGCTTGATTCATATGCATATGTTTGTGTATGTTTGTGCTTCTGAAGTGCCTGTTAGAAGTTTAAGAAGCTTTAAGGCTCTGGCGGTGCCACGCACAATCTACGTGAGTGAGAATAAGCTGCAATGAGGTGACTCGAAACTCTTTCGACTCCATGACAGCGTAGCATCGGTAGGTTTTCCTACTTCTTTCTGCTTCACTGTCCAGACTGATACAGGTCACCATTAGCTGGAAAACTAAATTACCTTCAAAGCACGAACTGCAAACAAGCCTTATTATTGTTTTTTTTTCCCTTCTTTCCCCCAACACTGTCATTTTCCCCACCTCCATATTGGTCAAAGTTACATAACTCCAGAAAAAGCTGTCTAGTTGTCCTGTGCGTTCCTGTAAGTTCTTCAGAGTAAAACAGATCTTGGTTGTTTTTTTTCTAATAAGTTGCCAGTTGGTTTAAATGGTTAAGATTAGACCAGACTCTTGAGATGTTTAGACCAATATTGAAACAGTGTTCCATGGGATGTTCCCCTGACCACACCGTCAACCTTTCCATAATTTTTTCGCTGACCTGTCTGCTGGTTTTCTTGTCTTTTGAGCATCTATGGTGCTGGGACTTAATTGCACATAGTGGAAATTATTTGATATCTATGCTGCGCCACATGTTTGGTGGATGCACTGGATTTTACTTAAGGGTTTCAGAGAAAATGGGCTGCATACAAATGGATCCCACACTGATTTATTTATTTGTTTCTCTACTTCAAAAGTATGCACAACTGTGTCGATCTATTGAATGAAAGGATCATGTATTACACTGAAGTTTGAGACTGTGATATGGGCGAGCAAAATTTAGTCACATTAATATTATTTACTGTGCTATTAATGTCACCATTAATTTAAACCCACTTCCTATTGTTTCTTATATATTAATTGTTCACTGAACCGGCAACCAGAACATCACTTTTTGTCAAGCTTCCTCTTTATTCAACATGGTTGTCTAAATTGGTTCCGTGAGAAACCTAGAAACACGAGTACATCCATGCACTTTTAAGTCCATTAAATTTGAATCACAGGTTCCCGTTTAGGTGCTAATGAGCTGAAAAGCCATGTGGAGTGGCAGGTGGAACCTGTCTCGTTTAAACCTCTGACATCCACAGTCTGCTGCTCTCTGTGTGTATTTCTGGTGACATCAGGCCAAGATCTAAGGGGGCTCTTCAGAAAGATCATTTTGTAAATGATGAGGAGTCGTGCAAGAAGATCAAGCTCCCCAAAGCACAGGTGTCGCTCAATAAATTAGAATATCATCAAAAAGTTAAGTCATTTAGTCAACTTAACTCAAAAAGTTTAAATCATATATGATATGGGTTTATTACACATTTATAGATTTATTTCTGGTCTTCTACTCCATAAACGTTTAGAATTTCGGCCTGACGCAGGCAGGCACAGAGCTCAGTTCCTCAGAAGATTTTAACATTGCACAAGCTCAATTAATTTCTAATTTAAAAAATATGGGCCTAGTAAAATATATATCCGTGCATACTGCTGAGTTCATACACTGTACAGTAAATGCACTCAATACTTGTTTGCGGCCGCTTTCTCATGAATTAGTTTTTCAGGGGGGTGTAACATGTAGGTCATCAGCCTGTGGATCTGCTGAGGTGTTCAGAAAACCCAGAATACTTAATAATGGCTTTCAGATAGTCTGGAGTGTTGGCTCCGACGTCTCATACAGTGTTGTATAGTAACGAAGTAAAAATACTTCACTACTTTACTTAAGTATATTTTGGAGTACTTCATACTTTCCTCGAGTATGAAAATTTTTGATGACTTTCACTTTTACTTCACTATATTTCCGAACTTAATTGCGTACTTTTACTCCGATACATTTTCAATGTGTGGTTTAGTTACTCGTTACAAAAAAGCGAGAGAGAGAAACGCAAGTGTTTTGACCCCACCTACTGATTAGCAAGTAGCAAGTAGGCTACCGAACAAAGTCCGTAGCCTGCTTGCCTGGTCTTGTTCATCACCACCAATAGGATACACCTGTTTCGCTTCTCCCATTAAACACAAAGCAAGTCTCGCAATCAGCAGCAGCCACATGGAGGAGGAGACGGAGACCACAACGACTGCAACTACGTCGGACACGGCTCCAGGGGAACCACCAGCTGGTGATGAGAGCCCATGGCCTTATTTAAACACAATATACTCTTTCGTGGGTGTTAAAGATTCGTCGTAGCGCATGCAGTTTATGTTATTCCTGCCCGAAGATGTGGAAATTCTATCTTACAAAAACTCCCCGTCCAACTTGAAGAAACACATCGAGGTAACGTCTTATGAAATGGTTATAATCCTCCTGTTTCAGTAACTATAGCTTGGTCACTAGGCACTATTGTGAAATCTTGAGCATAACCTTACCTGTATAAATGAACTTTGTTTGGCATTGTTTCAGTTCCACACGTGGTGTATTTAGCTTAGGCTTAATGTTGACTGTAGCAGGCTACCTAGACTCCTCTGTTCAAGGGGGGACAGAAGCCATAGCGATAGCAATTTAGACTAAATTTAACGAATATAGGAAAGGCATGCAAGTTCAAAACCAGGTTTACAGATGCCAATAAGCTGCATTTCCCTCCCAATTCTTTTTTTCTTTTGCATAATGACCAGTTGTGTGCACCACCTACTGACTGTAGGATTGACTGATTCACTGATTTGTGAAGTAGAGTAATCGTAACAGCTCTTTTTCTTCATGTTGGCCGCATTTCCAGTACTATTTATTTTTCTCATTTTCAGCACTGACCTTACTTGAAGGGAAAACTTAAGGCTTACAAAAACTTTGTATTTTCTGTCCTGGAGGGTATACTAAGAAGCTGGTTCAGTTGTAAAGCAGGTTAAGTTAACCTTGTGCTATAGGTAAAGCACCTAATTTTCTTAACTAAATGATGCCTGCAGGTATATCTATTAGCAGGTTTAATTTTGCCTGCACTTGGTTGAGTACATTATTTTAAGTGTATTTGACAAGTTTACCAAAATATAAAAAATGTCATTCAAACTGCATTTGCTTTGTTTTACTTTTTACTTGTACTTTTCATTACATTACTTGAGTACATCCATTTTGACAGTACTTTCCATACTTAAGTACAAGAAGTTTCAGATACTTTAAGACTTTAACTCAAGTAACATTTCCGTCAGTGACTTCGACTTTTACCAAAGTCATATTTTGGAGAGGTACCTATACTTTTACTTGACTCTGAGATTTCAGTACTTTATACAACACTGGTCTCATATTCCTCTTGACGTTATTCTATGGGTTGTTAATGGGGTTTAGGTCAGGCAAGTTTTTATGTACCTTTTTTTTAACCCAACTTTTCCTTTCTTTCAACCTTTTAGTAATATGATTGCATACAGATCTCTGGACTGCCAGTTTGTCTTCTGAACAACTGTCAAGTAAGTAGTCCCCGTTACAGAATGACGTTATAACCACATTACGACCTAAAAAGTCGATTTTATATTTTTGTTAGTTCTAAGCTACTGCAATCATTTGGTTTTAATTGATTGCCTAAAATAAACAAACGTTTATGTTGATATTCTACATTTTTGAGCGGCAACTGTGAAATAAAGATTATAAAAAATGTGAAAAACTATAAAGGTAATCGATACAGAAATCCCACTTCTAATAGAAGTGCCATAGGAGAATGTTTGATTTATTAAGAAAAACTGGGATCTCATAATTTCATAACAGAAACTCCAGGTGTCTCTGCAGATGTTGGCGTCCAAATGACATGTTTACACGCAGAACGAGAGTGCACACATTTTAAAGTGTCCGGGAGAATTGTTGGTTTTCTAAAAACACAGTTTCTTTTAGTGCCAAAATACTGACAAATTTCCGGAGTTAAAACCCTCCGACTAGCTGTAGTGGTGATGGTGAAGTTGGAAGTTTTCAGTCTGAAGGAAAAGGCAATGAAGTTTGTAGCCCCTGGTTACTCAATCATTAGGAACTCTGTTTCCCAAATTTAAACTGTTGAAATATTGCGTAAAGATTTGTCTGGCAGAAGCCTGGATGCAGAAAAAAAAGCCACATCAGCAGAAATGGACACCTGAGAACTGTAAACAAAATGGAACAACGCAGACATTACGTCTCATTGCATTAGTTTTACAATTCAACACATTATTTTTGAATTACTAGTTTTTAAGCCTCCTTAAAGGAAACTGTGCAGGTGGTGAATAATTATTCACCGCACGAATAATGACTTCTTAATAAATAAATAGCTTAAAACACATTTTGCCAAAGTAACTTCTTCTATAACTGATTGTAATAAAGTTATGCTTCGCATGTTGGACTTTTTACCAGTTGGGATTATAAATTGATTCTGACTTCATTGTATGATAACTAGGCTTGAACAAGAATGTGTATGATTGAATACAGACACATGATTGGATTTAATTGATTATATATTTCGTGTATACATTAGGTACGTTTGCATCCTGGTATATTCTTTGTGAATTAAGCTGAGTTCTGCTCAAAGATTGTTTTGCATGTGTGCAGGTTCAAAGTAACAGTATATTCCTTCTGTATATTTACACACAGAGATTTAAAGGTCTTTATCAAAGGCTTTTGGTATTAAGTGTACTTTTTAACGTTAAGTGACTTCTTGTTTGTATTTGTTTTGGACACACTGCTGACATAAGTAGCTAAAGTACAATAGCTCACTGAGTAAGGCAACATGGCCAGTAATCTGAGAGTGCAGATTCGAATCCTGGTTGAACCACATATCAAAGCCCATGTGAAGTGATGTCTGCCCGGGTGGGGCGATGCATGGGGGCGGGGGCACCTGCCGGGTCGGGCGAGGAACCCGTCATAACTGCTCGCAGTTCTAGTTTGCATTTGTTTTAGACGGATCTTTCAAATCATAAATATTCACTTAAGTAGTAGTAGGAAAAAAATGCAATTCATGTTAAGGTACACAATACCATCATAACAACAACAACAACAACAACAACAAAAAGGTTCAAACAGAATTATTTCAGTCTCTGGATTTACTTTGTAAGGAGTGATAAGAGTTGCGTTTTTTTATGTTCTTTGTTACAACTGACGTGACTCTCTGGAATAATAAGGACCTTGTTACAAACTTCGAGGTCAAAAAGCGAGATAAAATATGTTTTGTATATCCTGAGCAGAAAGAAAAAAAAAAAAAAAACTGCTTTGACTTGAATACTTTACACCTCCCATCCTGCGTTTGGTGGATTCATAATTAATGATGTATGAATGAATAATGCATTTTCAGTCCACCCACTCCAGTGAAACAAGAGTTGGTGGTGTGTAACCATGTCCATTCAACTTAGAACAACTGTTTGCTTCCCAACAATGCTTCCCCCTCTCCTCTCATTCTCCCCTCCTCTTTTTCTTCCCCCTTTCCTTGCTCTGCACATTTCACACACCTGCTTACTTCCTCTGGAACTGCTTTTTTTCCCGCTCCCCCCTTCCCCATGCTGATCATCCGCTTGCTTGCTGCATCCCATGCCCAAAAGAGAGACGATCCATTAATCAGCAAATAGTGCATTACCTTTGTAATTAACATTCAACTGAGTTTTACCCAGTAATATTTCATTAGTTTATATGCAAATAATTTTGAGCGATTGCCTCATTTGGTCTGTGAGAGCCATGATGTATTGGTCTACTGGAGGAATGTGCATGTGAGTCTGTGTATGCGTGTACGCTCACATTGCCGTACTGCAGGTTAAGGCATTTTCATGAACTCTCTCTGTTCCCCTTGCACATAGTCCTGTCACATGTATACTAAAATAAAAAAGGCATACGTACACACACACACACACATGCGCACAGGATAGATGGTCAGGCCATGTATCCTGCTTGCTTTTTAAATACATCGAGCTCTTTACTCACACCAAACTAATTTCAAATTCCTTGCACTCCATCAAACCCGAGCTGACTACTAAAGCAGCATGGTCAATTCCTTGTCAGTTTACCTAAAAACTACCCACAGACACTTGAGAGCTGCACATCTAGCGGCTGCCAGTCCTTCATGTTTATTTAATCAGTGCATGGAAATGCTTTAGAAAAAAAAGAAAAGAAGTTTTCCCCTTAATTCCACAAGCTCTTAGAGGCCTCTGATATGACTGCCTCACTTGGGCTTTTTATTTTTATCGCCAGAACCTTTGTTCACATCTTGCACCAAGGGAAACATAAGCCTGTTCTCACACAGGTAGCATTAACGATCGCTAATCTGTTTGCATGCTTAACAAAGAGGGGCCTTTGGAGTTAGTTTGCAACTCAATTGCTAGAGTACTTAATATTCTTTGGTGAACTATCAAATTATATATACATGTACATGTATACATAAAAACCTGATGAAATTGATTTACAGATTAATTTGTATTTCCACTCTTTCATAGAGCTTCATCATGTCTACATGCAGTGCAGGATTTCTACAAAAATACCATCTCAATCCATATTAGTATTAAATTACATCTTTTAGGTTTGACGCTTCACAACAAAAACAGAAACAAAGCGGCTAGAGCAGAAACGGAGGAAAAAACCCCCATCAATATTTGAGAAAAATAGTCATTTTGATTTTTTTATATTAGTCAAAGTAATGAAAAAGCCACCCAATGCTTTAAATGGCCATTTCAGAGGATTTAAGTTGGTAAATTGTGCGTTTGAATTCAGCTTGTAAATTTGAGTCATTTCAGGATCTGGGAGAAACTCACAATTGATTAACATAACATTAATTTAACAGCAATAGGTATTTATTTGACTACATTTATTTAATCAGCAAATTCAATGCAAGAAAGGGTTTATATTTTTATCAGAGAATATAACCAGCTCCCTGGGAGAAATCCCAGCATGCCACAGAAGTTCAGGGTTCACGGACGACTCCACGATAAAGGCTCAGAGACAATTTTCTGAACAGCAAGTGTATTCAACACAAAATAAGGTTCAAAATCAAAGTTTATAATATGGAGTGTGAAAGTCAATGAGATCGGTGTCTGGTGTGATTATGTGGAAGTCTTGTAATGTGCAATCAAAAATAATCTAGAAACTAAAAGGTAGCAGAATACCGATGGAGAGCAGAGAGACCTACGTTTGCAGTCATGGTTTAAATAACTGAATGTTTTACCAGGATCTCAGGCGTCCCAAGTTACTCTTATCCTCCTGCTGATTGCAGTCAACGAGTTGCAGGTGTACAGGTGCAGCACACCTGCTGGCTCCAGCCCGGAGAGGTGGACCAGCACCAGGATCTCCACGCTGCCCTCCAGTGGATGCGTAAGGTAATTCAGAGAGAAACCAACCACACGAATACAACAACCCAGATGCCTGACAGTGTAATTCAGGCGTTCCCAACCCTGGTCCTTCATATCTGCTGTGCTGGAGGTTTTAGATGCATCCCTGCTCCAACACAGCTGAATCAAAGGATTGAATTACCTCTTCAGTTTGGCCTGGTAATGAGTCATTCTCTTGATTCAGGTGTGTTGGAACAGGGTTGCGTATGAAACCTGCAGGACAGTAGGACACATTCCACACTTTACAGATTATTTGAATAATTACCACAAAAACTATGCTTCAAGTTTCTTCCACTTTACAATTACACAGTGCTTGTTATTGGTCTTTCAAAAGGTCTAAATAAAACAGACGAAAGTTGAACATAACAATGTCAAAAATCTGAAAAATCTTTACATGGCTCCAATAAAACAAGCCCTGAGAAATCCTAAGGCTGTTGCTTCTCTGAAAAGGCATGATGTGGTTTAATTTATGTGAAATTCTTTCTTTTCTCATTTTTTTCTGCATGATAGAAAACTCTAAAGGATGATCTTAACACAAAAGGATAAAGCGTAGGAGTGTGTGTACATATGTGGATCTCTATGTACTCATTTATAATGCATCTTGTCAAAGCAGCAGAATGATACTGGAAGTGATGGGCCTCTGACAGGAGTCATTACGGTAGCAAAATACAGGAGCTAACAGAAGAGGACAGATCACTCCTCCGGAGCATGTTTGCATACACTTGGCCATTCCATTTCCTACGGAGCCATAAAGGCATCTGTTAACACATTGTCTTCTTTCACTTGACCTTTTTAGGTTTAAATATGCATAGTTGTTCATAACAGTTAGGGGAAAATTGCTGTTAGCACATACATGTGAACGGAGAATGTCCGAGCTCCTTCTTTTGAATGTTTCATTGAG
The DNA here is from genome assembly GCF_003331165.1 of Xiphophorus hellerii. Classification (NCBI taxonomy): domain Eukaryota; kingdom Metazoa; phylum Chordata; class Actinopteri; order Cyprinodontiformes; family Poeciliidae; genus Xiphophorus; species Xiphophorus hellerii. Next base: position 23,625,402 of record NC_045694.1, read on the forward strand.
CTTTATTTAGATGCGGAAAACGTCATGGCACTTGCTTGGTTTTACTATAATACAGCCCCAAAAACAAATGTAGAAAATCAATCTGCATTTGGGTTGCATCCAGTGAATACATGTCTTGTGTTTGTGCTGCTATTGACATATCCAACTGTCCAGTTGCACCAATTAAACAGAGGTAATCAGGATTTCCAACGATAAAAGTATTGTTAAGATGAACTACTACAATAAAAAAATACTCAACCTGATACAAATTGCTTTCCGTTTGTGCTCAGTATAGTTCACATTAACCTCATGCTGGGGAAGAAAAAAAAACCCCAATAAAACAAGCTGCTATATTCTGGATGAAGTTTATTTATCCAATCCAACTGAGCCAGATGGAGTGGGATGTCCTTTATTGCCTGTATGAAAGGTTGACAGATAAACAAGGGTATAATTGATCAGCAATAGTATCTTACTGGATTCTCGCAGGCAACAACTGTGGCCCTTTTGCTGTCACCTCTCTGCTGTCCATCATAAGGCCAGCTCAAGAATTTTTAAAACTTCAATATTTCACATTAAATATAACTGATTAGTCACCAAAATACATATGTTCTTGTGTTCAAAATACTGATAGGCAAATGGGCTTGTGTTAAAAATCAGACACATGGGTGCTCCATTTCAGCCCAGTACAAGGCAGGTGTTAAATTAGGCTGGGGCTCTCCGTGCCTCAGTCCTGGCACAAATGCTTTGTCATCACCTTACACTTAACTAAATCTTTGCAAAACCACAATTACTCGAGCTCGCCTGGAAGCACAACTCCCAGTCTCGACCACTCCCTTCTGATTTGGCCAACTGCTGTGCAATACGTAGGCTTCAGGTTGAGGACTGACAGAGCGAGCTGTGCAACGGAGTCGAACTAAAATGAGCAGTTAATGATAAATAATACCCTTATTCCCAGTGCTTAGACCATGAAGCACATGAGATGGCAGCCACTTAGCTGCACGGTTTCACAAAACAATTTTCTCTATTAACTAACACAATGACAGAGAATGAGATTGCCTCGCTATTATGGTGCATAAAGAAAGGAGCAAACTGACCACATGATTATCAGGTGATCTTGAGTTAGATACATGTGACCAATCTGCCAGCAGATTGCGTCAAGTGCAATCATTTAAAATGTAATGGCCGCAGTTTTAGAAAGACTAATTAGGATGCAATGCACTTTAATATCACTGTCTCTTGTGCAACTATTAATATCATTTTAATCTATCCTCCTTTAGAAAATTCTACAACCAGAATCTTCAATCTTCATTTCATCAGGTTCTTATATGACAAAACAAGAAAAAGCAGCGTATCATTGTGAAGTTAAAGGAAATTAATACGTCTTTTTAAGGCTGTCTGTATGTTGTTTACACAAACACATTACGAACTTGCCTGAAACTAAGCCTCAGCATAAACGCAACTGTCCTGAGAAACGAGGCATTAATGGACAAACAACATCATGAACATTAACACAACACTAAGGCCTTAAAATGTGCATACAAAATAGCATATATATATATATATATATATATATATATATATATATATATATATATATATATACATATATAACCAATTAGCTCTCTTATAGACATTTCATCATTTTTATTTCCACTGTCTGTGCAGCCATTTGACTTTTATCTGTTTGATAAATACACAGCGGTAACAGCTTAGAGTCCTTTCTTAAATAAACTGAAAATTAATCTAGCCTAAAAGAATTTTGTATCAGATAATTGGTATCTGATTAGATTAGAAAATATGAAGCACTTTATCTTCTTTTTTATTTCATTTCACAGCCATATCTGCACACATTTTTTGTTTTCTTTTTCTACTTCTTAAATCTCCACTTGAAAATGACGTAAGCGTATATGCCGTGTGTCTACTAAAGGATGTCTGTTAAAGTTACTACCTCAGCTAACACTCAGGCAATATCATTACATGACAACTGCCAATGTGTCCACTGGGGCTGATTCATTGGCCTCGAGTCCGGAGGCTCGCCCGGGAAAGACGGCTCTTCATCAAGCTGCAAGTGAGCAGATGCTGGCTGAGAGGTGACAGCTTCCCAATATGCAAACCCTCTGTTTATTTATTTGCCTCTTAATGTCCTCAGGTTGAAGTCACTGGGACATTTTTTCATATTTGGTAAAGAAAAAAAATCCAAGCACAGTATTTTTGATGTTGATCATTTATCATTTTATTGGATGTGTAGCCGAGGTTCAGGGGTTGTGCATATTTTTCAGGCCGAAATTTCCTACTTTTTACACTTCCAGGCCTCTCTGTCCTTTCTTAATAAACTAGTTTTAGTTAAAAGATGGACAGATGGACATTGACTTTTCTTCATTCTTATCCAGACCTGGCTAAGTCAAATTCTGTATCCAGGCTACATAGAAACCCTAAAGTCTATAATTTATTATTAATAATAATAATAATAATTCTCACTCTGTGTAAAAGACATGCCTACATTTCTCCCACACGTTCACATTTCCCTTCCTTTCTAGTCATATTTCCCTCCCTCTCTACTTTAATCAAGATAATACCAAAACATCACAGCACCAAAGGCTACATGAGACGAAAGCATTGTAATACATGAGAGTACACATCACAGTGAGGCATGTACAGTATGTAGTGTTAGCAGGGGAAGAGGTGCCTTTGTGAGCTTTTGGAAGGGCATTCGATGAGCTGGCTGAGCACAAACCTCAGCTTTCCTCTCAGATCTTCTCGTTACCTGCCACGCGCTCTTGATGTGTCTCAGCTGAATAGAGGATTGGGGTCAGCTGTTTCTTTGATGTATGGTTATATAAAATTCACCCAGCCCCGTCTTCAAGTGACTCCCACAGATTCAGCATCTTTGTCTCTCTGCTCTTCAGACTATTTGGCTGTTTTCTGCATGTTGAGGATGTCTGCACTAACTTTTTTCCCCCTTTGTTTTCCAGCAGGTGCTGGCTCAGTACATGACACTTGATGCTTCAAAGTTATACTTTTGTTATATTTACATGGGTTCGGTGGACTGAGTGAGCAATCGGCTCTTTTGGATGAGACAGCAATGTTTGATTCCCGAATGGTGACACTTAACATCAGATGTCTTGTTTTCTCAAAAATATACATTAGAATATGGGTTTTTGTTTTGCCTTTCAGGCATTTGCTGCTTGATCTTGTATGTTTATTAGATATTGACCCTTTGCACGTGATGTTATGCTCTGAAGATAGTGGCCCACTAACATCGCTTTTATTTCACCATAAAAATAGCACAAACAAACAAGTAGGCAACCAAACTTGTCATTTTATCGTAAACTTTTTGACGAGGAAAGAAGGCGATGATGGATAGCAGCCATCAGTTGTAAAGACTGGCAGCTGTTGGTGTGTTCTTTGTGGATCAGCTGGAGCTATCTGATGGACTTTTTGGGCAGACATGTGAAGACACTGTTGCAGTAATCAATGCGACCAAAGATAAATGCATGGAGTTTTTCTAGATCTTGCTGAGACATTAGTCCTGAGCTATGAAAAGTGAGCTATGAAGCTGTTGTGACATAGATTGCTTACTCTTCTACTAAATTAGGTACTCCCTTTTACTCCTCTCTCTCTCTCTCTCTCTCTCGTGGTTTGCTCTTTTTTGATATACAGTACCTTTTTATGCTGTTCATTATCCCGTAATACCTGCACTGTCAACATCACAGATGAGCCCGGCTTTCCCTGCGCTTGAGCAATCTGCATCCGACTGCCACAGATGACCGGTGCAGAACCTCACAGGTGATCCATCACTACATTAACCGGGCGATGGGGACCAACTAGTAATGCAACATTTGATCGATGTGCAAACTGTAATTAAAAGCTCTGTGCTAATAAGTACCTTGGGGGCAATTTTTTTTCTTCTTCTTCTTCTTCTTCTTCCACGTGCATGGTCATGGAGCATGAGATTGGGTTGGTTGAGAAACATGATGCAGGGAGCGAGAGATGGATATATATACAGTATATATATATATATATATATATATATATATATATATATATATATATATGGGAGGTAATAAAGATGAGTGGAGTTGGAAAAGAGGGAGCAAAGGGGGCTGCAGGGCTGCAATGAGTGGGCCTGGGTGAGAAGATCAAAGCTCAAGTGCTCCGATGGACAGATTGAAAAGCATGGGGTCGGGGAAAGGAGAGGAGGGTGCTGCTGGCAGAATATCTAACAAGCAGAAAAACACAAGGAGAAGAGGACGCTGGGGAAGTAGGCTCCCATGACTTGGCTGCAAAGGCAAAACATCATCTTTGAATTACGAAATCTTTTTGGAGTTGTGCTTTTGTTCCCGAGCCAGATGTGTGCACAAGTCTTTCTAAAACTGTTTACTCTGCTAGCGTCAACTCCAAAGTGACGAGTGGAAGCGAGGGGGGAATTAAAACGCGGCCCTTTGTCTCCTAATCTCTTGCTTTATCTTATTAGCCTGCACATCCATACTCATCCTAATTAAAACCAATCTTTAATTCACAACAGCAATGAATCACAAATGCACCCCCCCCAACTCCCTTCCACTTCCTCCTACATGTGTGGGTCAGAGTGATCAGCAACACTTATGCACTCGCACACACCAAAATCATAAACCCTGGGCCGGATATTGTTCCAAATCCCTTCGTAAACAATTAGGCGAGTTATAGACTGCTTAATGAGATAAAAGTAGATGGAGCATTATCTTTTGTTTTTCCGTCCCTTGGGACCGTGAGCCGGAGTTAGTTTGCATTATCGGGATGTCTCCCCTGAGGCGTCTGCACGGCTGGAGAGCTCCAGGCATTAACACACACAGCTCCATCCTGGGGTGTGTGGGCCTGTGCCTTGGAACGTGCTTCAACTTTAGTTAGAAGGTAGATGCACGGCACAGAGTGTATCCACTTCTTGTATTTGAAAGTCCTCCTACATTTATTTTTCCTTCTATCCCCTTCTTTTGGCTTTTGTCTCTTTATTAAATGCTTGAAATGCCTCCCGTCTGAGCCTCACATACCTTTAGACAAAAGTTCAGCAGCCACATAGTTCAGTTAACCACAATGCGACAAATTAAACAAGGGTGTGAAGGATAAATTCCTTCCTTGTTCTCCTTCCATTTGAATTTGTGATTGTGCGGTGTGCCGCTACGCCTTGGGAAGCGCGATATCAGAAAAGGGTTGACTGTTTATTGAGATTCATCTGGATGTTGCACGGATAGGATGCAGAAAAATCAACGGAGCTCATTGGAAATAATGTGCCGCGAGCTCTGCTTCAACAATTTAAAGAATTACCACCGGCACCCGTTTCTGCTGTCTTTATCTCAGCCTTCACCTGTCTTATCAAACCCTCTCCCGCAGTCCGTGTTTACTGGTTATCACACATCATCCTCTAATCGGGGGGGGGAACAAGGATCCTGTTCTGTCAATATCTGAAAGATCTTATCGACCGCCAACACATGTCTACAAATACTTTGTGTCCATAAATGATTCATGCGTCTTTGCATTTGATGGCGCAATTCATAATTCATTTTGTTTACCTCTCCCGTGTTTAAATAGGATGTGGCTTCTGAGCGAGTCGCCTATTAGCAGCTTGCAAAGTAGTCGGGGAGGTAATAGTAGAAATGTCACTGCACTCGAATGAGCTAAACCGGCTAAGCGATGACAAGCAATCTCCCTGTCAGACGTGCAGACTAACAGGCTTTAAGGTTTAACATCCACTTCACTATCCTCATTATAAATGGCTAAAGTGAATGTTTGGCTCGGCAAACAGGCAAGACATCAAAGTCCTCCATGATATAAGAAGTGTGCAAAGCTGGCAGTGCATCAGATCATAACCTCTTACAGCATGTAATGTGAGAGCTGCAGCCATCAAAGGCTTCATGTGTACATGCACACATTTCTCTATCACCATGTGAGATGAAAGGTTGAACATTCCCTTTTGACCCTCTTTTTACCCCCCCGTCACTGAATAGTTGTGCACCCACATCTACCTGCTTGGCTATGGGTTGCTCAATTTTCCCCTTAGGATCACTTTAAGGGATAGTTATGGATTTTTAAAGTGAGATTAATTTGAAGTTATATATGTAGTAAACGGTAGTTCAGATGTTTTGAATCAAAGTTCAGAAGGGATGCCAGCCGAGGCTACAGGCTGTATCGGTTCACATAATCGGCTTTGATTGCTCCAATTCTGCCAAGAATGCGGTAAACTTTAGAATTTTCTACCAGGTTGTCATTTGCACAATGGTGCCATGGAAGACAATACGTTCTCAACCCTTTCTATGTCTTGTAGGCCTTTGGAAATTTTCCCATTGGACTCTTATACCATCTGTAGAATCCATTTGTCCTTTTCTGTGTTTATCGCCAGGGGGAGCATTTCATTTTGAGTTCTGAGGATGTTCAGAATCAAGTGTGATTCTGTTCAGGTGTAGCTAATGGGAAGGGGGCAAACGGTTTTCCACTGTTCTTTGTTTTTGATTTATGTCAGATTTATGTTGTTTTAAATGGAAATGGCAAGACAATGGACAATGTACTGAAAATAAATGACTTTATGATTATAAGTCAAAATGAAGACCGGCATAACGAATCTTGATTGAGTGCAGGTAAAACCACCGCCTACCAGGAACAAAAGCAACCAGTAGCCTAAAATACAGGATTTTAGCCACTACTCCATCCACAAATAGAGCAATGCACCCCAAGGTTATAAAAACTTAAATTAACCCCCTATTATTGTTAGCTTCCCCCCATTTTGAGGATTTATTGATTTTTCTTAAAATTCAGGGCTTTTAGACAATTGATTGGGACCATTCAGACACAGCTCTAGCCTCAACAACAACAACAAAAATGTGCATTTTCGCAAGGACCTCCCAAAAACTGTTTCCACAACTTAACAAGTGGCCAAAATGATAAAATGACTGGCAAGCTGACAGACTGACGCCTAGTCCAGTCAGTTATGCACAAGTCACAAAATCAAGTCCTTCACTCCGCTTACCTTAATCAAATGCTAGTTATGAATCAAATTTGTGAATGGCATCTGCATGTCATTTGTGCTACTGCTGTATGAATTGCATATCTAGTTTAGGCGATACCAGCTAAATATGGTATTTACAAGTGGAGAGTATTTGGTGTAACTACAGCATTTAGAAAGCTTCAGTAATGAATATAAAAAAGATATGCACTAGGCTAACTTTTGAAGACGATTATTTTTGCTGTCACCGTTTGCCTCGGCCTCAGCCTCTTCCTTCGCATCAATCATGGCATTCTGACTCAAACATGGAGGATTTAACCCCCTGCAGCTGGAACGCTCCCTCTGTCTGGTCGTCAGATTTTTCTCCTTCATAGTCGTAATCCTCAGGGGGGGGGGGGGGGGGGGAGAAATGTCAGTCAGACCAGATGAAAATTCTTCAGAATTCACGTTAAAATCAGTTAAAGGTTGTTCTTCAACTACAGCGTCTACTAAAGCCAATAAATCACCCTGAAACTCCATCCTCATTATTTGCTATTGTTCTTGCTGTCTTGTGTCAATCCCTGCAACCCCACATGACAACGTGTGACCGGGACGCTCACTACATGAATAACTGGAGTTACTTGCACACTTTCAAAAATCTTTGTTTTTGTTCTGAAAGTCCATAATTTGTTATCTTATTGTGTGTGTGGGGGGGGTGGGCATGTGTCTGTGTTTTTAAACTATCCAGATACCACAAAGGAAATGTACCTCATGCTGTTTTATAATTAGCTTTAAAATTAGCATTGCATCCCATTTTCTGTACCTCTTTTTTCCACCCGGTTTTGTTCTATGTGAAATCCCCACGCTGCAGTCGCCAGAGGTTTTTCCCTCCTCCTCTGTCTCCTACACCCCATTTTCTTCCACTTTTCCTAATTTGTGTCAGGACTAATGATGCATTCATCTTCGGTCACCTTCAACCCTCTCAAAGCCGCTCTTGACAAATGCTCGCCGGTGTCAAAAAATCAGAGGGTTAGAGTGGAGGTAAACACCAACAACTGATGCTTCCTTCAGGATAATCACCACTGCGGCTGGGCAACTCCCGGCACTAAGCACCCCGCTCAGCTTCTGTCTTTGATTTGCGAAGAGGGGGTTGAAGGGAGGAGAAGTGTGTGTGTGTGGGGGGGGGGTCTTATTCAGTGTGCTTGCAAGCTTGCATCTATGTATGATTAATCTATACTGAGCGAAAGGTTGGGTCCAATCAGCACTCCATTTGTGAATAGTAAAGGGTTCTGTGACCATGAAGGGTAAATGGGAAATGGGAGATGGCGTGTCCAGTGTTTTGGCAGCGTAATGGAGCCTATGAAGTTATTTAGGACCAGCTCTGCCCTGTCACATGCCTGTCACACCGCTGGCTCGGCGGTGTCACATCCGATGTGTGTCTGGTGGAGCGCGCCGCCAAACACTGGCATCTCCCATCGTTCTGTGTCAGTCAGAAGACAACACACATAACAATCAAAACGGCACACACATACACGCGCACCCATGCACACACGCCAACACGCATGCAGATCGCATCGTGGTGAGAGGTAGGAGAGCCTACAGGGGCCCCGCCGAGCCATCAGCTCTGTCTCCTCCAGATAAACATCCTCTCGACACTGTGACATTTTCCTCTGTGCGAGCTGACGGCGAAGGCTGCAAATGTGCATGAACATGTTCCCGCACACGAGATGTTGTTGGGGTTTTCTTTGTTTCTTTTCCTGAGCTTTTTTATTTATGCAACGGGCATTTTATATAAAGAGCAAAATTAATGTGTGACCCGGTTGCACCGGGTAATAAATCACTCTTTGTGAGTAGAGCGTTTTTTTTTTCCCCCCTCTATGCCGTTCCCATCCCTAAAATGTTGCCATTAGCATTTTGTTGTGTTGTGTCGAGATAAATGATCGTGAGATTTATGCAAAGACAATTAGATGATGCCAAGTGTTTTTGGCACGGTCAGGAGAGTCATGTCAAACTCTCTGGTTTTTGATGTATGAGAAAAGAGCAGCGAGCTGACTTGACATGCACTTTTAACTCTCTGCCAAGTTGAATTTATTTATTTATTTGTGTCCTGTTTTTAATCCCATGTGACCAGTAATATTAGTCTTGCTTATGCGCGGTGGACAGAGCACTGCACGATGCGACGGCTGTGACAACAAACGGCTTTCTCGTGTAATAATTGTCTCAGTCAGCGTTCACGGCGGAACCTCTAGATACAGGTTCTAGAGGTTCCGAATTTGATAAAACCAAAAATAATAACATGACACAATGCAAAATAGAGCATGGTCGAGATTAGCTAAGAGAAGAAAAAATTGGTTTTAAGTTTGTTTTTTTTGTATGATTTAAAAACATGGCAAGAACAGATCTGTAATCCATCCCCTTCACATGGATACCCTAAAGTGAAATCTGCTTTCAGAAATCCTCTAACTGGTGCGTTGAGTCAACTGTGTAGCATTTAACCTGAGGTTTTTTTACACTCTCATTAGTGGACAAAGACATAAAGTAGAGACGTTTAAAGTCGGGTGAGGCTATGAAACCATTTCTCAAAAGTTCTAAACATCTCGCGGTGTGCTGTTCAATCCATCATCCATAAATGTCAACACCATAGCACAACTTTACAAAGACACTCACCTAAACTTGGTAGGTCAGTGGAGGACAGCATTAATCAGATGGACCATTAATCAGCATTAGGAGCAGTAGGAGCTGCAGAAGCCTAAAACTTGGAGAATGAACTTTGACAATCCAGCTGTTAGTCAAACACTCTTCACATCTGGTGAGAGTGGCAAGAGAAAAACTCTAGTTGAAAAAACACCATAACGAGTGCAGTTTGTATGTAATACAGCAAACATGTGGGACTCAGGTCAGATGAGACAGAAATTTTACACTCTGGCTTAGAAGCAAAAACGTTGTGTGGTGGTACACCAACGTTGCCTCTGAAAACAACCATCCGCGCTGTGAAACACGGTGGTGGCAGCATTAGAGCTTTATACAATTGACTTTTGGATGTTCCCCATCTAAAATGACTGAACTGTAACTATTTTCTATCCACCCATTGTCTAGACAGAGACCACCTAGGCTTACACATGTTTTTGGACTGTAGGAGGAAGCAAGAGTACCCAGAAAGAACGCAAATGTGCCCAGGGAGAACATCCCCAGGCAGGGAGAGCCCATAACAGGACTCAAACCTGGAATTTAAACTATTTTTTTTTTACTATTTTGACTTAGTAGTCTTAAGTTTTTAGGTCTGCAAATATAGTAAATGCATGTAGCTAAAAACTTGCAGCTGTACTTGCAGCAAAAGGTGGTTTGTCCCCTAAAAAAAACTGCCTCCTATTCCCATTTTTAGCTCCCAAAATTTATGGAAGTTGAGGCCTTTTACAATTTGTCTATTTCCGCATATATTCTGTATATTTTCGTCCACCATCACAATCTTTCCAAGCTCTCATAACTTTAGCCTGGGAGTGTACCTATCAGTCAGATCACCTCTGACGGTTTTCTCTTTCTTTCCCCACCTCTCGATATCCCATTTGTCCTCTTCCTCCCTCTCCACACCCGGCACGAGGTTGAATTAATGTTTGACTGTGGGAGACTTGTAGATGGCAAATGTTCGCATTCATTATGCATGACTTCCATGTTGCTGTTAATTTCTCGGAGCCAGCCAAGTCGAGGAAATGATTTTGTACATTATGTTTGTTTAATGAAATTGTCACACTAATGGAAGTGAGGGAGAATAAGATGGAGATGACTGTTTCTGTTTGTCATTTTTATGACCTGTTTTTTTTTTCCCTCCTTTTTTTTTTTTTTAAATCACAGTTTTCACATCATCACCCTCGCCCAGTATTTATAGACCCTTGGAGTTGTCTTAGGTCCCTCAGCATTGCCCCTCTGCTCACCAATGCAGGCTTGTTTAACATGTTTTCATTTATTTTTCATCGGTATTGAATTGATGCTCTGTGGTTTCTTATGTAGATATTGCTATCTGCGAAAATGTACGGGTGTTTGTGCAGTTTGCCCGTCTCCTACTCAAGGTCTGCACAAGTTTCGAGTGTTTGGGGATTCCCCTGCTGGTTTGTGAATAATTTAGTGTTCCATGTGATATAGATCTCCCTAAGCAAACATGTTTTATCTCATCCCTCGCCGCACCTGAGGCCAAACTGCGTACAAGATTCTAATCACAGGTCCGTTTCTTCTTCATGTCAGAGTCACACTTTAACATGATCTCACACAGCATCAGCTGAAGTCTGCTATATGGGGGTGGACTTGAACAAATGATAAACAGATAGCTGGTGGAGGTAGGTGGCCCCTGAGACAGAGAAAAGGGCCAGTACTCTAAAAGCTGGGTGGTTTTGGGGCCACGTTTCAGATTTGCTTTCGCTCTTCTCTTTGTTTTAAATGCTGATAAATAAAATAAAATGTGTGGATCAAATTAAACCAACACAACATCCTGAAAGGTGGTGCCCATTCATTCTTTTGTGGGTGAAAAAGAAACGACAGGCTGTTTATAGGCAATCTGATCTCGGGTGTGGCGAGAGGACGAACGAATGGCTCTCCCTCAGCTTTGCTTAAACAACAGCTCAAGTTAAAAAAAATTAAAACGACAGTGCTGTTCTTCTGCTGGCCTCACATTTTTAAATAGGAATCAATGCTTTATCACAGAGAAACACAATTGCTGTCGCAGATCCTTGCAAATGCCTTTTGCGAGCATTGAACTACTGTCCTTACTTGTATTGTCACAAATTTCAGCACATTTTATTGGAATTTTGGGTAACGGGCGAGAGGCGAGGTTCCTGGACAGGTCGCCAGTCTGTCGCAGGGCAACACAGAGACAAACAGGACACACAACCATGCACACACACCCACCTAGGGAGAATTTAGAGAAACCAATTAACCCAACAGTCATGTTTTTGTACTGTGGGAGGAGTACCCGGAGAACACACGCATGCACAGGGAGAACATGCAAACTCCATGACTCCATGAAAGACCCCGGGCCGGGAATCGAACCCAGGACCTTCTTGCTGCAAGGCAACAGTGCTACCAACTGCGCCACTGTCCACCCCCAACACAACATAAAACTTTTAAATTGGAAGGACATTGACACATGCTTTTGTTTTTCTTTTTTACAAAGTTAAAAAAATTTAAAGCTGCAGTGAGCTATTGTATTTAGCCCCACATAATTGATACTTTTAAAAGCCAAATTTAATTGCAATTACAGCTATAAGTGTTTCGGGGTATATCTCTACCAGATTTGTGCATGTAGAGGATGATATTTATCTCCATTGTTAGTTAAAAATAGCTCCAGCTTAAGACTGCAGCTCAAAGTGAATGTAGACGACTCTAAATTGTAAAGGTATGGGTTTCATAGGATCTCTTTGCTGCATCCTTGGGGTCAGTTTTAAGATTGCCCAACTAGCAGTTGCATGCTTCTTTGTGATAGTTTCAATATCATCTCGAAATCAGCTAACACATTCAAAACGGATCCCATGGAAAACCTACCATCACTCACCTGACCTCTGGATACAAATTGATGTGGTTGCCTGGAAGTGATATTGGTGACAAGTCTTAACAGGGCCTCAGGGAGGACATTTATCCGTTTTGGATCTTCTTGAGGTGGTGGGAAAGGGAAGCAATGCATTCCTTTATGTGGGCAATGGAGGCATGTAAATCTGTTTTCAGTTCATCGTTTTCCAGCACATAAATTAATCTGCAGTGTTTTCAGAAAGAGACAACATGAATCCTGTGTTGTTTCTCTTTTGAATTTTTCCGGACTCGAAACTCTTGCAGCAGACTAAAACCAAAAGAATACAACGAATCGTCATGGACCTCTGCATATTCTGAATAAAGATACAACAGAGGACATTATTCACAAGGAAATAATGAGTCAAGGATCTCTCATTTCATCAGAAGCTGAATCTAAATCCTCCTTACCCATTTGATATTTGTCTGCTGCATTATTTCACAGGTCACTGATATTTGGACCCGTATGATTCTCATTCATTGCTCGTTGCCCAAAAGATACTAGCTGCCACACATAATACCTAAAATCCAAGGCATTGACTGTTTATGCTATTATGTTTGAGAGCTATCCTTCCTGCTTTTAGTGACAATGTCACTTTGCTTTTTGTGACGATGTCATCCACTTTGTCAAAAGCAGGATGAGTGTCATTCCTGCTTTTGCCTCCTCAGATAGAGGTTGCTGCATCCTGAACATTTTAGAGCATGAAATCCTTGTTTTCTGTATCTGTTGAGGGTTTTAAATTCCTCGCAGAAAAAGCTGCCACACAGTGCAATTTTCTTAGACTTTGCTGAGTTATGGCAGAGCCTCAACATCAGGTGACAGGCATTACCAGGTCACTTGCTTCAGCCACTGGTGAGGAAATATATAATAAGGTTTTTTTCCAGGTTTGCACAGTTGGAAGCACTGTTGCCTTGCAGCAAGAAGGTCCTATTTGAATGTTGGCCTGGGGTCTTTCCTCATGGAGCTTGCATGTTCTTCCCATCCATGCTTGGGTTCCCTCTAGGAACTCTGCTTCCTCCCACATTCTGAAAACATAAATGTCAGGTTATTGGTTTCTCCAAGTTGCCCTTAGGCAAGTTTCAGCTGGGGAGGCGGGGGTGTCGGCAGAAACAGTGGTACCTTTGGTTCGAAAACCAAGGAGGCACCTTTCCGTTGACGGATGCAGGGCAGGCCTCTGGAGGTGGACGTCAAAAGATTTTCAAAAGAAGGTAGACAACAGGATACGTAAACCGCTTGTCTAAAAGTTCTCCAGTTAACACAGCAAAGATTTTTTTAAAAGTCGTCTTCTCTGGCCAGCGTATTAGAAGAAAGCATGCACAGAGTTGTTGAGCCCCCGTTGGGTCAGGTGTTACCTGGATGCTAGCATCGAGATGAGTGTCAATCCATCCACAACAATGGCATCTTGCTATGAATGCTGGGAGATGCAGTTCTCATGGTGAAATATTAATCATCAGGGGTAATTTGATGGTCTGGCGCTGTGTTTTTTTCTTTCTTTTTCCTGCTTTCAGTCCTGGATGCGTCACAATAGTCAAAAAACAACATGAATTCCTCTTTCTAGAAGAAAATCCTGAAAAACCGTCGCGCCATCAGCTTGTAACTTCAAGATCAAGCACACTTTGGACACTAGATCCAGGTTGATTCGGAGCAAAAACGATATTTTTCACAGCACTGTACATGGTTTTATGAACCATGTACATGTTTTTTTTTTGTTCTATAAAAATTTTTATTGGGATATTTATATTCACATCATCTCATTTTCAGTGCACAATAATTTTAACTTTAGAATTGAAATCTGAAATTTGAAAAAAATGCTCCTATTTGAAGTAAAAAGATATTCAGTAGATTTATAAAAACAATGTGAAAAATAGCAACAACTAAAATCACATGAATGCATTTATCTTTCTCCAATCACAAAAAAATAAATGAATGCTTTTCATAGAAACGTTGCTGTTTTATAAACTAAAAATACAGTATAACCATCATGCATGTATGCACTCTGATGTGCTGCTGGTTCCCCTGCTCAAGAGACATGGAAATGCAGAAGAGCATTTGTGGTTACTCAAGTTTTTGTAGGTTAAAAATCAGTCTAGTATTAAATCAAATTGTAACCAAACTGGTATTTAACTGTATTGTGTTACTGTTGAAGAGTCACAGCACTACAAAGAACCACAGCTGAGGCTTCCCACTCACTTTGCTCCACTGGGATATTATGGTTCGGTGAAGTCTTCAAGATACAGTATTTGGTCATTAAGGGCTTTGACTGTGAGGGAAAGCATCTCAAATTCTGGATTGGACATGGAACGGGAGCAGAAAAGCTAGGACAGGATAAAAATGATCTCTCTGGTAGTTTCTGTCAGAAATGCTGCCGCAACAATTTGGACTGGGGTTATAAATGAAAGGCATTGTCAGTGACACTGAATGGTCAAAGCACTTCCAATTGAGCCCCAGGGAGGCCATAGCCTCAGAAAGAATCCTATTTTACTGTGCTATGGGAATTGCAAGGATTCGAAACCATCTGGGATGAATTTGTACATGTGAATAGTGTTCTGCACATCAATCACCCCTTCGGATGTTGTGTATGATACCGATACTGAAAAAGGTGGGTAAATTGGACCAACTTCCATGCATGTGCACACTCATAACAAGGACAATTCAGGGAGACAGTTAATCTCTAAAGTTTGTTTGTGCCGCACATTACAGCAACAAGGCAGTTCAAAGTGTTTACATCATAAACACACACACACACGCACACACACACGCACACAAAACAAGGAAATATAAAAGAGACCATACTGTCAACAGTTGGGAAAACCAGAACAATACATTTTGATGTGTTCCATTGTCAAAAACATCAAATATGTCAAATATGTTGGTCAATGTTTCATTTTTATGAGTCAAAAGCAAATCGAAACAGGTGTGTTTCTAGTCTAGTTTGAAAGGAACTCAGTGTTTCAGCTGTTCTGCCATTTTCTGGAAGTTTGTATGAAATTTGTGGTGCATAAAAGCTGAATGCTGCTTCTCCATTTAGCTTTTTGCATATACATTTGGGGGATGCTGAACCAGAACCAGACTGATTAACTTAGCAGTCATGTTTTAAGACTGTGGGAGCTGGTCTGCTCATCCATGGGCAGGACTCCATGAAGAAACAACCCAGGAAAGGATTCAAACAGAATCCTCTTGCCACAAGGAACCCAACTGTACCACCATGCAACCTAAAAATGCCGCATGATGTTCAAAACCTTTTTTTTTTTTTTAAAGGAGCATACATTTTTCAAGACTCTGTATTTCTACAGACAACTTTGCAAATTCTGGTCAATGTAGCTTAATTTACTGAAT
Source organism: Xiphophorus hellerii (assembly GCF_003331165.1). Taxonomy (NCBI): domain Eukaryota; kingdom Metazoa; phylum Chordata; class Actinopteri; order Cyprinodontiformes; family Poeciliidae; genus Xiphophorus; species Xiphophorus hellerii. The sequence goes on from NC_045694.1 coordinate 23,641,220, forward strand.
ACTGCATATAATATCAATTGTATCATGTCAAACCTGCATTATTATTATAATTTTTTTGTGGGAACTCCAGGGTGCACACACACATGTACACCCGTGAGTTTGAGACTGTGTGTTTATGTTTATAGCAGTGGTGCTGATGCTGCCTCTAACCCAAAATCCATCACTGAGTCCAGTCATGCGATTACTGCCTGCCATGGGAAACGCTGACTAGTGCTGCTACTCTATTAGGCAAAGTGCTTGTGTGTGTATGTGTGCGTCGGTAAAAGAGACGGAAAGAGAAAGAGAGAAAATGGGTATTATCCCAGGTGCTAAGTGCTTCTCGCCACCCCTTTTTGGTCCAGAACCACTTTCCCTCGCAGGCCACACCTATGCAACCCACGCCTCATCCCCACCCTCTCCACTCCAGGGCTGCAAATCAGCCTTCCTGCTGAAGAGTGAGATTACCGTGTGCTGCATTGCAACAGATTGATTTCTACTCGACCCGCATTCCATCCCATTTGCTTTCACCTGCATCCTTCCTGTGTCTCCTGTCCGAGCTGCGTAAATGAATTTGTCCAAGAAAAGACTCGACCTGCTTTTGGTCGTAAGGGGAAAAACGAAAAAGAAAAGGACAGATCTGCTCAGGACAGATTTGTGGAAATGTCTGTGCAGCTTCTGTTCCCGGGCATCTATAATCTACATCACACATGTGTGCGTGCTCACGTGTGTGTCAGTGTAGGAAACCAGGCGGGCTGTGAAATAGGGATTGATGTGTCCATTTGGAGACAGGTGTTTAGATGTGACTGAGGGCTGCAGCAGCGTCGCTCTGCCTCGGTCTGCTGCCTCCGTCGGGGCGCCTCCACCACTGGCCTTGATTACTTGTTGTTATTGGAGTGTGAAATCTGAATATGCTTTTTCATCACTCAAACTTTGGCTTGAGTCGGAGCAAGGAGGCGCAGCGGCGAAATGTTAGGTTTTACGATGTGTAGCCGGGCTGAATTTGTGTTCTCAGTCGCTTACTGTCCAAGAGTTTGAACTATTGCTCTTTTTTTTAAAAGAGAGACACTGCAAAAATAATGATTTTTCCATGTGCTGCATAGAGATATTTGGACACATTTCTTCCTTGTGTTGTTTATTAGTGGTATTGGAGCTGTTTTTATAATCTCTGAAACTGTTAATCATGTAGTTTTTGTGAGTTTTTGTTTAATTTCTTTTTACATACGCATAAATGTGTGTAATCACATTTGTCAGACAGAGATCCCAGATTGTCCCTATACAAAATTGCAAATCATCAACTATGAAGCCATCTACAGATTTCCCCCAGGGCCTCTGAACCCAAGTGTTCAGAGGCTAAAAAAAAGTGTTTTTTCATGCAGTGTATGTAATTCAACTTTATTTATAAAATATGGTGATGTAGCTAATTAGGATTCCCATGATTGAACCAACTGGGACATTGATTAAAATGGCTGTATTTGTTAAATAAGCTAATTAAACCGCACTAAACAAATTTATAAGTAAGTCTTTTTTTTTTTTTTTTAGAATTAGATCACTCCCAGTTGGCATACTGGCTTTATAGCCAGTATGCAAAAGACAGCTGCCTATAGCACACTGAGGAGTTTCTCTATAAATACACTTCTTATTCAGAAATATTTACTCTTCAGTTATACAGGTTTTAGAGGTCTGAGATAATACAAACCAAAACAGGTTGTTGACTTAAAATGAAGGCTTTATTTATATTCTGGGTTGGGAGTCTCTTCTGTAGATCGCATGCATCAAAGATGAGTGCACCCGTAACTCATTCGCACTCTGATCCATATATTTTCAAACAAAATCAAACGCAAGAGAGAATTTTGTTTACGGTTTTATAAAAGGCACAGAACAAGATAAAAATTAATAAAAAATCGGACCTGCAAAATTCAACTGGAAATTTGAACCCTCTACTGACCTGTAATTTTCATATATTTATTGTTGGAATTTATGCAAACTAGTAAATCTTTTGGAAGAAATTTGTTATTTGCTCTTTTAAACATCATATTGTGATATATTATATTGTGTATATCAAACATCCTGTTGCCAATGCTGCTTTTTTTTTCTTTTTTTTGGACGGAAGCAGCGTCATTGTTAAAACACTGCTTTCAAATGTAGAATAAAAACTGCCATTTACGTTCAATATAAAACAGAACATCCATAAAACATCTACTTATCCTTGCAAGGTCGTGGTGATTGGGCGAGAGGCAGGATCCACCTGGACAGGTCACCAGTTTATCACACAGCAACCAACACAGCACACACATGCCTACTCAAAGTAACTGTAGAGACTAATTATGCTTTTGGACTAGTTCTTTGGTTTGCCGTAAAGTCTACACAGCAGTAGAAATATTGCACAGGGCATTATCACTGTACTTCGCATAGCACTCTGGATGTTGCGAGCAATTACGTTCCAACCACAATGTAGACATTTGTATTCAGCCCCCTTTATTCTGGCAGCTCAAAATAAAAATCCAATTAGTCAAATAGAGTTTAGGAAGCAGCTTTGGACTTTGAAGCTTTTCTGGAGCACAACTGGTTTGTGGTTGGAAACCTAACACTGCACATTACCCTAAACGTGTCAGAAAGGGAACATTTTGTGCTGACTGCTTCACGGTAAGGGGAGGCTTTTCCTACCAGCGTCATAAAGGCTGCTTTCCGTCACACAGCTGTCTGGTAGCCTGTGTCACTATGCTCCCTGTCATGCTCCTCCAACAGTTTTTCTTCCCTCCCAATCAATGTTGAGTAACTCTGGTAACTCCACTCTAACCGTACTGTACCACTGTTTTAAGGATGTACAGTGATGCAGTCTGGGTCAGTCGAATGGACCAGTTTTATAATGGAAACACACAAAATAGTGTATTGAACTGTACCAACTAGTTACACTGACAACAAACCATAGGCCAAACATATCACAGTACTCTTGTGCTGATGAAATTAATCATTGTAGCTGTAAAATCAACAACACAGCTGTTTTTCAGCACTGACTTGCAAATCACTGGTTGAATGAAACAATGCAAAAATATCAGTTTCTGTTCTGGGTCTAATTTCAGTCCCTTTGTCTTGCATCTGCTTCAAAAGTCCAATATTATTTTCCATGACAGATTTGCAGCCATCTATTGGAACACCTACCAGTTTTTCCCAATTTAGTCCCACAGCTCCACAGACGCATTTCCGCCTGTGAACAAATCACTCGTCATTGTGGTGCCTTTCATTGGTTGCATAGCTACCTGCTCCTCTGTCATCTCGTCTTTTGTTACGCCACGTACAAAAATAAATAACTGGGTTGTGGGCCGAAACTGACATCATGATTCTTGTTCAGGACCACGGAAAATAAGTGTGTTTTGTTTTGCAGCTGATGTGCCAAATTCCCCAAGATGTTCTTGTTAAGGTGCGCGAAAAGGAAAGACGCATTTCCAAACGCTTCCTTTTTCTCAGGAACAAATTACCGCAGCAGACTCCATCAAATATTTTTTTTTGATAAAATCAGAGAATGGCTTACCATTTCTTTCAATTTTATAGAATATTACAAAGCTTGTCCTGACTCCTGCATTCTTGGAAGAGTGGAGCTTTGTAAAATATCCTTTTTGCTTTCTCACTTTAGCTAGCAAGTCATCTGATGCTTGTCCCAGCTACGCATCAGTCATATCCTTCTGCTTGTCTCCATGTTTACTCTCATACTGGCGATTTAAAATGTACTGTCTAAACACAGATGTTTCCCACGTACCATGCACATAGATTTTCAGCCGGTTTCATCAAAGAAATATTTTGAAGCCCATGCCTTGCTAAAAACTAAAAGGATTATGCCAGATGTAAAAACCTCTGCATCCTGCCTCAAATTGTCTTTTTTAGTGTTAGCTGCCACGAACTAATTTCTTGAAAGCTGTATAACATATTTGCATAAGCAGTAAAAGCAGTGGCCTTCAAAACAAAAGCCGCGTCAGTGCATTTCGTGCACCTATAGAAAAGTAATAGGATTTACACTCCGACGAGGGCCGGTCAAAGGTTGTCAGCGGGCCGGATGTGGCCCGCGGGCCGTAAAATGCTAAAGTCTGTTTGGAGCTGACAGCCAGACAGCTGAGCGTTTAAATAGCTGGAGTGTGTTATAAAAAGACAGAGAGCACCTGGTAAAAGTCTATTAATCTTCAGGTGCTCGGAGAAGACATTCGTTATCAGAGCTTGGGAATTAAACATGAGCATGAATTCTTCAGGGGCGCAATATAAAAGAGTTGGATAATTTTAGAAGGGATCACTCCACCTGTAATTTTTAGCTTCCCTCAAAGGCCCCTCTCTGTCTCTACCGTTTAGAGCTAATCCCTTTTGGAATTTGGAAGCTGTGTACTCCAATGTGTATTCACAAAGTGGATTTAAGAGACTCGATAGTTCGGGTTTTGTTTTTTTTTTTCTTTTTGTGTGTGTGATTAAGTGAAACCTCGGAGAGTTATTAGATTTACCAGCTAAGAGGGGATTGCGAAAGACAAATACAAAGCAAAAAAACAAACAAAAAAAATGCTGAAACACTTGCAAAAGAATTTACAACGATTCATCCAGCGGCTGGCGAGAGTTTTAGTACTTTTTTTTTTACATTTAAATTTGCCACTTTGGTGCCACAAATTTATTTGCTGTTGTGTGTGTTGCATCTTATTTGGTTTTTGATATTCAAGTCAAACATAAGGTGATAAAAAAGTAAAAGTTAAAAGGTGGATGGTTTTAATTTCTTTTTTTATCAATCTTGAAATTGATATATTTACAGTTATATTAAATAAATCAGAATACGCATACTTATTAGTTTTATTTGTCAGATTACAAGATATTATTTTGATAATAACCTTTAGGTATGAAACATACTTTTGACTGACCTCACCTTTCTGTGTCTGAAAAGTTTTATTATTGGTCTTATATTCTAATCTTAAATGTTGGGTCTTTGTTAGCTGTAAGGGGAAAAACATTCTTTTAGCAGAAATAGGGTTGGAAACACTGGTCTCTGTGTAATGAAGCTATATATTGTGGTCCACTTAGCTGAAATAAATAACCTTTTCAATAATACAGAATATGACTGTATGTTTAACTGTTTTGTGTCACTTTTTTGTAGAGGCACAGTTATTCTTACTTGCAAAAAAAAAAATTTAAATCAAACAAATTAACTGAACAGATTAAATTTTTACCCCATGCAAAACATTCAGAAATATCATTTCAAATCATAACTGTGAAGCTGCTCTATATTTACTTCCCTCCATCGACTCGGACCCTCTGACTTGTCCCTGATGTATTTTTGTCAGTTTTATTTAGTAAAAAAATAATAAACAAACCATGTATCATTTTCCTTTGACTCATTTAAACATTACAATCTCAGTAAAATTCATTAAAGTTACTGGATGTACTGTGACAAATGTAAAATGTTCAGGAGGCATAAACTCGTTTGCAAGACACGCATTCAGCAAATCAGCCGGGGCTTATCTTAAGACAACCTTGTAAAATAAACGCATTTTAAATACATCACATTGAGCATAGCGATCGTAGCTATCATTTGAGCACTGAGTCACTGAAACCGCCTGTTTGTGAATTTGAGCGAAAGTGTAGCAGGTGTTTTCGACCAGAGCGGGATTTCCCTACGGTGGCCCTGAGGTGCAAACCACTTCAACAAAATCAAAAACACAACAACATTAATGAAGCACAATTACAAATTCAAAAACACAACATTAACAAAACGGAAAGGGTATGTCCCAGTTGGACTCCTGAGAGATCGCTGATTGGACAATAGGCATAAATACGCATACGCTGAGCGCTACTTACGTCACCGCCATCTTGAAAGTGGCAGTGGAGAAAACGTGCTGCGTGGACTAGTTTCAACGGTTTTACAGTACAAAGTGGACCCACTGCTTTTACCTTTCACAGGTAAGAATTAAAGATAATAATGACGTAAATTTACGAGCAGAATTTCTTGACTTTGTGGCCGGTACTGTGCATTTCCGTGGTGAAACAACCAAGAAATATTTCCTTTGTAACTAAATTGGCCCAGTTAACTACTCTGACTCTTTTATTAGCTTAGCTAACTTTTTTTAAAACTGTGTAGTTTTTCTAAAGAGGGAGAGGCATTTTATGTATATATAATATAATGAGAAACCTGTAACGCGCTTTTGCCGTTTCTTTATTGTTGCCATGGTTACCTAGAAGTTCGCAAGACAAGTCGCTGTCTGTGGTCAAACACGGTTACTTTAAGGTACATCAGTTGTCTATAAGATGTTTCTTATCATTTATGCAGATTAAAATAATTTGTTTGATTTAACAGCGAACCTGAAGTGGACAGAAAGTCCATTAATCCAGAGAGCAGCGTGGAGACCGGGGGATTTCGTCAGGACGGGTCCATAAAGATCAGAGCTGCAGCTGTTTTTCTTCAGACTTTCGCAGTTCATCTCCACAATGTCTGTGTTTAGATGCTAAGTCAATGGTGAAGATATGTTTTTCTTCCTGAATGTGAATGAATCAGGGATGTATTTTCTGTTACACTGTTAGATAATTTTTGATCATTCGCTTTAACCTGTGGCTGGCCGGATGTCTCAGAAGGCTGAACTGCTCCCAGCTTGACCAGCAGACTGAACCTGTACCTGTGCTCTGTGTTGCCAGTATAATATAAATAAATTTGTAATGTACTGCATAGTTTTTTTCTTTCACTTGTTGTGTATTTTAAGTGAAATATCTCAATTTGAAGTATTAGGGTATTATGACAGTTTATGTAAAGAAATTAAAAATAATTTAGTCTGTTGGATTTCGTTCACACTGTCTATAGCACAGTTGACGTATTACACTGTAATGAATATTTTTTAAAGTAAAAATATGTAGCTAAAGTTTGACAACTATTATCAAAGTTTGTCTTTACAATAAAATGCCTAAAAATGTAAATGAAGTTACGTTTTTTTATTCATATCTTGAAATAGCAAATGCACATTGAATTATGGAATTGTGTTAATATGTTCATGAATACATCACTGTAAAGGTGTGTGTGTGTTCATCAATAAAAACAATTTATCAGAATCAGCTGTATTAAATGTAATTATTGTGCCACAAAACAATGAAATAATCACATCAAAAAGTTTGAAACGTTGTCCTTTGTTTTGTTTTTCATTCCTATATATAATAGTGTGTGAGAGGTTGTGTCAGTGGCATTCATCAACTAAAACTACTTTGCAGAATGGCACTCTACGAAGTTCGGTCCATTTACTTGTATTAGCTTGCTGGTAGATAAGCCACTTTCAATATGGCGGACGCTATAACGTATCGCAACAACGGGCCGACCCGCTCAAACGATAACTTCCAGCTCAAAAGCGCTGTCGTCCAATCAGCGATCTCTCAGGTCTCCAACTGGGACGTACCCTTTCCGTTTTGTTAATGTTGTTGTGTTTCGTTAATGTTGTTGTGTTTCGTTAATGTTGTGTTTTTGTAATTGTGCTTTATTAATGTTGTTGTGTTTTTGTAATTTGTAATTGTGCTATGTTAATGTTGAAGTGGTTTGCACCTCAGGGCCACCGTAGATTTCACTGGAACCTTTTACAGATCCTGTGACATGACGTTGCGTCAGGGACTGATTGATTATTCGCACCAGAGCGCCGGCTGCTTAACACACATTACCCTTTAACCTTACAGGTGAGGATTGTGTCACATCAAATGCTGAAAGGAGGCTGCGCTGTGAAACGAGGCGGTGCTGATTTACTGTGCCATCGCTGCGTTCTAAGTCGGCAAGGACCTGTGGGGAAACGAAAAGGCGGGACAAAGGGAAGGGCAGATAAAGCCAAACGGAGACAAAGGGAAGAAGAGAGGGATTAATCAAGTAGGAGGCCATATGAGAGTAAAAGCGGAGGCTGCTGAAAGACGTGGTGAAGCAGGAGCCTGAATTGTGTCCTTTTCTGATGTTTATTTTATCTGAGGTGGCAGGTGTGTCGGGTCCACAACCTTGCAGCGCTTCTCTGGCCCGGTTCTTGCTGGCTGTGTTGCTTGCCTTGAGATAAGACTGTAATGAAGCCGAATGGGAATAACACAGACCACCAAAAGAAGCCTCCGGCCAGAGGCAGATTCGAGCGTTGCCTGCATCCCTCCACCCTCAGCTGCCCCTTTGTCTCACAACATAAATTTGCTCCTTCATCCCTGTCCTGCTGGCTGTGTTTGTTTAGGGACTGTCGATGAAGGGAAATAAATTGTGCTGATTCCCGGTGGGAAGTCAAGCCACTGGAAGCCCCATGTTTGCCTTATCGCACAAACCGCTTCAAGCAGGGAATTTAAAGCTGAATATGGATCGCCAGAGCTAAATAAACATGCCCTGCATTCTTTAGTGCTACATTATACTGTGTCTTGCAAAAATGTTTCACGCCCTTTGAACTTTATTTTTTTCCATTTATGACTTTACAACCAAATAAATCTATGTGCTGTACAGAGATTGTATGCAATACACATTGTAAATAGTTCTGAAATTATTATGAACTTGTAATTAGCCTATTCTGATGTTCCTAAATTAAATGAAATGCCTTTAGAAGTCGCACAATAAGTACAGTCTGCTTACTTTTATTTAAATTTAATAAAAACTATTCTGTGAAAGTTTCTGAAGTTTTTTTTTTAAGTGTTAGGGTTGCAAACAGCATCATAAAATGAAGTGACACAGGACAAGCCAGTGATGAAGATGTGCAAATGAAGATCCTTTTAGAGTAGGAGGTCAGGCAAGGAGAGCGTTAATCAGAGAGGAGCCAGAAGTTCAATCCACGCAATCAATGGTTGAGATCCACAACTCAGGTGGGAAAATCTGTTGTAAAGATAACTACTGCCTTCTTCAAATCTGGAAAGAAAAGGTAGAAACAAAAGTCATTGTGGAAAGAAAGACATCCAAAAGAAAGACATCCAAGATTGTCTCAAGCCATGTAGGTGACATAGTAAGTGGCGTGGTGGTGCTCTGGTCAAAGGAGAACTCAAAATATCCAGTTTAACCAACATCCCAGTCTCTGTGCGGCAGAAACAAACACTGTAAATCGTGAACAAAGTTGGTCAAATTTGGAAGGAAAACAATTTGAAATGGCAAAAAACTGAGGCAGGGGTTCGCAGTCCAGTAGGACAACAACCCTCAACATACAAGGGAATGTTATACCAGAGCTTTGTGTGTCCATGTGTGTATCTTACCCTTTATTCACTACCGGGTGACTCCGGCAGGTGTGGCTTGCTGTTGGAGCTCATCAAGGCTAATCAGGAGGAGGAGAAGAGGATTCTCTGAGACAGACGCCAAATTGTTCTGTCATATTAACTTTAGTTAATACTCTAGTGCTGGAATAATTGCAGACACCAAGGAATTGTTTAATAGGTTTATTGGAGGAAATGTACAAATAAATACAAGTGAATTGAGGTTGAGATCCAGGTCTGCACTAGGAGGGAAAGGAATGTGGTTATTGTCATAATGTTGGAAAACGTTTTGAACTTAAGTTCTGGGAACTCTAGAATGAAACAATGGAGACATACCCCAAAAACAGTTACTGCAACAGGGACAAAAGTATTGAGTCTGTGGGAAAAATATTAAGGCATGCCACACATTTAAAATAAAAATCATAAGTTTCTTTCCAATTCCAGTTTGTCATTATGCCTTGCTTTATGTTGGTCTATCACTAAATTTCCAATGAGATACAAATTCAACTCATTGTTCTAATGTTATGGATAAAAAGATTAAACTAATCAGGATAAAATGAATTACTGCAACAGGACTGTTTCACTAAGAATAACAATAATGTCCTGTCTATATTAGCAAGTTACACATTAGATGCTAAGTAAAGCAGTAGCACAAACCCAATGCCTTTTATTAGCCTGTGTTGATGCAAACATTAAGAGTTTAACATGTTTATTGACTGACATTGAACTATCATTAGACATATAAATATTTCTCTTTGAAAAAGTCTAAGAAATGTACACATTTGTATTAATATTGCATAAAAACAACAGTTGTTTTAAACATTTCTTTAAAAAACAAAACAAAACGGATGATTGATTAGCCCTTGGCCTTGTCCAGTTTAATAGCAGCTGAAAAGCACAAGCTGTCTGTCAAACTGAATGCATGCATGCGATTTTTATGTCGCCTCATGCTGTCGTTGCTTTGCAGCGACAGGCTTAGTGTCCTTGTGAGGCGTGACATTGAGGGCCCGGCGCTCGCAAACATGCCACAGAAACATTTAACCCCTTTAAACTCAGCCCAAAATGGATTCATGTATTTGCGGCATCGAGTGTGCTTGGGTGTGTGGGCGTGTGTGGGTGGGTGTGTGTGTGGCTGGTACGTCTGCGTGAGCGACACAGTCCCTCCTGCAGGAGAAGAGGCAGTTGTACAAAGGCTGTGTAAGCACAGACGCGCTGACAGCACTGATCGCTTGCTCGTGTGTGTATGTGGATGTGTTTGGGGTTGGATAAATTTTGCCTTGGTGCTCTTGTTTCCTCTTCTTTTCCTCCTTTTCCCTCCCTCTCTTGTTCCTCCATGCCACACCCTCTCTCCTCCCATTATTCCCATTCTGCACTAGAGGGCTGTCAGTGAACCCTGAACGCATTAGGCTGTCTGCTCCATTGTTTGTGCTGTTTCTCTGTTCCCGTGCCCCACTCTCTCCCAATATTTGTTTTCATTAATCACAATGGGTGCCTGCTGCGGGTGTCTTGATGGCATTTTTTTCTTTCTTTCTTTTTTTTGGTTTGTCTTTTGTTCCGCTGCCGCAGATTTTGTCTTTAGTCGCTGGCGTTCCCAGTTTTGTTAAGTTTCACGGCGTTTGCGTTGGCACATGTGTGTGCCTAAATGTTCGACGGCACATATGTGCGAGCACACCAACGAGCGGACAAACGCAGAGGTGGGGACAGAAAGAACATATCACACATTATGACACATCCCTTCTCCTTTCATGTTGTGCTTTCATCTGCGCTCATTACAGCTGGTTTTTGTGAGACCGGGGGACACAGAATGGACACGTCTTTAGTTACAATGCGGCAAGCACACACACACACACACACTCGCGCGTCATGTACTTTTCTGTGGAACACACACAACGTTCTGAGTTAAAGTCCAGTTCCAGCCCGCCGTTTCTCCTATTAATAGGTAATTGCTTTGCATTATTTAGCTTTACTATAGGGTTAGAGAAATGGAAAGAGCATGTGATTATCTGTGTGCACCAAAATGGCCAGCTAGTGGGGAGAAAAGACACTTTTACATGACTGAGTTTAATCATTAAAGTTCAACTCAGTGCAAAAGAACATTTAGTGACCACACAGTATCATGAAGAGCAAAGAAAACAGCAGACAGGTCAGAGATAAAGGTGTAATGACATTTGAAACAGAGTTGGGATAAAAATAAAAACTGTAACCTAAGCGATGAAGATTTTGTAAGTACTGTTCTACTAGACATAAAAAATATGTTATCTGTCCTCTCCACTACTCTGACTTTTATGGTAGAGACGTAAAAAGCTATTGCTGAATAATAAAGGTAAGAAATCTAGTTTGCTAAAAAATTATGTTCGGGACAAACTAAACATGTGAAATGTGAATGACAGATTTTTTTTACTTTATTTCAAACACATAAGCGATAAGTGTTAATCGAAGAAAAGTGAACTTAGAAAATGAACAAAATAAAACCATTTGTACAGTATTAATTAAACTTTGGGTTGTTAAACTTTGACAATATTGTTCTTCCATACACAGACATTCCTTGGTGTTGACTCTGTTGTTTTTTAGTGTTCATCTCTTTGTGCGTTGGTTTAGATTTTGTTTCCATCGCTTTTATGTTAGTGGGATCCTTCTGTGGTGTTTTTAGTTCACTCTGGGTTCGTTTTTGTGTTTATTTGGCCCTCTCTATCAGTTCCCCTGATCAGATTCTTCCTCCTCTGCTCTGCATTTCACTAAATAGTCACACCTCCTGTCCATGCCACACAGTTACCTTCCTAATAGTTTAAAAGCCAGTCGACTTATTTACCTCCTCACCAGATTTTTTACTCATTTGTTGTCCATTAATCCGAGTTGCTTCTCCCATGCTCCTGTTGCTTCACTTGTCTACTCAGTTGTTTTCCTGTGCCTCCCGTGCCTGTTACTCTAAGTCCTTCCAGTAAATATTTATTTCCATCATGCAGCTTCTACGTATTTCCATCACCACTTCAAACAATGATTTAATCACAAAACAGAATAATTGACTTTTGTAACAAAATGTGTACAATTTCAAGGACTCTGAATACTTTTTTCAGGCGCAGCAGATTATAGGAGACCTTACTCAGAAATATCAATTACAGCCAACTGTGATAAATCATAGTAAGAACTTGTCTACTGATGCATCATAAAAGCTGCATATTTATGAGCTCAAACCAAATATCTCCTCCTCTCCCTCGCCTCCATTATTAAGGATCTTGTAGGTTTGTTTGGCTCTGACAGGTGGTGCTGCCATAAGGTGGATAAATAAATCATCTTTGAAGGAATATAAAAACTTTCCTGCCTTCCCTCCTGATCGGTTCGTGTTGTGTTAGCATTCCCTCTTTCTTGCAATTACTTTCACCGGCTTATAGACTCTAAAGTCGGTCTGGTGTCAATGCTCATTGGTGAGCACAGTCATCATGCCTGGTATGTATTGATATGGCTGTTGTTAAATTTTCACCTGCTCTAAAGGATCAATTTCAATTAAATATCAAAACAGATCTCTTATTTTCCCCTACACCTCCTGTTATTCTGCAGTCTTTCTGAACTGCAGATTGTCATTTAGATTTTTCTTCTTCTTTTAGCCCTTACCTTTGTCTGAATGTCATCCTTTTTCTTATTACGTCCTTCGGTTTCTGTGTTCACACTGAGCTACAGGCACCGTTGGTGAGTGAGCGCGTTTCTACACGGGAACCTTTGCTGTATTCAAACCGAGTTGCCATGGTACGGGGCGAAAAAAAATAAAAGAATCGGCAGAGTAAATTCTTCTTCTTGACACCACTTAGACATGATAACATTCAAACATAATCGTACGTTCTTTTGTAGTGAATTTCTGAGCTATCAGTGAAAGTATAAGTAATGCTTTTCCTCAAATCAAAGAGAAGGTGGTATCTAAATGTGGAGCTACTCATCTTTTGGATTTTATCTTTTTTACCTGAGTTGCATTGTAGTAAACACCAAACTCCAGATGTTTACAGTCTTTTGAAAAATGAGTCATATCCCTCAAACATTTCCGGACATTACAACACCATACCTCGGCGTAAGTTTAGGGATGCTTTATTAATTGATATGGGTGATTTAAGTAATAGATCAACACAAAGTTGCAAGAGGAGAAGGAAATATCTAAGTTGTTAGAGTTTACAGATAAAAATTTATCTTTAATACTATTGTGGCACAATTTCGTACTGAAAGCGTTAGTCTTTCTCTGAAAATATAGATATGACAGAATGTTTAAGAAATCATTGTTTATGAGGCTCAGTGTAGAGCAGTAAACCATATCATCTCCAGTGGTAACTGCTGAGAAACACATAAGGGTCTTAAATGCAATTTAAAAAAAAATAAATTTGGGTAATTAATGAATTTACTTGATGCTACCTACTAACTCCCCTGTCCTCCCCATTTCAAACAGAAAACCGGGAGATACCGACCATCTCTGATGTTGGTCTGGATCTAATTAGCTGTAAAGGCCGTTCCAGGCAGCCGTTTTATGTTTTTATTCCTGTGTGTTTGAAGTTTAACGGTACAGCTTGTTCAAATGCACCGCGTGTTGTCTGCAAGAATCCAGCTCTTCATGAGCAAAGTTAATTTTTTTTACACTCAGTGCTCCAAGATGAATGGAGTGGCCTTGGTAGCTTTGTCCAAAAACAAAAAAAGTACACAAACTCAAGTGGACATGACACATTAACAGCTGCAGATCTCGTCAAGCAGTAACTCAATACTTAATAGTCCCTGCATCATTTAATTGGGTCCACACAAAACAGACCAAAGGAAAACATAGCTTCAGTGCAAACACACAGAAATATCTAAAAAGAACAACATAGTGTTAAGTAAATGTGGTAGGCTCATTCATTTCCTCATGTTAAATTATGCCTCGGTGGACTGACCTTTGACCTGATGAGCTCTGTCGTCATCCGTCTCCCAGGCTTCCTCAAGTGGAGGACTGTTGAGGCTGAGTCATTAAAGCTTCAGAGATTTAATGAATTATAAATCTCCCTAGAGATATTAAGCAGACCCTTTTCACGTGCAAACACTCAAATTACATCAATATACAGTTTGTACATTCATAAATGACCATTAATAATGGATGTGATGTCATTATCTGTCGGGGGGGGGAGGGGGTAAGTCTGCAGCAATGCTTCGAATGGGCTCATTAATTGAATTTAGTTGGTAATCCACGATTTGTTATGTAGATTATCAATGGAATCTAAATGGTGTGACTAAACATTGACCTAAACTGTATGTTGTAGCTTTCACCTAAAGTTCAGCAGTCACACACTTCTAGGTATGCATAGGAACAGCAGTTTGTTTTCACGTCAATAGGATTGCACACGGTTTTAGGTATTTTATGTTTTTTGTAAAAGTTAAAATAAAAATGGATTCCTGCTGGAATCCACTTGATGCTACTAATGAAACAAAAGTTAGCCTCAACATTAGCATTAAAAACTGAATCAGTTTCTCTTTGATCATGTCGAGTTCACAATCTAAATTACTAACACTGATAAAAGCTACACTGGGTGGTTCTACACTGGTCAGAAACTTGGTAACATGAAGTTTTAGATTCGCGAAACAATTTGTCCACGTGTGAAAAGAGAAGCATTAGAAACATATTTTAATAAAAGCATTAAAAACCACAGTGCAGTGGGAAAATAAACGTTTGAAACACAGTTGATTTTTCAAGTTTTTCCACTCACAAAGAATGAAGAGGTCTATAATTTTTATCTCAGTTACTCCTGAACTGAGACACAAAATGTACAAAAATAAAAAATAATAATAAAAAAATAAATCCACGAATTACAATTATGTGATATTTGAATGATTAATTTGCACTTTAAAGTACAAAACAAGTTTTCAATCAATTTCCAATCAGCAAGAACTCTGGCTCTCACAGACTTGTTAATTTGTCTTTAACCAATTAATGTTCTCTCTTTTTTTTTTTTACTGAAAAATATCCAAACCAGGTATAGTTCCCTTTGACCATGTTAGGAATGAAAAATAATATAAATGGTTTGAAATGTACATCTAAAAAACATTTTACATTTTTATAATAACAAATGGAACTCACTTAGATGAGCAAAGTGCTTTCCACTAAATGATAAACATTGTTTATTTGAATATAACTTGCCACAGCATTACTCTAGTGCAACATTTGTAATTTTACTTTTGTACAATATTTAGTGTAAATGCTGCATCTTAATATTTTAGTGCAACATTCACAAGAGAATAATACTTGTCATCTAATCAAGTTGAACATAAAATATGTAGATGCAATGCCCCTGTAAAGCACACATTGATATATTGGTACAAGGTTAATTAGAGGAATGCATAAAGTGCTGAGATTGTGAATTAAGTGTTTGTACACATGACTTTCTTGCACTTCAGTCATAAGAGTAACATAAAACATCAAGATAACATCCACAGTAGAGACCTTCATTAATAATAATAACAAAACCATGAACTTTTATGTCAGTCCCAATGTCATACAGAAACACTCAAAACATTTTGTGAGAAGGGATTGTCTCAAAAGTTACTGAGCAACGCAGTGTGCTGACATGAATTAAAATCTTGCACTGTTGTATGATTAATTATTTAAAAATGACACAAATTGATTTTCTGGATTTTTTTTTTTCAAGATGTCTCTCAGCTACAGTGTACCAGAGACACATGAAAACAACGACAAATCTCTACATTGTTTAAAAATGGGGAAACCTGACAAATCATGACTAGATCAAATGCTTATTTCCCCTCACTGAAAATAGGATGGTCAAACCTGGAATGGGTTATTATGCACAGGCTACAGATTTTACCTAAAACATTCCTAATCCCAGTGTTCTTTCTTCTCTTGAGACATTTGAACATAATCTGAAATTAGTGAAAACAGTTTTACAAATCCAGAGATGGATTTCAACTCAAAAGGAGAAGAAAGTCATTTTCTTCCAAAATTCTCCGGCATTTTTCTTCTGATTAATGTGCATACAGCGGCAGTGAAGAAAATATGAGTGAATGATGTTTCACTCTGTTGAAACATAAAAACTTGAGAAATAAATTCCTTTATTTCCGGTAAACAACAAAACATATGATTTTTCCATTTCTATTATTATGAAAAACACAACCGTTTATTTATTTGTTTTAGTCTTTTAATTGAACTCAAATTTCCCCATAATGCATCATACTAAACTTTGGCAAACAAAGTCAAAAGACCTAAATAATGTATTTTGTTCTCTCTCTCTCTCTCTCTCTGTCAGTCATTGTCCTCAGTCGTCTCTCACCCCTCCTCCCCGATGCAGAAATCCATAGCGTTGTAAATGAAGCTGTGAGGATCGATGCTGCAGGCAGGGTAACGCCGGAACGCTACCACCAGTGTATTGCTACAATGATCTAGTGGTTAAAAACACATTGGAAAACAGAGAGGGGAAGATAGATCTGAGCCAGCTGCACGCCCACATTGCTCTCGCTGGAGACATCATCAAATTAAACAACAACTATGATGTGTTTCTGCTCTGTGCCCCCGCTGCCACGCAACTATGTTTCACCCCAACACACACTCCTCTCGTTCTCTCTTTGTTATTGACAAGCACCTCCACTGGGGTAGATTTATAATAGAATGCATGACATGATTTGTTTCAAGTTTAGGATGAAGGCCAATTAGTTTAACAAACAGGAGACAAATCTTGTTTGATAAAAGCTGATGTAAGGGCATGTGAAACGCATCTGCTGGGAGATATTTTGGAGGTTGTAGGCAAACTCTGCTGAGACACTGATGTATAGAAACATGTATTTCATGCTTTTAGGGTGTGTAGAGTTTTGAGTCCACTTTTAGTTGAACACTTTTCAATTTGGACAGTCATGGTGTGAAAACTGTGACTGTAATTTTGAAATGACGCCTTTACAAGCTAAAGCCAGCATGTTTCATTAAGCAGCTAATCGCAAACTGGCTACCTGAGCAGACAGCCCTACTATGCTAAAACTTTAGTTGCTCTTCAGTAAATTTTTTTTTTTTTTTTAAAGTAGCCACCGACTGTCTTAAATCTTGCTAAAAATTACCTTATTTGTGAAATTGTAGAAGTTATGTTGTAAAAAAAAAGTTATTGTGATGGGGGAAAACAAAACACTGATAAATATACCTTAACTATGCTTATAAGTACTTGGACATTCTTGTCTATTCTTTCAACGCTATATTTTTCAACACTTCACGCTGAGCTGTGCACAGTGTGAAGTGACCCTAGAAAGGTTAATGGTTATTTTGTCTTTTTTTTTTTTTTTTTGCTTTCCTAATTCCAGTTTAGCTGTTAACCTTTACTTTGACCCACTTGCAGGCTGGACACAAACAATATTTTGTGCCCTGACTGCAGTTGGAAGGAAGTCCTGCCTGTAAATGCTTTTCACTGGGCTACCATCATGTAAAATACATATCTTCCTGTATTTGAAGATTTCCTGAGACTATTATGATCATGTCAGATTTTAAATCATAATGATTTTCTAAATAATTGCAATTATACCGAATATTATTCATACCCCTTATACTGGAGATTTAGGTTTAATGCAGTTTTTTTGTTTTGTTTTATTTTACTAATATTTATTGGCTGGACAATTAATATTTTGGAGTTGGCCAGTCAGAGTCTCAACTGCAATCTAATAGGGAATCTGTGGAGGGAGCTAAAGAGACAAGGAGGCCTGTGAAACTTAAAGACTCAAAACCCATTAACAAAGATAAGATGTCAAAATATCAGTGGGAACAGCAATTAAGAGATAGTATTGATTGTTGTGATATTTATAATGACGATTCACTGATTATTAAGAAAATAATGTTTGAGGTAATATTTTTGAATGTAAATTGTAATAAATGTTTACCTTAACAAGTACAATTTTTATGATTTATAGTTTCTAGATAAAAAGGCTTTCTTTCAGTTCAGTTTTATAGCCATAGGTTACCATGCACTGTAAATATTAGGTATGAATCATAATAGTTTCCTAAGATCATGATTTCTGTTGTGTTATCCCACCACCAGGGCATTATTTGGTATTACAGTGCTTGTTTCCCAACAGGAGTAACAATAAGCCGTTTGTGTTTCTGGTTCAAGTGAGGTAATGTAAAACAACAAGTCGTCAAGTTGACAGCACTGCTTATTTAACTTATTAGCTCATTAAAGTTGGTTTTAAATAAAAACAATTTGGTCATCTTACAGGTTTGTATTCGGTCGTCTTCATTTCCATCAGAACCTTTAAAACAAAGATAAAAAGTTAGCAGTAGTAAAGTTGCATAAAGTAGGTTTTTGACTTTTTTTCAGTTTTTCCAGTTCTTCCTGGTAGGTGACCTTTTGTTTCACCTCGTTGTATTTTTCATCCAATTAACCTCACTCTCACCTCTGTTTGTGTGTCACCACAGCAGTGCTCTAGATTAAAGAAAACCCTCAACTCTGCAGTAAACAGGACACAAAGTTTCATGCAGAAACACACATGGACAAGCTTGGGCAACCCTTAATAAATAAATGAATGAAATAAATGAAGAAAAAATAACATGAACCATGTGTTATGACTTTTTTTTGCATAACCAGATGCTATTTAAAAGCAAATTGGTTGACTTTATGTGCTTTTTACCTTTCTTTTAGTGGACCAAATAACAAAAACCCATCTTGAGACACACCAGTGAGGATAAGGGTCATGTCTCGCCCCTTGTCCGTGTCCTGCCAGGAAGATTAGTCCTCTCATCCTGGCTCGTATCAGCTCTGATCAAAAGCAAACAGCTCGCAAACACTCACGCTCCATCTATCAAGCACAGTCACAGGCACAATCTCTTCTCCTTGCTGCGAAGATGTGATCACAGACCCCAATCATGTTACTGCCACGGAGAAATGCTTCTTTGTTGTTGTTGCTGTTTTTTTTAAATCATCATTCCCAATGCTGCATTTGTTCCTGAAGTTAAACAGCAGGTTCAGCGGCGGGGTTGGGACCTTATCGTAACATGCTTCCACTGGGCATCCACCCGGCATTATGAACACAAGACTTTGACTTCAGCCTTGGTCTGATCCTTGTCTCAAATCCACCCCAAGTCAACAGGCGATAGGAGCGGCGATACCCAACTACGGAGGAAGCCCACAGGTGGCCCGGCTGTGGATAAAAGCTTTGTTTGTTTGTTGAGACTGATCCTCTTTCTCTTCATCCGGTCCTGGCCTCTCTTCGGCACAGCATTGTCCCCTTGCCTGAACACATCAGATTACCTCTGATCTCAGGTATTTCTGGTAAACTTTATCCCATATGCCGCTAGCTTTCTCATCACTACCCTCTGGCTTAATCACAAATCTCCTCTCCTGCCTCTCTACCTTGCTGGGGGATTTTCCTCCCCTCCTGTCGCTCATTCGAACGCCTCTGATTAACATTTTTGACGTAAATCTGTGTTGTTTCAACATTCAAAGTGGTGATTGCTCGGAATGTAATTAGAATTAAGGTTATTGATCATGCAGGGCCAGACAGTGGCAGTATAAATAATAGCTAGCATGAGTAAGTGAAAGCGATAGGTGAGCTCTAGTTGATTTATGTGCAGGCTCTATTGGTCCTCGGCATAAATCACCAACAGCCATGTTCTTATTGAGTTATGAAGCCCCAGAGTTGCAGCAGAATAATGGCCAGCTCTGTGTCTTGTGTGTTACTACTCAATCCATAAGATACCAGCCACGGACCAATAAATAAGGAGGGAAGTATGCTCTGTTTTTTGTTGTAAGACAGATTTATATATTCATCAGTTCCCGTGTCAGTGCAGATGATGAGTGAGTGGGACTGTTTGGGTTTTTCCAGCTACTGAAATTTAAATTCACACCTTTTTTCTCAACAAAGTTGGTATGACAGTGTTGCTATGTGAAAAGTTGTGACAACTTGAGGTATTAACGTTCAAGGTTTTGGAGTTTCTGGTGTGTATCTCAATATGTGAGATCTGTTGAACTGTAGTTTTTTTTAAAATTATTTTTAAGATTTCTATCTAAAAATCAAAATGTAGATTATAGCATGCTGACTGGGGGATCCAGACAGAAGCTGAGTTATTGGAGACATTTTGATTAGTTGTCAATAGTCATCACAGTTTGGTCTTGGTCAATAATACATTTTACATGACAATTTATTCTAGTTGTCTACCATTGATGTCATAAAACTAGTGTGGATTTTCTCACTACTACTGTCATCAAAATCCATGTGTAACTATTTAACACATGGATATGAACCGTTTGTTTGGAGTTCTGATGGCCTGAATCCCATCTACTCAGTTACACAGGTAATACTGCGCCAGATCTGAGACATAAACTGTTGACGTCTTGTTTTGGAAATAGTTGTCATCCTTGCCACTTTGCATAGCATTTAGCAAATTCGGTTGATTCGTTGACATGCATTGGGGATGTGGTGAAGTTGGATGCAACATCTGGGCCTTAAATTGTTAGCTGTTAGCATTTTTTATTCTATAACCCAGAGAACAATCAGTTATCCCAGTAGGTTTCTGGGTAAAACACATGGGTGGGTGGTTTCTGATTTCCCACTGCTAGCCTATTAATTGTTTAGCAGCTTTTGCTGTCTGTCTTTTGTCCCATAGTAGGAAATATTACTCACCTCTGCCATTCAGAGCAGTAAAATCCTTCAATCAATTTAAGTTATTAGTGCTTTAAATTTGATTATAATGGCGAGTTTAATTAAGAATTAGTAACAAATTCAATTATTGTCTTTTTTTTCATTATGCTGATTTTATTTAAACAAAGAAGTGTGGGCTTAAATTCCCAGTTTATTTTATTGATTAAAAAAGCTAATTAAAGCTTGATCATTTGTTAAATGAATTTTGAAATCCAATAAGGGGAGTAATAAAAAAAAAAAAAACAGGTAACGCAACCATAATGCTTCATACACTTACAGGCCAATTTATTAGGTACCTCTGTTCCAATGCTTGTTAGCATGAATAAAAAAATCAGCCAATAACATGGCAGCATCTCAGTGAATTTAGAGATTCAAAAAGCACTAAGAATTTTATCTTAAGAAATATTTGATGCTATATATAGAAATAGATTAATTGGAAAAGTGAACAAATATGATAAAACCCTCCATAATATTCTCCATGTAACGCAGAGCTTGGAGGAAGGACTTTGTTCAGAGCATTTCACAGTGGAAGAAAGGTCAGGTGTTGTTCCACAATGTATAAACAACCACAGGATGAGTTCAGCTCCACTATAACTAGCCTTTAAACCCTCATATTACTGCTGACCCATCATGTATATTTTAATTATAATGCTTGGTTAACACACTACAGAGTGGGAGTGTGATGAAAATATACAAAACCGTATATTTCACATGGAAATATAAACTGTTTGTCATGAGGTGTGGTGAGGGTTGGTGAGGCAGACGCTGTAGACCCAGGTAAGATGAATATGATGTTTTTAATGAAGGGTAAACACACTCTAGGAACGGGCCGCACGGCCGAGCTGAAGCCAGGGCTCGACGCCGGTAGCAACCGCTAAACAAAACAGAAACTCGGAAGAGAGAACACACATTCGACGAGGACCCGACCAGGAACAAGGAACACAGGTGGAGTTAAATACACGGGAGGGTAATCACAGAGACGAGACACACCCGGGAACAATCAAGGGGAGGACAGGACAACGAAGAGACGCAAGGACACAAAAAACTCTAAATGAACACAGAAAACACAGATCCTGACACTGTTTTCCACAAAGTGTTCCTTGTTAGTTTTGCCAAAGCCTCACAAACTGTTTTTTTATTATTATTATTGTTATTTATTGTAGTGCAAATGCATATGAGTCACATACAGAAAGTAGTTTTTTAAAAAAAAGCTCTATTGAGACATAAAACATGAGCAAATGTCATGGCAATGCAAACAGAGTGAACAGCTGCACTGACTAATGAATCTATACCTTTTATTAGGACAATTCTAAAGGAAAATAAACAAAAACGATTTATGTGCTATTTTATTCCCACCGTGTCCCAAAAGTAACTTCAGGGTTTCAACAAGTCCAGTCGAAGCGTTAACCTTGGACCAGTCGAGGGGGTTATATTTGCCGGCTGAACTTTTAAATGACCGACGGAATTGTAATTTCTTCGGAGCAGGGCTCGTCATTACAGCCGGCAGGCATCCAGTTAAGAGACCCTGCCGTTTGTGCTGCATCTTTCACACTCTTAAGTGACACTAAGCCTCAGCAACAGGGGAGGGTTTTAAACAGGGCCCACAAACAGCCTTTGCCCAGAGTCTCTTAAGAGCTGTCTGCATGGTTCGCTGACAGATCAGTGTCCCCCCTCAGCTACCAGCAGGCACAGCCAGATTTCAGCCAGCCTGATCGTGCTGCTCTTCAGACGGCACGCATCACAACCAAACGTGGCCCCGCAACAGAGACGTGCTCTCGGGCTGGTGAGCCCGCCTGCTCTCGTGGACGCGTTTCACGCTGGCGATGTTGTCTGCCTTCAGTTTAAGACGCGCACGCTGCTCTGTGCGAACGCTGCAGTTGCGGGGCAGCTCAGGTCAGCCTCGCATTTGCGACGTGTCTCACTGAGACGTACGCGAGGCACACGGAGCTCACCTCCCACCTCACCAAGCACAGGTCCTTTAGAGCTTCTGTTAAGAAAAAACCCCAAAAAACAATAATAATAATAAAAAAAAACGCTTTCATCAGGCAACACTTGAAGCACAAATATTTTAGCCCAAGAGGAGAATCACAGGAGCTGGGGAAATTGATTTCGATTTGAAAGTGACGGGGAATAATGGGGCTCGAGACCGTCCCTGAATCTGAATCAGTTTCTCATTCCACAATGCAAATGGCCTACAACAAGACTTTTGGGTGGTAAACAGGTTTCAATTCCAGCGCTGCTGCAGACTCACATGCTTTAGCAGACCCTCAGGAGGCACGGGCATGGGGATGCACAGGCTTACAAGGGCACACAGAGCAGAATGGCTGTTTTATTTTTTAAAAAAGGGACAGAAAAGTCTGGGCGACTGGATGAAACCAGACTTTTGGGTAACTCCAACCTTGGAAAAAGCTTTAGGTGCAATATCGCAGTAAAATCAGCTGTTCTACTTCTGCACGCGTCAACCATGTTGGTCAACAAATTTACTCACATCCAATTATACCACAAAAAAAAAAAAAGGTTTTGCAGAACAGAACTTTTAGTATCTCATCTCATCAAGACATTAGTCTACTTGTGTTTCGGCACCGGAAATGGATTCTCACACGATTTTTATTTGAAAGCGCGTACGATTAAAAGCAAACGCAGATAAAAAGTTAATCGAATGAAATAACACCTATCAGCATCTCTTTCCTAGTAATTAAAACAGACAAACAAAAAAATGCTTAAAAGAAGAAACCCAATTACAGCCACCCAATCTAAACCTGCCTCTCACAGGCGTACCTCCAAAATAGATTTTTCGACCGCAGTAAAGCCGACAGCTGAAAAAAAAAAAAAAAAAAAAATTAGTTGCCTAACGAAACATCATTAAATTCAACAAATTAATCTTGATTTTCTGTGACAACGCTGTGGCTTAATAAAGGAAGACTGACAAACATTGCCGGGCGCATCATCGCCTTCAAATTAATAGTGACTGACACCAACACCCTCCCTGCTTAATTAATGGGAAACAAAACCCAACGAGAACATCCATCTAGATACAGGGAAACAAAGAAAGGGTCGACTCCTGCCATTCTCTGCAAGCCGCCTGCAGACGCTGAAACGTGGGAACGTCGAGGCTGAAGGCGTTCGTGCGTGAGCGCAAGCACACCCGAGTCTTTTTCTTTTTCTTTTTTTTTTTTCAGATTGCGGTTTCTTAAGTAGACACCCAACACGCCCCGAGCCCCTGACATTGAGTTTATAAGCAGGCATTATTTTTAGCGACGCTGTCATGTTTCCCGGAGTGACAGATCTTAAAAGCTTCCGCACGCGAAGCCCACCTCCTCTTGCTCTCTAAAGCCACGTCTGCTTAGCAGCAATGACTGGGCTATTATCTTACAAGATGAAAGCTGACACGTCGCTTACGCTTTTCATTTTCTGCTAAGACCATCGCTTTCTGGCTGAGCTTTTTGATGTTTGATTTGTCCTCTCATCGCCGGCCCAGCCGCGTGGCCGCAGTCAATACTCTGCAATTATAATAATATCCGGCCGTCGAATGTCAAGAGACTGTTTTTTTTTTTTTTCTCTTCTTCTTCTTCTTTTTTTTTTGCCCCGTTTGAATCGCACTTGGTTGTGAAAGGAATAGCAGACTGAAGGATGGGAAGAGGAGGGAGGGGGGGGAAGAAGGTCAGAGCAGCGTTTTAGAAAACCACTCCGGAGAAACGGGACACTCCCAGGCACTTTGTCACATCAATTAGGAATTCTATCTGGGCAATGGGATCACGGCCCGTGGGGGCCAGTGGGCAAGACAGCCGATATACATCTTGCCGCTTCATGCGTACGCACATGTCTTTGTGTTGTTTTTTTTTTCACCCCCTCCAAATTCGCGACAGATGCGTTGAGGAAGTGAGAGCGCGCGTCGTTTGAACTGTCGATGTTTATCTGGCTGACCTCCTGGGAGAAGCTCATTTTAGCCCGGCCTTTCGCGACAACCTCGTTTCGGCTTCGTGCTGCTAATTTTCCTCACGAGCCGAGAGACGGGCGGAGGCAACCGGCGAGGCGTCGCCACATGCCTCATGCCGTCGCTCTGCCTCTCTTTCTCACTAACAGTCAGTCAGGCAGTCAGGCCTTGAGGCTGTCAGAGGGGGAACAAAGTGACTGGGTGATGAGCCAGACACCCGTCGTCTGATCACACGGACTGATGCTGCGCCAGACACCGCAGCCACTGGCTCACTCAACAAGGTTCCTCTCACAACAGACGATCGCATACTCCCGACCTGGACTCTTTCTTCTTTTCCTGTCTTTCCCCCCCCATCACCACCTCTTTCTCTCTCCCCTTCCCCACTTCTGTCTGTTCCATCTCTCTCATCTTTCCTGCTTCTCTCTTTCCTCCCATCTGTCCTGCTCTATTTACTCGCTTTCTTTGCATTCCCAAACACTTGCCTGTTTTTTTCTCTTGTTTAAATATTGCCTTGTGAAAGACGCAGTCGTCGCTCGCTTCCTTTCTCCGTCTCTTTTCCTAATTGTTCTCAGAGTTAGAAGGTGAACCACCCCCCACCCACCTGCTGTGTGCGGAATTAGCGAAACACAAACGAAGACACATATACCGGGGAATTGGCACTTATTGGAAAGAAAGAGAAAAAAGGCCAAGAAGTAAATGCCAACGAATGTACAGAGCTTAACCTTTTCTTAGGGCTGATTAGTGCTGATGCATAGGATCATTTCATAATCCGACTCTGGTTCTGATGGCTGCTTGTTTAGGTACGTCTAAATCGACTCATCAAATACTGTATTTATGTCCGTAAATCAATTCAAAAAGTGATAAACCTTCTTTACAAACTTTCTACTTCAAGTGTTTATTTGTGTTCACATTGATGTTTGAGAACATTGAACATTTTGTTGGTAAAAGTCTAACCAAGGCTCCTGGACATCTAGGACACATTTAGTAGAGATTTCACTTGAAGTGAAAGTTGATTTGATGCCAATGGCTGTTTTCAGGCACCTGAATGTAGACGTGATTTAGTCGACAATTACTTTCTTTAAGCAAAAAAAACAAAAAAAAAAACAAACAGATGGTATCGAAACTTAATTACTGTTCCAACACTTTTACTACATAAGCACAAATAACACATTAGTCCAGGACTTTAAATGTTGATTGCTCTTCTCGTATTATTGGTGACTTTAGCACTTCTTACACATTGACAAATGAAACATTTCTCTCATGCCTCAGAGATCAGCAGCGCATCGTCTCTGAGTGACTACCAAACTCAGTCGAAGGACAATGATGTCGTACTGTTTGTAAAATATGATAAATGTTGAATAACCAACAATGTTCCTCTTGTGATTATAGAGTAAAGCATTTCCAAGAGTCTAAGGAAGATTCACAAGGACAGAAATGAACAGGATATGAGTTATAACAGAGCCATTGTGCTTCCGCTAAGCCAGCTACAACATCAAATCTGTCTACTTTTGAGTGAAGAGAAAGCAAAGTGGGTTGTTGCTCTGTGGTTCAAAGTCCTCTTTTCAGAGGAATGCAAATTTGGCATTTCATTCGGAAATTAAGGTCCCAGAGTCTAGAGGAAGTGTGAGGTTTCCATGATGACGATTTGAGGAGCCATACCGTCTGCTGGTGTCGTCCTCTGTCTTTTATCCATTTCAAAGTCTGTGAAATCGCTTGAGTACTTATTTCTGTTTTCTGATAGCAAGCTTTCTGGAAAGGCTGATTTCATTTTATTTTATTTTTTTTCCCCACCAGGATTTGGCACGGAGCCACACTGCCAAAGATAACAGCATCTAACTGTAAAACACTTGGGGATACATATTATTAGGTTGACATTTGTGTGTAAAAATCAGCTCCTGTTGGCTTTGTTTATGCTATTGTATTAATATTTGAACTATATCACTCTTCATGTGGTGAACAAACAAGTTTCACTTTATGATGATGCTCCAATTTACTGAGATGCACCTGAATTTGGTGCACTCTGATACACCTTCAACTACACTGACTTAAATCCTCTGAGATGTCTTGTGTGAAACAACTGTATTTTTTTTTTGTTCTATGAATAAGCTGACTTCCTCTGATATCTGCAGCTCCCAGCTGCAGTGGGCTATGTATAAATCAATGCTTTGGTGGGCTAGAGAAAGGGAGCAGTTATACTTACTCTGTTTCCTAGCTAGCAGCACTAGCTGTACTAGCGGGTAAAGGAATTCGATACACACCACTGGGAGGCAAAGGTTGTTTTTTTTCCCCTCACACACCGGGAATGGCAGTTCTTCTGATAGGGATGGAGTAATAAAGGAACACCGGTTCAGTCAAGCAAGAAAAGAAAAAAAAAAGACTCTGCAACACATCAAAATAACATAAAACACATTTTTGGTCATGCACCACTGGCAGAGAAGTCGGGGGTGGAAAAAAATGGATTGTGTACATACAAACATGAAGTCGTGTCCTCGCAAACCTTTTGAGCAACTGGTAGACTTATTTTGTTGTTATTTTTATTTGTTGTTTTTTCTACAGAAGGACAGAGGTCGAAATCAGCCAATTTTCCCTTATTCGATACTTTTTAGTGATTGGTAGTTGTTGTTTTTTTCTTTTTTCTTTTACTAAACCCAACAATGCCAAAAAAAATCCCACATTTTTTCTCTAGTAAATGCATCAATCCACGGCAAACCTTTCAGTGCCCTTTTTGTTTTTTGAGTTTTCAGAGAAGCCTTAAGGATTTATAGTTTGATGGATAGGCCGTGGAAATCCATCGTTTTCTGTTGGCTTTAAAACTGCCTCTAATATCAAATAACCCACACCACATTTATTTAAACTTTTATGTGTCAAAAGTCTGCAAAAAATAAAAACACCTTGAACAATACTGAAAATCTTCATCAGCTTATTTGCGTGTCTGTTTAATTCCTCTGAAGACCTGAAAATGTATCCGAATGATTTTCATTTTAATTTACATTAGTTTACTGATTCAGATAAATTACTTGTGTGTTCCAGTTATGTATCTGCAGTCTACTTCAGCGGTGCTGAGTACTAGATTAAGGTTGATGGCGATGAATTATACATGCAGTGAAATGCAATTTTCTTCATTAGATGACAAATCTTTTGTTTGAATATTGCATACTATGGTAATAATGCCGCTTTTAGCTTTTACCATTGGCCACTGTAGCCGTGTGGCTGAGGGAACAAAAAAAATGAAAAAAAAAAATGGTCTTGTCATCACTGTAAAGCAACACTTGATAATTCATTAATTCGTCTAGCAAATTCAAGTTAAATCATTAATCGCAACACAAGAAGGCGAGCAGTCTCTGATTATCACCAGTGAATAGCTGAGTGAAGAGCTTGTGCGTCGGTGTTATCTTCTTTTTCCGGATTATTCTGTCAGCTCGTAATCGTGTGCAAGTGTTTCTCCGGGCTCTGAGAAATGAGGGCTCGGATGGGTTAATAATAGAGGCCGAGGGGGTGTGTTAGTGTAGTCCTCTACATCACTTCTTACCGAGGGAGGGCTTCCGAGCTGCTATGATGGAGTGCTGAAAGGAGAACAGTCTGGTACAGGGAATCAGTGATGGGAAGGGTGATCTGAAGATGGAGACTGGAGGACAGGAGTGACGCAGCAAAGCAGGGAAGTACGCTGTGCGGCTGCATTTGCGCCCTGTGGCTTCATCTCTGTCAGAAACATGAATAATTATCAGTGTCTGCTAGCTGACCAAGCTTGTTTATGTTATATTTTGCACAAGGTTTGCCTGACGTTACAGACATCTGATTACAAATGGTGGAAATGGCAATCTGGGTTTTTTTTTCTACATATGCAGATAAGATTAAAACCTATATTTAAAATTAGTGTTTAATTGCCTAAGCGTTAAACCAAAACACAGCAGTGAGGCAGCAGAAGACAGATCTGTCAATAGAAATATACTATTAATAGCAAGGTAAAGTGGAAAACCCTCACATCCATCCATATTTTATACCTGTTAATTTACTATGCACACAAAAACACTTCCATTTTGTCGTAGACCCACAACGCCCTGTTGACCTGTCCTGTCACAGACAACACAGGAGCGTCACATGGCGACATTCACCAGCTGCCTTTCCATTACAAATGTGCACAAATCGTTGCCTATATTCTGCTAATGTCGAAAAAACACAACTTTGCTCAGGCAGTGTTTCTATTCAAGAAGAAATTATATTAAAATCATACGGGACGAAGCTTGCTCACGCAATAAGTCATTGAAAGTCATGGTAGCGACGGATGTATTCGGTTACATGAGTTATGCTCATAATTCAGCCACAGCGCTAGCACTCATCATCTATCAGCCATGAGATGAGACGTCGGTGTCTTATTCAGGCGTTGGAGCAACAGATCTGTTATACCTGGGAGCAGCTATGTGTGCACTGTTTTTGGAGAATTTGTTGTCTGCGATTTTCAAAAAGAGGCATGGATTAAACGTGATTGTTTTTATGAACTGTACGAGGGTAAGACTGCCAATCATTCGAAAAAAACCAAAAAGAACCATCACCCTCATACTACTTCCTGTCCTCTTCTTCATTGTTTTTGCCAGTAGTAACATGTCGGTGTTGATCGCATGACTTGCGTGATGCCAAAAAGGGGCTCCCATTGCACTTTTGCGAATTACATCTATATTGATATGGCCGAAAAACCACTTCATCCTAAAGCAAAAACTTTTTTCTTTTTTTTTTTCTTTTCAAAACTGCCGTGTTTCTCTTAAGTCAAATTATTTTGGGAATAATTTGCTCAATTTCAATGGTTAATGGACATGCAGCTACAGAACAGGCAGCTTAGCGTGGCCAACTGGTCTAGTGAGCGTGTTTTTAACGTTGGGTAGAGGCCATAGAGATAACACACCTGCAAAGGGAGAACAGGCAGACTTCATGCAGAAAACGACAAACAACCCTTTGCTGAATCAGCAATAATAACGTCGACACTTCCCGCATGTCGTGACTGTTGTCTTTAAATATGCAAAAACTGGTAGAGACGTGAAAAAACGTTGTTTCATTTCCTTCTGCTTCACAACTATGCACTACGGGTGTTGTGCATACAATGCGACAAAACGGGGAGAAGCTAAAGGACATGAATATAAATCCAGCTGTGTCTAAATGCTCGCTTGAGTTCAAATGGTCTAAAGTCTGAAGTCACCTGTTATTCATGATATTTTGGTAACACTTCATTTTCCCCTTTATAGACCTTTCTCATACTCCTTCACTGTTATCACAGCTAGCGTAATAGCTATCACATATATCAAATTAACAATGATAAATAAAGTCTCTGTCATCGTAAATCTTTGCTCGTCAACGTCAGAATCTGTCTGCACAAGAGGGTTTTTTTTTTAACCAACGTCTGATTTACAAAAAAAACATTATGGCATTAAAATAATTTCATTTGTTCGGGAAAAAGAGATGCAGATAAAGCGCCGAAAATAAACAGAAATAAAATCAGGAGCGACTTCATGTTTTCCTGCTCTGATTGACTCCGTTGTGTTTGAATCCACCCTTGTGTTTGGATTGTGTAATGTCAGCAGAGGCATGACACTGAGCAAGTAGTGTGAGAAAAAGTGTTTGTATAATGAAATGATCTTAACACATGCGGAAATATGGTATAATTCAAATTTACATTTAATTTGCTTCGAGCAAGCAGAGTAAAAAGAGGGGGCAGATGGCACAAACAGGGAAACAGATTTGATATTGGTTGACGGCTTAAATATTGAGGAACAATTAAAACATTAAATCAGCGTGCAATTCTACAAGCAGATGAACAGCAGCACATGCATATTTATGGCGCTATTTTGCAAAACCCAAACTTAATAAGCAGGTGAAACAACTACGTATCGAAAGGTGCGAGAGACTCAACTAATTTTCCCCCTAATTTGCTGTGATGCTTCATTGCTTTGGGAAGCTTAATCTGGTCATCACCAGTATTTATCCTGAGAGCTGTGACTTTTAAATTGTGCACACATGGACTTAATTGAACTAATTATGTGACACCTAAGGGTGACTGTACACACCAGATTTTTAACATAAATGCATTTCCCCACGTCCTTTTTCAATTTCCAGCGACAAAAGAAATAGGTTCAGCCTCTCAACCTGATCTAATTTGAACGTGCTTATTTCATAGAATCCTGGAGCATATTTCATGCAAATCCCAATTTACAATTCAATGAAAGAAGAAAGCCACGGAAGCGCAGACATTTTTCACTGTGGGTTTTCCTTGTTCAGACCTGTCTTTGCACATTTTACAGTATTTGAGAAGAGAAGCTTCTCTGTCCCAGAGAGAGAGAGAAAACCAGCATCCTCACAGCATAATGCTGCCACCACCGTGGGGTTGGTATGGTACAACCTGTCCACGATGCAGCCATCCTCTCACCCATTTACAGCTGTTTACTTCAATGAGGCTAATTGTTATACTCCCCCCTCTACACTGTGCGACTCAGTGGCATGGTTGTAATTGTTAGCCATGCATAGCTTGTTCTTGTGGTGCTTTGATGAGCAATAATGCTCTTCCACACAGGTTAAAAAGGAAAGAGATCATAAACTAGGTTTTCTGTTTATTCTCAATATGTCCTTGTGGTGCGACGTGTATCGGTAACGCAGAAATGAAATGTGTTGAACGCAAAAGTAGTTTGCATTCACAGTTTGATCCTTTAAATTCCAAGGCTTTAATGATTTGCTCACATCAAAGGAGAGGTTACAGAGACATACAGTATGTTGTTATAGACGGAAGCATTTACACTTTACAGACAGAAGGTCCAAAGGGTTTGAATGAAATTTTGAGGTGGTTAAATACTGTTGATGTTTTTTGAGGGGGGGACTTGTGCAATGTTCAGTTTGTTTTCTGTATGTTTTTTCTTCTTCCAATGTATCCTTTGATTTGTGGATTCATATTCTAACAAAATCTAATATATTCTTCTCAATAAAAAATGAGTGTTGATTAAGCTTTAGAGGCAAGTGCGCTCATCTATTAAAATATACAACCTTAACGATATGCTTGCATGCTCTTTGCCAAATTACACCTCGGCCCGTTTCAGTACAGATTAGAAGCGTCTGGCCTAATTCTGGCTGGCTGTTGAATATATTTCATAAATTTTTAATAGTGTGTTTGTCATGACTTTGGGGAAACCTTTCTGAAATTCTAATTTTAGCCCCATTTGTTCAATCGAAAACAGTTTTGAGATCTGATTGGAGTATTTTTCTTTAGGACACACTGTAGCTGTTGATCACTGAAGAATGTAAAGGTAGTCATTTTTTATTATTATTCATTCTATCTGTCTATATGTCCAATGACAAAAATACCTCTGACAGCAAAGCACCCTAAAAGTATGATGCCAACACCACTCTGATTAATGGTTGGTACGGCGATCTTCGGTGTTGAAACCTCACCTTGACTCCTCTAGACATAATTATTGCCACTGTTACAAACAGTTATCTGTGTCTCTTCAAGTAAAGGCTTGGAAATGGCTTTGATTTTAGTTTCCAGGAAATGGCATTCTTGAAATGTAATTTCTGGATTATTTTTAAAAGTTTTATTTTATTTTTTCTCTTTCAAGTACTTGATAAAAGTCTTGGCATGCGTGGTTAACTGATCTACAGAAAATGCCAGAAGAGGCTACAAGCTTTATTGTTTTTTGTATATCTTTTATGAGAGCATTGAGCCTCCCTGTAGTTTTGAATAGCTGTAAACCTGTATAAGCACCTTTACAAGGCACGATATCAACGCTTTTCAAGAGTTTCCTGCAGTTGGACTAAAGACTAAAGAGTCGGCATTATTCTTTTGCCGTATTGACACCGTCTGAATTCTGTAATCTCCAAATGCAGCCCGTGTCATTTTTCATGATCAGTCAAAAGCAGATGGTGATGGATTACATTATTTGATGGATGCACAGAGACTTTACCGCTGAGGTGTGGCGGCGGGACTTAAATGTGACCCACTCCGCACTAATCTCTCCCTTCACCTGCTCCACCTTGGTGCCCTCCTTCAATATGCTCTCATTTTAGATAATGAAAGAAGTCTGGAGGGGGATGCCACTGCAGAGATCACTGATCCCCTCTAAGTGAAAACCTATACTCAAGTTAATGTGAGCACCCTCGGGGGACGACAACTTCTAATTGATTAACCACATTAACCGGATAAAAGTCGGCTGGATGTGAGCAGCTCGATATGGGGGGGATCCACGCCGGTTCAAGAGTTGCAGATAATGAACACTTTCATTTATTTTTTGGACTGCAGCATCTGCTCTGGACTGTACTGAAGCTGCTGCTTACAGTGTGCCTCCGAGAGATGCACGCTCGCTCCACTAGAGGCAGTGTTGAATCACGTATTTCCCTCCTGCTGCTGCCCAAGCTGACACAAGAAAGAAGGCGTAGAGGGAATATCGCTGCAGCAACAGCTTCACTCTATTTGAGCGAAGACAGGTGCATGAGCAAATGGATCGATATTTCCCTGTAAGAGAAAACCCACCACTAAAGAACAAAATAAGCTGAGGTGATTTTAAAATCAAAACACCCAAAGTATTTCTCTTCAGACTTGTCGGCTCATAGCCTCGTTGCTGTGGGCGTGCAGGCGTGTGTGCGTGCGTGTCAGAAGGGGGGTGAGGGGGGGCGTTACATCTTCTCCTATGAACATTGCATAATCAAAGCTTTGAGGCTTATGTCGATGTCACTCAGAAAGGTTAGGCTTTAAGTGCATTCCTTTCACCTCTTTACAGCGCTAGACTGAATGCGGTGATTAATGAAAACCCGTCCTCCTTTGAAGATGCTCATGCAACGGCTGGCGCAGCTTTGAAGGAAGGAGCCACAGTTCTAAATGGGCTTTGATCCTCCCATGCAGCTCCGAAAACAATGCTTGACAAAGGAGGCGACACGCAGGGGCCTGACGGGAGACACTGGCCCCGCGAATCCCGCAGACGTTTTCTGCTGTTTAAACTACAACAAAAGGCTTGTCGGCGTACTGTACATCCGGCGCGAGATGCGTTTCTAAAACAGGTTGCCCTGGTGAAGGTTATTTTATTTGCACTTGAAATTATGGGGAACTGACTGGGCTGACTCTCTCCTCCAACACGCAGGTATGTGTCAAAGAGTCAGCTGGAGCTCTTTGAAGGCGGCTTTTTGAATGTAAAGCTCCGAGCCTCTGCAGCTTTCCACGCGTTTGCTGCAGAAGGAAAGCTGCGGTCAGCATACAGTGCCTCGCGAACACACATTTTAACATACTTTATAGGGGATTTTATGTGACGGACCAACCCAAAGCAACACATAAATGTAAAGTCTTATTCACGTAGATAAAACCCATTGCAACCACCTGCCTTAAGAGGTCTCCTAATTAGTAAGGCACTGGAGTTTCTGGGTAGTCACTGTTCATTTCCATCTAAAGTTAACTGTTTAACAAACTTGTTTGTGGTGCTAAAGTTTACTTTTTGCGAATGCGTGGGTCCAATATCTCAGCAGACTTTCATTCAAAATGCTACGTAATTATTTTAGGGCTGAAGTGCTGTTTTAATCTCTGCTGTTTGTACGTATTAAGATGCGCCGCAGACCTTCAGATGCATTCAACACGGCTGAATAAATCAAAAGTTGCGTTTTTGGTTTTCGAGAGACGATGGGACGAAAAAAGCAAAATATTATCAAATGATAAAGGAACAAGAGCTTCGTTAGAGAAATGAGGTGGTCATATGTTGGTTTTTTTAATGAGGTAAACAAAGGGACAGTTTTAATTTTCACACCCGATGTCGGATGTAAATAGACACCCAGATTGAGATTGAGACACGTTATATTTTACCTCAAGATACATCAGAATATTTTAGAGATTCACTCTTAAAAGTGAAACTGATGTATTTAATGGATTCATTACCAATGGAATGATATACTGTATTTGCAGCATTCATTTTTGTTAAGATGATGTTTAATTATTAATTTATGCTGAAAAAAAAAGGATTTTAAATATATAAATGAGATGGTATGACATTACATTGAGATGACTGAACAAATATGGAGAGTGAATTTCAGATGTGGTCACCAGCTGCTTAAAGTACATGCTCAATGAACTAAAAGTTCACATTTAACTCACGAATTGGTCGTTTTGCTTAGTTTAAAGTTTGTGTGTGACACAAACCCTGTGTGTTATATGTGCGCTGGATTTAAGAATCAGTTATTTAAAAAATAGTTGACACATATTAATCTTTAATTCTATATCGAAGAATTTTGAAGGCCCTTTATCTTGTACAGAGTGAAGGTGGGCAACACATACAGCGAAGTAGTCAGCAATTTGGTGAGCAACACGATTTTCAACTAACACTGATCAATCTGGCAGGTCAGGTAGAGACTTTGGAGGAGTCTAAGTTTGAGAACAAATAGAGCAGGAAGAATCCAGCACAGGGATTTTTCCCCCCCCCTCCTTAACCTTTATTTCACCAGGAAAATTCCATTGAGATTAAAAATCTCTTTTGCAAGATAACTCTCAAACCAGAAGACAAAAGATGTGAAGTGAAGGAAGGAACATTACTGATGGTCGCTATGAATCCAACCAAGCATAGGAGTGAAAGCAAGTCTATTTTTGAGCAAAACCAAGAACATGTAGTGCATTCATCTGCATGCATCAGGTGCGAGTGAAACGAAGAGTTTGTCCCTCTTGTCCTGCTCTTTGGGAGACTACAGCCACCGCACCTGTGAAGCTGTTGATGTTATTAGGTTATGTTGTCATGCTGCAGTGTTATGACAGTGCCAGATGAACTTTTGTACACCAATTCCCTTGTTGCTTTTTAAGCTCGCCAGCAGACAGTGCCCTTTTTCATGGGCTTGTAGATTGCTGGGAAACGCATCAATCTCCTGTGGGTGTGATGCCCGACGTCTCCCCCTCTGTGCTGGGTGACCCCATTGCCCTTCCTCTGGTGTCCACTGGGCTGTTCATGTCTGGCTGCTGAACCTCCGCTACCCTGGTTATTAAAGACCACATCCACCCTCTCCTCCCTTTCTTTCTTTTTTTTCCATCTGCCCTTCCTCCAGTTTGTTTCAGCCTCCCTCAGTTCTCTATTTCTCTGTTCTTTTGCCTATAATGACATGGGAGATTGCTGTTTTTGTGCTCTTATATCATCACTGCCCTGTCACCTCATCGAATGTGCAGAACGTGCGGATGCACCAGTGGTACACTCACGCGACCTTTTAGACCTGTAAAACAATGGCAAATTAGTTGTTTTTTTTATTGAAATGTGTTTAAAAATCTCATCGGTAATCACGCTCACCCTCTTTTGTTCTTGTGCCATCAATTACGGGAAAATGTGGCAGGCTGGCCCACAGGTAGAGAAGTTCACTAATTAATGATTGGAGGGTTGCTGATTCATTGCAGACAGACTGATCTGGTGCGGCGTTAAACTTAAAGCGACTGTTTGATTTTGTTCATTTTTGCAGGGTTGTCTGTGAACAGCTATATTGGAAGGCTTGCAGAAACTGTTAATTGGATTTTTTTTTTGTCAGAAAAATACAATACTATGTGCAGCAATTGCAATTGTTTGATGTGTTTAGTTTGTTCAAATAATTATATATATATGTATGAAGCACATCACCTCTTGGATATCAAAGAAATCACCTAGCAACAAGCCTACAGTCCATAAAAAGAAAATATAATTACAAGTACAATAAATATTCAACATACTTCTCACTACTCACTTATTAAACACTTTTGTTTACTTAACATGTCGTATTTTGGGAGATTGGTACTGTGACCTTGTGTTGTGTCTTGAACTCAGCCAAACCTGGTGCTTTTTGTATTTTTCAACCTTCTGCACTATTTCAGGAAACTATTTTTGCTAGATTAATCAAATCTCTGATCCAAGAGATAGACGATCTGTGAACAACATAAAGCTCCTCTGCTTTCTCCCAGTGATAACTAGAAACAACCAATCAGAGCCAGGAGGATGTGAGTAATGCTTGTTTATGTGCTGCTCATCCC
The DNA here is from genome assembly GCF_003331165.1 of Xiphophorus hellerii. Lineage (NCBI taxonomy): Eukaryota > Metazoa > Chordata > Actinopteri > Cyprinodontiformes > Poeciliidae > Xiphophorus > Xiphophorus hellerii. Next base: position 23,677,921 of record NC_045694.1, read on the forward strand.
CAACGCCTTTTACATGCTGCAACTTTAATCTTGGGCTTTTTATTGGATCATTTCATGTTTTGGGGCCAAAGCTAACTGCTCTATGCTATTTTCCATACCTCTACCCACTTTGACAAAAGTTGCATTTGAGGAATGCAACCCCAGAGATTAACGCTGCCACTACTATTTTGCATTGAGAGCTTGGCATTCTTTTTTGCAATATGCCACGTTGTTTTTGTCAAACCTACCATTTGGAATCAAGGCTCAAAGATTTTCGTCATATTTAACGTGACCGTAACACATTTTCCCTGACACATGTAGGACACAACCAGTACTTGTTGCGGTGCCCCGCAGGTCCTTCACTGTTTCTGTCAGCTTCATGACCGTCTCCCTGGGTCATTTTCAGTCTGGTCTTTTTCTTAAAAAAAAAAATCTGTGTTAAAGAAATATCTATTTTGAGTAATATTCACATTTTAAAAACATTTTGCTGACAGCCTTCGTCGTTGCTTGGTGTTTAAATAAGAATGTGGAATATTTTTGTTAGCTTCTTGCTTCTTCTTCTCAGTAAGTGTGCTCTTTGATCATCTCTATGCAATGTAAGGGTTTTAAAAAAGGGATGCAAATGAACAAATGTCAGGAAAAAAACAACAAGAACAAGTCAAATGTACGTCAATTCCCGGTAGTTAATGGCAAAAACTAAAGAAGACTGAAGGTTGAAACTGAATCAAAAGGTCATTCAATAAAGTGTTGTTTTCATCTTAGCAATGCTTTCAGGAAATAAGATATTGACAAAACTTTTCTAAGCACTAGCTCCGTTTTACACGACACACGCCTTCAGCTGGAAGTGTGCCTATATGCTCATACTTAAATCCAGCAAGTATCAGTTGCTTATTAATGAAGGTTTCTTTCTACAAGCAGAAATGTGTACTGCTCTATTGGAACGCGATGCATAGCATATAGTTGTTACTGTTGCTGCAGAGCCACCTGTTTTTATTAATCTATTTTTTTTTTACTTAGTTTGTCTCATCCCACCAATTCACAGCAGAAATATAGAACTGAATCATTCTGAACATTTCTATCAATACACAAAATGTTTGTTTTTTAAAAATCCATCTCTATCCAACAATAGCCTTAATAAGAATCAATATTAATTGATTCCTGACAGAACAATACAACATCTTGCTAAACATCTTATTAAGATTGTATTGTTCTGTCAGGAATCAATTCAGAGCAAAACCTTGCCTCGTGGAATGTACTTAGCAAATGCAATGTGCAACTCCGAACATAAAGCCCAGGTTTAGTTTGAGCGCACAACACCATGGTGATACAGCCAAGATGAGACACATGCGAGATACCCCCTGCTGTTCACTACATAGGGGATTCAGTTAGGGTAACCAGCTGAAGATACATTCCAGACATTACTTGAGGGCAGTGGTGCTTCATAATTATGCAGCAGATATTTACAGCCTCCCGTCACATAAACAAGTGCTGGGGGGGGCTGAGAACATGGCAGATCTAAGGGGATGGGGAGAGTGTATTCTCCGGTTTTGCTTGGGAACACGTTGTAATTGACATCTCTCTCCACAGCGTTGACATAAAACTTTATGACACAAATCTGTGTGCCCTCATAACTTTTGCAGTCGCATAGTGTGTACCTGCGCGAGCACAGATTGCAGCCGCAGCTACATAAAGATGCTGGATTTACCGATTAGGAATTAAGAACACAATGAAAACTTGCCAGAACAAAACCGTTTGTGTACAATGGTTTTTCAGCCGTCTGCTGTAGATTTCATGGAAATATTTCCTATGACTAGAGCATTTGGGGCATCTCTACTGTTCCTCTTGTTTAGAATGAGCAGCTGAAGACGCTTGATTATTTGCAGGATGTCTGCTTGATTTGTCGTTTCCCTCTTCTCATGAAAAACTGAGGCTCATTTGGGGGACGACAGCTAAGAGTGGTCAAGTTTTTACAGAGACACAAATGCTGTCGCTTTTCTAAAGTAAATTTATATATTTTTAATTTTAATTTAACAAGTAGGCTGAAAGAGACACAAGTTATCACTTGGTTACTAAGTACCCACCAGACGTTGTCTCTAGGTAAAAACATGTTTCACATGAAATATCTCATGATGTTCTATATCATACATGGGAATTATCAGGCACTTGGGTCAGGAATATCTTTGTGTAGATGCAATAAGTGTCTCTATGCATGTTTATACAGTCATCCTACATAAGGAAGCACCAATGCTTTAGACACTTAAGACTTTTAGTTTTGCTCAGATGTTGAATTTTGATTCACCAAAAATAAAAATAGCTGTAATTCAAGTGACTTGAACAAATACAGGGTATGATGGAACGCAACTGATTTATAAAAAGAAAACTACATATTTGTTTTATTTTTTATTCTGGGTGTTAGAACATTTTTGAAATATTTTAAATTTGAGTTGGTTTTGATCCTGAGCATATATCATATTTTAGACAAAATAACTTAGAATAGCACTTAAAAGAAATAACATTTACATGGCAATTTGCCCTATAAACACAAGAAAGTCAAACTAATTACTGTCTAAAGTCAGTAGCTTAGAGACCTGACAACCCTGCACTCTGCACAAAGGCTTCCTGTGGTCTGTAAAACCTGTAGCGTGAACCGTTTACATCCCCATCCCTCAGCTTTGAGGTGTTTCTTCCCTTGCAACCAAGTCTCTAATTGTTCTGGGGCAGAAAGGGTGGAGAGACTGGTTTTAGTTACTATGAGATGTCTGCTGTCATGGCTCTCAATAATCACCACCCACTTTTACTGCATGGCAGGATCTTTGAGCAGAGGGATGGTTTTCCCTCCATCCCCCATTCTGTGGCAACAATCCCATTTAGTTTTTGTAAAGAAAATAATCATTATTTGTTTTAGAATAAAGACCCATCCTCTACGATATCAGTCATCCTTATACATGATAGCAGCGCTGTTTATTTTAGAGAGGCTTGGATCCAAAGGTTTTTTAAAACCAACAGAAAACCTAATTGTGACTCATTTTGGTTTCTTTCTGTGACACCAGGCTGCTCTTTTTCATTGTGCAGAGAAGAGGCTTGTGCAACTTAAGTAATTCTGGACAAACCCTTGGGTACAAATCAGATCAATAGCATTTTATGAGAGAGATCATTTGCTAGTAAAAAACACTAAAGCACAGAATTAATCTCATGCTTCCTAGTAGTATCTAATCCACTGATGTAGGCAGTAAACTGGTATCTACTGCTTACCAAAACAATGCACACTCTGACAGAATGCAAGTATAATGTTTTCATTCCACCATTTAGTGCCTAATTTTCTTACAAACTGTTGATCGCGATTGCCAGCATTGCGATTGCCAGTATTAATCCATCTGTGCAGTGCAATCTCATCCTGGGTTCTTCTGGAATCGTTGGGCGTTGAGAGTTTTTCTTTCAGGCAGTCCAGTAACTGTGGTGAGTTGGGAGTAACACAGGAAACTATCTGCATCTGTCGTTTGATGTGATGATGTGACTATGAGTCTGCACAGACAATCAGTCATTAAAATCTTCTAATAAGCTGCTCAGTGGGGGGAAAAAAAAAGGAATAGAGAAAGAAAAAACGTGGGAGTAAGCAACGCGCATGTGGATGTGCTCTGGGAGAAGTTTGACCCCACTCTGCGATGAACACAGTTGATGAATTTTAAGTTTTATAGGCTCACTTATTGTCCTGGCATACAACAGCTCAATTTGTAAATAATAACGATACGATGGATGAAAACCATCCCAATATTGTTTAAGAGGATCTTCACACCTGATAGTCTTCACACCTGATAGTCTGGTAGGTTTGGTTCGATTGGGGACAGAAATGGCAACGTTTTTAAAGTTTTCAGCTGCTGCAGTTCACTTTCACACTGCACCGTGCCAAATTATCCAAGCTCTAAAAAACAAAAAACAGTTCCCCCACTTGCCTGTGGTGGCACTGCACCAAGAGCCACTGATGGAAATGACACAAAAACTTCATAAAAAGACATAAGCACAATCTCCTTCTTTGCAAAATGTAAACATGAAAGGAGATTTTAGCTGTTGCAGGATTTCTCCTTTGTCTTCGATAAATGACCAAGAGCCATTTCTCCCACTAGACTCATGTTTGTTTAGGTTGTTTTTACCCAGAATGCCTTGCTCTATAGCTCACGTCCTGCTTTTGGAGTAGTCTCTGGTATGTTTGCTTCCACATATGCATTCGAAACGTGCCAGAGTTCACAACAACCAAACACAGACGTAGGTTTTTAGGCAGACCAGATTCCAATCTGGACTTTCTAAGCAAACACATTGGATTTTGATTAAAGTGAACTAAACAGGGCTACTGTGAATGCACCCTAACAGTAATGTTTACTTTCCGAAGCAGAGCTCTTCCAAAGTGCTCTATTAACAAAGCAAAGCATTCATCTTCACTTTTAACCCTATGGTGTTTGGTTAAATCTAAATCTTTATTCTACGTGTGCCACTAGACTGAGTGGCAAAGTTGCTCTCCAGAGCTCTTTCACCATCCAAATCTTTGCCTTTTAACGAAGATCCCTCTGCCCTAATAGAGTCCTTTTGTGTTTCTATCATTTCAAGTGCTTCCATCTCCTCCCACTGATTCTGCCCTCTGTCCCGCCCCTCCATCTGAGCCTCTTGCTCTCCCTTTTTCTTACTTTCTAGCTGCTTTAATTGCTTGAAGGTCATTGACAATAATGTGACAACTTATTAGAAACCCCATCTGATGCCACTGATTTTCTTCCTCACTTTGCCACAGCGCTTGGTTTCCAGGCAATTACTGAGCATGCTATTTATTAATTTCACGGTTCACAGAGCATCACACGCTATAAATAGTGAAGGATGATAGCTCAGTCATTCACATTGTTGGCGGCTGGTATCGATTTTGAGTGACATGCTTTGGCGGGATAGAGCCTTCATATTTTGGGGGGTTTAACCCTTGTGGGTGTCTTTCAGGTCTATGATGTAGGCTGGGATTTTTTTTAATTTTCTTCTAAAAATCCCCAAAATTTGATTTACCATATTGACTGTACATGTCCACTAGACTCGCTGATAAAAAAAAAAAAGTTGCCTCTTATTTCTTCAAGATCGTTTCTGCCATTGCGACTGCTGACCACACGGTGTCTTTTTATTGATCCCAGCTTTGATGCGAGCAGAAATGTGGTGCATTGCAATGAGAAGGGCAAGTCTGTATTGAATTGAGTCAACAATAGACAAGAATGTAAGAAGGAAGGTTAAGCAAATATGCCAAGCACGATTGTTTTTTTTTTTTTAAAAAAAGCATTTTGTGTGCTTTTTGTTTCACTATCATTTGTAAATGCTTTTACAAATTCTAGCATTTGTGGTTTCTTCAATATTTGCATTTAAATTTTCGCATCACCTAAGATTTTGATTTATTTGTTTATTTGCAGCTAAAGTTCAGTGCACCTTATGAGTTAATGTTTGACATGGTATTTATTTTTCTAACTTAATCACAATTTTTGATCAATCTGAATTATTTCTCCTTAGAGGCGGTACAACAAAAACAGGTCTTCTTTGAGCCTTAAATGCGACTCCGATATAAAATGATGCAGGTATACAATTCCAAAATAAAACTAGCATGGGGTGGGGTACGATTGGGATAACAAAGTAATTTAAGGAAATCAAATCTTAAAAACTCAAACTGATAAAGAAAAAAAAAAACAATACATGAACGTAGCAAACACAACAAACTAACAAAACTAGTGACAGAAACCATAAGCCATGAGGTAAACATGGCTCACACTGGCTCTTTGTTGCCAAGCTTTCCAGCTTCTATGCTTCCCAGAGCTGTGGATGTCCCTCTGCTTCCTTTTCCCTGGCATCATTTTTTTGTCCTTTGGTTCGCCGGTGCCAAGTGTCTTTCAGGTTGAGTTAACATCCCTGCTGTTTGTGTGCGGGCTTCCATATTGGCTGACATTGACTCCCAGAATGGTCCGGGGCCTGGCCTCTTGACTAACCTGCCATATTCCGATTAGGAAGATGGTGTCAACTAACAACTCTAGACCTGTCGGTGTGCCCTGTCTGCAAGAGTCAAACTACTCGGGTTTTAAGGTTCTGTTTATGATGAGAACTTCCTCAAGGTTCAGCAAGTAGCCCAGTCATCCCTGAGGGCCTGTCTCCCCTGCCAACATCTGTTGTTTTCTCATAGGGCATCTGTCTCCAGTGGGCAGAATTTGTGATGAACATGACCATAGCGGCGACAACACCTAGTGCAACCTCAACATGGGTGCACTGGGAAGAAAAAGCGAGGCATATGAAGTTGGTTGATTTTCTGCAACCTTTTAGAAGAAGGACATTTGCTAAGGATAATAGTGTGTTTTAGAATAAAAGCCCTCCAAAAACAAAAAGGTGGAATTCTCTTAGTTAAAAATATCCAGTTCCATTATGCAAAAGCACATAAGATTGACGTGGTTTGGACAATAAGGAATCTACAGCAGGTGCTTAATGCACTTCATGCATTATAGCATAGGGTGTAAAAAAAATGCGCAGAAAATTTGTAGAGAGAGAACATCATTGCTCTTCAGAAATGAAAAGGTTATTTACTACCTAAGATTGTAAAGAAATAAGAAACTATATTCCAGAAATTTACTTTTGCATCTAACAGGTGGAGTGTATAAATAGCAACCCATGTTGCACCATCACAACTCTTCCAGATAAATAACCACCTGATGTTATCAGTTTGTCAGTGGCATGTTTCAACTAAAGAATGCTGACCACGACGGTGATCGTTCTTCCAGTCCTCTTCATCCTCCTCCTCCTCAAAAACCCCCAAAAAACACGACTTTGTTATTTTAACTGATTTAAGATCATTTGATGAAATGCTTACGTAATTGTAACATTTTAGATTATTTTATATTACATAAAGACTACAATTTTAAACAATAAGTAAGGCATTACAGAAAAACACCAATAAATTAAGGATTCAGAAGTGAGAGACTTCACACCTTCAAAGTCAAACCTGCTGACAGTAGTTGCTGGAAGTTATTGCAAATTAATGTAAATTTCTTAAACAGGCCTTAGACAGACTTTATTGTCATTCATTTGCCATTTCATAATTTTACAGTTGAGCAAAATCCTGCTGCATCACTGCAAGACAAAGGTCTAAGATAGAAAACTTAACATTAAGCTAATTTTACACTAGAAACACATTTTCTCTGCTCATTTAAATTTGTTTTAAAATTTAACTGACATAAAATTATCGCTTGCTCGTTTATTCTAATTTATTCATTCATTAACATTCTTTTACGACAAGAAAACTGAGGAAGTGTGGAGAAATTCAGATGTTCTTTTTTGTTTGGTACATTTTAAGAGCTTTGTTGGATGTTTGGGGGTCACAGGGACATTTTCTTGCATAACCAGGACCCAACACCTCTTTAAAATGTTCCCCACCTGCAGAGCTAACAGCTCCTGCACTTGGGACACCTGATTAGAAACACATTCCTCTGGCGCACATGGCAGAAAATGTCATGCCGGTAATTACGCCGAAAGAGCTACATACATGTACATGCTATATGCTTTACATGAATTATAACAACGCCCACAGATAGGTGACATACTCACACGAGTGTAAAGCACAAGCAGTTCAAGGACTGAGACCAATTATATCTTGTTTTCTTGACAAGAGTTTCGCAGCTTTTAAGTTTTCCGTTCACTTGACAATCTTCTCCAGGGTTGGGAACCATTTAGCTGTCAAGACAAGAGAAGATAGTGTGATGATCAATTACCGATACAAAATTTAAAGACAAGGAAAAAAAACTGGACAAAAAACCCTAAACAATGAAGTGTATACATGGAAAACAGACATTTCGTAATCTTTCAAGAAGTGCTTTGCATAAGCAAGACATATTAAAAGGGATGTTTTTTCCCCCCTAAAGAGTGCTCAAATGTTTATTACACACAGCCCCTGGCTCTCCCTTTTCAAGTCTCACTTCACATGAGTGGCTCTCTCACATCTACAGCTCGTTCTTTTGCCTAAAGGTGTGAAAAAAAGTGAGGCGAACAATCACGAGGCTTTGACCTTTAAAGTCAACAGCATAAATGTTGACTCCGGCTGCCACAGTTGTCTTGTTATCATTACTGAATCACAACAGAGCAAGCAAATAAGCCTCAATACTCCCGGTAATGTATGGGTTTAATCACCGCCAGGCATCAGGCGTGTATATTACAATCATCTCTGGATGCTTGTGAATAATCAAAGGCAAAAAAAAAAAAATCAGAAATGAAGCCAGTAAATGCTCCAGAGTTGTTGTGTTTTTTTTCTCCCTAATGTGTCCAATCAGAATGTGGCCTCCTGTTTTATTATTGCAACATGCACCATCCGTCGTTCCCAGTCTTGTAAATCAAGTCTACAAGCACTTAGTGTGTTGGAAGACACTTGTGCCTCAAAATCCCACTTTAATGGCTTTCTACACGAGGCTATATATCCTCTGTGTTAAACGTTCCCCATCGAGGGAGGGGGCATGTGTGCGAAGCGCTATGTTTTCATCTCGCACTTTTTAACCGTAAAAAGGCGCCGAAGTTAAAGGCTCTTCTGATTGAGAGGGCGGCTCCTTTTACGGTCCGGAGCGTGCTGAACTTTACGAGAGCGACACCGGCCCTTCGGCGCCGCTGGCTCCCGGCTGAAATATCATGTTTGTTTGTCACTGGAGAGAATTTATCCTGCTGATTCATCGGCTGGCACTTGTGCAACGGCTGGAGGAATTCGATTTCTGCTTTATTTATGCGCTTCATTTTTCCTCTTGTGGAAGAGTTGCCTCCTGGGTGATGCAATGGGAAAACTTACTTCCCCCCCCCTCGCCGTCGTCCCCTGTGAAACGAGATTACAAGGACAAAGAGAAACAAGAGACATAGAGGATTGGGGACATGATGGAGAAGTTGTTCAGTGCAGTTTTGCTGTACTTGATGTCTGTTTTTGGCCTTATAAAAAAGAAGAACAATTTTTTTTAGATGTATTGCAGCTTTTCAGTAGTCCATGAATAATTTTGCAAAAAGAATCACAGTTTTCAAATTGTAGTAAAATTGGGGGACTTGCTAAGTGAAATATTCCTACAACTGTTATATATTCTGCCCCATACAACCACAAACTTCAATTGACTTTTGCTGGAATTTTATGAGATGGATCAACACAAGGTATTGCTTAACTTTGTAAATGCGCCTTTTGCTGTATTTAACGCTGAAACTCTTCCAGCTTCACACACCTTTTTTTCTTTTTCCTTTATTTTATTTTTTTTTTGCTTCCTCCTTTTCCTCTTTCTTCTTTGCACACCTGGAGATTGAAACCTTTGCCCATTCTTCTCTCGAAATTGCCAGAGCTCTGTCAGATTGAATGGAGATTACCAGCGAACACCAATTTTCCAGTCTCACTACAGAGACTACAATCGGCCGGGCCATTGTAACATGCGAATATGCTTTTATCTAAGCCGTTCTATTGTAGCTCTCGCTGTATGTTTGGACTGTTGTCCTGCTTGAAGGCAAACCCGTCCCGATCTTACGTCTCTACTTTCAACCTGCTGTGCATCCATGCAGCCTCCTTTACAAACTCCTCAGGGATCTGCGTTCATAGTTCAGGTATTGTTTGAGTTTTTCAGATGCTCCCACAAAAAGATAATTAACTTGTTGCCGTGGTCCATAGGAACTGCTTGAAAGAAAAAATAATAATAATAATAAAGCAAGAGCAAAACACCTTGCAGTGCACAGTGCCCCAAACCGGAGGGAATTGTCCAAACATACAATCCGCTAAAAAATATGAACGAAAGTTTACAAAATAAAATGAAAACTAACATAACAAAGCTACTTCAACATGCCGCCACCATGAGTGGTGCAACTCTAGAAAAACTTTTCCACAACATTATCCTGCTGTGTTTCTTGATCTTTATGATGCTTCACATTAAGTCACCCGCAGATGAAACTTATTTACCAATTTTGTGACATCTGAAGAAAATGTATTCACAAAATTTTATTTTGGAGGCAAGAGAACGAAAGCAAGTATAAATATAAACATACAGTACAGACCAAAAGTTTGGACACACCTTTTAATTCAATGAGTTTTCTTTATTTTCATGACTATTGACATTGTAGATTCACACTGAAGGCATCAAAACTATGAATAACATGTGGAAATATGCACTAAACAAAAAAGTGTAAAACAACTGAAAATACCCCTTATATTCTAGTTTCTTCAAAGTAGCAACCTTTTGCTGTGATTACTGCTTTTCACACACTCTGCATTTTCTTGATGAGCTTCAAGAGGTAGTCACCTGAAATGGTTTTCACTTCATAGGTGTGCCCTGTCAGGTTAATAAGTGGGATTTCTTGCCTTATAAATAGTCATGAAAATAAAGAAAACCCATTGAATTAGAAGGTGTGTCCAAACTTTTGGTCTGTACTGTATGTAATATTTTTCAAATTTTCGTGTGACTTTCAATTGTTAACATAAAATGATTGAAAATGGTGTAATTTTCCTTCTGTCTTTCAATGACTTTGTGTTAGTCTATCACATAAAATCCTGATGAATTGCATTGCATTTAATGGTGGCAACATAAAAAAAAATTATCAGAGAAAAGGGGCTGAAGCTTTGGATAGTAATTTAAATGAAGTATACTGTCTGATACATTATGATTACAGAGCTGGTAAGTAGCAAACTCCTGCTACCATGAACCATCTCTTCCAACGTATTATTGAGGTTTATGATATGAGACGAATATGACTTGATGCGGTTGGAAATTCATTAAAAATGACATTGAGAAATGATAAACTGCTCTGAGTATGTGTGGGTGTGTGTGTGTGTGTGAGAGAGAGGAAACTGTCCCCTCAGCTAGTGCAGGTCACCTGTGCTGATTGGCTTCATAGGGAATTTGCTCTGACTGTGAAGGGGCTTACGGACCTGTGAAATAAAATAACTAAAGGACGCCAAGGTATGCTGCCTGCTTTTCCTAGCAAACACATTTCACACGCAAACTTCTTTAAATCCTTCTGTCAGGATTCTGTCAGCGGCAGGACGCAAGGCATCATGAATCCAACAATCGACGCCCTATACCCACCCGATCCCAGCCCGGCCCATTTGTCTGAAATAGTTTGGTTCAGCAGCAGGAGAAGCCCAAAACGCTGCTGTCAGGGCTGCAGGGGAATGCACGACACACCTTCTGCCATTTTCTCACTCTTCCCGCAGTTTTTCACGCATCCAATGTGCAGTCAGCTTGACGTGTGACACTTGCCTTTATGTGTCACATGGCCAGCCCTTAAACCACAGGGAGGAGACCCCTCGCAAGAAACACTCCTCTGAAGGCAAGAGAGCGCCGACTTAACATGTAGGTCACATGGTTGCTGCATAAATTGTTTCTCTGGTTTAATTCCACCAGGAGTCACAAAGTACAGCATCGTCAAGACAGAGCCAGAGTAACGCCTCATCTTCCGTTCTGCTCTGAAACAGCACAGGTTCTTTGTGACAATGAAGCGTCGTTCTCTGGCTGCATCGCCTGCTCTCGTTTTGGGGTTTTGGGAGAGCTGGCAGGTGGAATCTAACAGCACATTATTGTGCTTGCGCTGTCTTGTTTTTTGCTCTCCAGTTTGTAATTATAAATTTGCGTAGGACACTGTCAATATTTTATAGTAACTTATAATTATCGCAAGTGTAGGTAAATCAGAATTTTAAAAAGCTATAACGTAAATAATAGCGTGACGACAGGATTATGGAAATTTGATAGTTTGGCAGTTTGTACCTTTGTTACACACATATGTGTTTAAAACATAATTTTTGTTCAGTTTTCAAGTTTGTTTAGTTTTCTTTAAAACTATTAGATAAATAGTTTTAAAAATGTATTCAAATATTACATCAATGCACTGGAAAGGTATAGAAATTGGTTGGATGGAAGGATATCTATTTTTTACTGAAAAATAATCTAATCGTAGATAGATAGATAGATAGATAGATAGATAGATAGATAGATAGATAGATAGATAGTATTAAAAAATGAGGATCATTAAATGCTAGCTTTGGACAAAACCTTTGGATCCTTCCTCTTTTCCTTTTGCCCGGGATCGAGCGGCGTTCTCCATGAGCGACCCGCAACCGCGTGCTGTTAAAACGAAACAACAACAAAACGTGTTGACGTCACAGATCACGGAGTTTAATCTCATACAAAGCAATCGACAACAAAGCTGCAGAGGTACAGAGATATACATTTTATACAGACAAGAGAACAGACAACACGAAACACAAAAGACAGACAAAGGCGCCCAAAATGTGGAGGAAAAGATGGAAAAAAACCTCTCTTGCTGGCTTGCTGACCTGTACTTTTTAATGAAAGAGGTGTTTCCCTATTTAATATATGCAGTCAAGGCGTTCCGTTCTTTGACCAATTAGAAACTTAGAAACTCCCGGAAACTCCCCTTCTTTACAGCTCCGATGTCTGGTTTTTATCTAACCACTTCGTGCCCATCTCGGTCCGACCTGGCCGAGAGGCGCCAAGAAGTCTGTTCTGCTCTCTCGGAATTGTAAATTTTATTGCTGTGTCTGTCAAAAGGGGGAGGAAAAAAGGCCCTGCTTTGTCTGCTGAATTCCCAACTGCTCAACAGAAACTATTCCAAATTAAAGTGTTGGCTATACCTTTACACATGTCGTGGATTAGCTATATTAAGCACCAAACAATAATTATTTTCTTTACAGTTCCCCCTTTTGAGGTCTTCAAAAAGACCTCAATAAAAATTGATTAAGCCTTCTAATGCAGAACCAAAACTATGTATTAAAAAAATAAAACAAAACAAAAAATAGAAAACAAAAGGTTGACGTAGCCTAATTATATACAGTTCCCCCTTTTCAAACAAAACCCAAGGGTAAAAACGACTCATCCTTACAGAAATATAAAATCATAAAACAAAAACACAGGACAAACAAAACCCAAAGTATAAAATGAAAAAATAAAACAGAAACATACATAGAAAAATTAGTAAGAAATGTCTGCAACTTAAAGGACAACATTCACCACAAAATTACAATCTGCCAAAATGAGAAACACACAAAGTTACAATCTGCTGCTCGTCTTTTTCTGTTTTTTTTTTTTTTTTTTAAATGTCCATCGACAGTCTCTTAAAAAATATGAAGTCTTCGTCAGGAAATGTTCAAAAAATGCGCGCAAAAAACGAAACGAAAGTCCTTTTCAAAGTTCCCAACGAACTAAAAACACGCAATAAAAATTAATGTCGATGATGATCCTCTTGTAGCCTGATCTTCTTCGACTGGAAACCTCAAGAAACGACCTGTCACAGGTCATTACACAGACATTTTGTGTTCAACATGAATTTCATTAGCATCAGAAACACAATTACCACATTCTTTAATATCATCTTCATTACAGTCAGCATAATCAAACGATGGTTTCACCTAAAAATAAATTTGTTTTGTTATTTTCCATCCAGGGAAATTATTTTAATCCTTTTTATCAAAGAACGCAGACTTTGAAGGAGACCACATCCGCAGGGCACCAGGAAACCAGCTGCAAAACTATAATGACAAGACAGAGATCAGATTTATCCAAAGGCATCATTCATTTGTGTAATTCAACACAAACATCTTCAATTCACTTTGTGTTCAAGTGAATCCTCCAACGCTCGTGGCTCTGTGGCTGTTATCTTCGAAATAAGTGTGAAGCCGCTTCTCCAAGCAGCCCCACCCCCGCCTCGTATGACACAGCTTGTATGACAGAGTCCAGAGTCCTGGAGCTCCGAGCTCCAGGGCAGTCTGTGTGTAAAACCATGAGCAACACATCACGTGAAACCTTATCTCCTACTCTGTCCAGTTCTGTTCATCAAATGGTGGATGTGATCCCTTCAATTTACGTTTCAATTATAATATACTATAGCTCCTAACCGATGGAAAACACCAAAACCCTGTAATCATTTGCTTCAAAAGACATGTTTCCAAAGTAACGTGTTCCCAGAATGTTAAACATATGCAGATCTTTTCTTAAACCAATCTTGTAAAAATAGGATTAAACAAACGAAACAAAACAATAACAAAAACTTAAAAATGTAGTTGTAAAGCTTACATTTACCATCAAAATGAATAACAATGTGAATTAAACAGTCCAGTTTAAATTACTTTCATAGAACAAACTAGATCTTATTGGTTATCTGTGTAAATCATTTTACATGCGTTCCTTAAACAAAATTCAAAAGTTAGACTTGGAGAAATTATAATGAAACAAATCCAGACATTTTCAAAATACACCAATTGTACCCAGGCTTATACTTGTCGTCGAATTTAAAGTTTTATTCAAAATCGTTTTAAATGGATGTAAATCAAAACAAAAATCAAGTTTAGAAAAATCATTATAATCCCGCCTGTGTACTTTTACTGATTAATGATAACTTTAATCAATGACAGATTCTTCAAAACATTTCTTAAAACATTCATGCTCCATTAAATTAATGCTCTGAAAATGGCTGACACAATAATATTTTAATTTCTATAATTATTTTCCCAAGTTAATTAACCAAAATATGCTCCATTATCACTATAAATTTATCTATTTTCTCAAAATATGTTAGCCCATTGTCAGAAAATCTTTTAATGGAGAACAACTCAAACCTATCTAAAATAAGCACATATATTACCAGAAAATATTTTCCTTCCACTTTTATGTGTAGCACAGATCAGACATGTTCTTCAAAAATTTGTTTAAGTATTATAAAAGATGAACCCATGCATCTTCTCCCCCTTTGATACATTACTGGCTAATGTATCACTATTTCTAGTATGTGAAATAACGATGTTGATGAAACAGGGTTATTATTCAAGCTAAGAAAAATCCCACCGATATGCAACGTTGCCCTCGTCTAAAAAGTAAACCTTTCAAAAACAAACAGAACAATTTATTGTAGCATGCTTTAAACCTTCAAGATTATTATGTTCAAAAAACATTTCACATTACAGTTTCAAAACTCAGTATTCAATTTAACTCTCATGATTATCAAATAATTCGTTGTAGAAACTTCTCAAAAATTTTCAGCAGTGTTTGACAAAACGTGTTTACCAATTAAAAACTCAGTGAAGGTTATGCATAAACCAGGCAGAGAGACGTTGAAAGAGAAAAAAATATAGTCTTAGTCAAGAAAATCTAAAAATGATAAATTTCGAAAAATACTGGTCAGAATATAACCAAATCTACAAATGAAAGAAATTAAACTAAAGACCAAAGTTCCCTATCCCCTGGTGAAGGGTCCAGAGGAAACTGATAACTCAAAAAAAAAAAAATAATTCGTTATATTTAACAAAATAAACAAAGAACTGACACAAATAGCCAAATAAAAAATCAGACTAATGTAAAGAAATGTAAAGATTAAAATCCTAAATTACTCACTACTTAATATATAAAGTAATATGAAAGGAAAACAGAAAATCATTACCAAGAGTGTCTGTGTGTGACAGGCGACTCAGTGTTTCGATGCTACAAACTTATATTTTACATTTTCCAGGAGGTAGTTTAAACGATGGGAGAGAAAATTATTTGCCTTACAGTTGTTTGTTCTTTTCTGCTGAGCTGCTGTGAGCAGAGGTTGCTTTGTACTTAAAATTAGTGATATGCAAAAAGGTTTCACATGTTAATTAGTTGAATCTAGTGGGGGTAGAAATTACAGCACAGCTGTAGCTTGTTCTCCCGTGCTGAACTTCTGTGAATGGGGGTTGAAACTCCTCCCTGAGCTCCATTATTCTCATATCTTAAATAAACATACTTGTCGCTTCTTCTTGTTTTGTTCTATGTATTTATTTTACTTAATTTTCTTATTTTATTTTATTCGAAGCCCTCTCGTCTGTCTATAGGCAGTATTGAATCATCTCGTATTACAGTTTAATATTGATTCTCTACAATAGTTCCATATAATCTTTTTTATTTATTAACCAATAAGTTATTTCAAACTTAATGTTATCCTTCAACAACAAATCTTGTAAATTTTAGCAAACTTTTCTATATTTAACCAATTTCTATTTAACAAGAGAGTGACTTCTAATTTATCCTGTCTAATTATCCGTAAGTCCTGTAGATTTAACAATATTTTATCTATCTTAAAGTTTTGGTCTGTTTGAAAAAGACTGATTGTGAAAATATCTAGAGTCAGTTGTATATTGCAGTTTGTTGTTATCTGAACAATTACCTCTTACAGTTAGAGCCTGTTTCTCTAAAAATCTTCGTTTTTTTTTTTTCTTATCCTCAACTCATGAAAAAAATCCTATTTTACTCATTGTATGTTATTCCATTTTCCTACTACCTTCACAGCCTTAGAAGGAATAATTAACATTATATCCACTATTCAGTTCTCAAGTCTATATAAATTTTTATTTAATTTATTTCATAGCTGTACCTAATCAGTTATGTATTTATCTATTTATCCATTCAGCATATTTATGTATTTAACTATTAATTTGCCAAGACAGCATTTCTAGAATCCTCTGTGACCTAATGTTCTTGGCTTATTCTTTCTTTCGTTATTTATTTATTCATTTATTTAACCGTAGAACCCATATTGTAATTTCAATTTGTTCAGATAATGTATTTTATCAAGATTCTATCCTTTAATCACCTTCCAAACTGTACACTGCAGGTCACAGTTACTGCTGTTATTGTTTAATTTTAAGAAGTTAGTTCAATTTAACACAGAGGATGTTTGTAAAAACTAGAAATTTTGCACCATCAAACAGCACTGAGAAAAATTCAGTAGTTATATGACATAAAATACCAAATGGTATTTTATCTCCAATCACACACTCTGTCAAACCAACATGAATTATAACACAAACAAAAACAAAATCACACAACACATTACAGAAAACACAAAACACACACATCTGGCCAGGTTTTATAGTCAGTCAAAATTTCATCAGTCCCCAAGTGTCAGTCTGTGGTCATTATTCTATCAAATTTTACTGTAATTTATATCAATTTTACTAAAATTTATATGAAATTTACTGAAGCTTCAGAAATTGTCCAATGTTGTCATGTGTCAATTTAATTAATTTTAAACCCCAATCGTCAGTAACCTTTTAAATCCCCGTGCACGTTTAAAAAGAGAGACATCTCAAAGTTATGTTAAAATCAAACCACAACCAATAATTTTGTTTTCTGGTACCAGTTTTATGTACTGAACTCCTATTTATTTTATTTATTTATTTATGTTTTAAACTAAACGACCACGTTTTCGCCATCGTTGTACTTTCCCCGTTACGACTCTTCAACGAACCCCGACCATAAAATAGCGTACAGCACGTGTCGCAACTCAGTGTCCATAATAACTTCACAATAAAACGCAGCAAAATCAATGCAAATTCACACACACAGCGCTATCCAAACAACTTAACACTCTGCTGAAACACACAGCCAGCCCGAAGTCGTGCACGCGCACACACACGGCCACACACACACACATATACACACGCAGAGCTCTGCACGCACACTTCACACAAAAGAGCCGCTAGCTTCAAAAACACCACAAACATACAAATACAGATAACACTAAACAGAACAATAGACAAATAGAAAGAGAAGAGGAGAAGGAAAACAAAAATACAAAGAAGGCGCCAACTAAAAATAAAAATGCAACCTCAAAGCTCACCACAAGCGTAAAATAAGAATTTACCACAAATTCTATCTGACGGCCTACCTCAGACCTGTCTAGTGTCCCACACACTCAAAGTTTACCACAAACTTATAATATGAATTTACCACAAATTCTATCTGACGGCCTACCTCAGACCTGTCTAGTGTCCCACACACTGAATAAACCTACCCCAGGTTATTTCAAAATACACAATTCCTAAATTTCTTTCTTTAAGGAGCACAGCCATGGGTCTCCAGGGAAAAAGACATAAACTTAAGAAAACCCAGCTTTTACAACTGAGGGAGCGCAAAATCCTCAGTCTGAACCCGCTACGGTCCGCTGTACATGCGTATTTCCATACAGTGTACCACACACTCAAAGCCTACCGCAGGCTATCGTTAAATTCCAATTATAACTAACAACTGACTATTTTAAGAGCAAAACTATCCACCCTTGCAGCTCCGAAACTCCGCGTGGCTGCGCACAACAAAAGAGTAATTAAAAAACGTCTTACCGCACCAGCCGGACGGATCGATCGGGGAGAGACCGCCACCCGCCAAGATTCCAGAACCGGACGAAGCCCCCAAATATTAAAAAATGAGGATCATTAAATGCTAGCTTTGGACAAAACCTTTGGATCCTTCCTCTTTTCCTTTTGCCCGGGATCGAGCGGCGTTCTCCATGAGCGACCCGCAACCGCGTGCTGTTAAAACGAAACAACAACAAAACGTGTTGACGTCACAGATCACGGAGTTTAATCTCATACAAAGCAATCGACAACAAAGCTGCAGAGGTACAGAGATATACATTTTATACAGACAAGAGAACAGACAACACGAAACACAAAAGACAGACAAAGGCGCCCAAAATGTGGAGGAAAAGATGGAAAAAAACCTCTCTTGCTGGCTTGCTGACCTGTACTTTTTAATGAAAGAGGTGTTTCCCTATTTAATATATGCAGTCAAGGCGTTCCGTTCTTTGACCAATTAGAAACTTAGAAACTCCCGGAAACTCCCCTTCTTTACAGCTCCGATGTCTGGTTTTTATCTAACCACTTCGTGCCCATCTCGGTCCGACCTGGCCGAGAGGCGCCAAGAAGTCTGTTCTGCTCTCTCGGAATTGTAAATTTTATTGCTGTGTCTGTCAAAAGGGGGAGGAAAAAAGGCCCTGCTTTGTCTGCTGAATTCCCAACTGCTCAACAGAAACTATTCCAAATTAAAGTGTTGGCTATACCTTTACACATGTCGTGGATTAGCTATATTAAGCACCAAACAATAATTATTTTCTTTACAATAGATAGATAGATAGATAGCATTTATTGTAATTGAACAGAATTCAACGAAATTTCCATTGCAGCTCTCGTGCATAAGGTCAAATATATACAGTAAAAATAAGCAAACACACAATAATAATAATAACAATATATACAACTAAATTAACTAAAGGCACTCAACCACACCAAAGAAGTAGCAGCAGGTCCAATTATGGCAAAGTACAGATGATGTGACAGTGCAAAGTGCAGAACAATATGGCTGTGTAGGGGTGGGGGATATGTATGTGTCACTGCGGGGTGACGTAGATAATATTACTTAAATAAAGCCACACTTGCATACACAGGACTATGATTAGATAATCAAAGTTGACTTTAATCTGTGTTTCATTGCTGGTCCCTCTGAACGAGGCTCCATTTCATACCCCAAAAACAACAAAAACTGAAAAGGTGCAAAAGAGTAAAAACACAAAATGAACAGCACCCACATCTGACAACCAACTGCAATGTTACAAGGTACAGCAGATATATGAGGAACTAAAAAAAAAAAAGAGAGACATATGAGCTGTCAGGTGAAGCTGTTTATCTGTAATTGGAGGATGTTTATTTCTTGGTTCCACCTACAACCTTGCCAATGATACACCAGCTATGTGACTGAGAGGCAGATAAGGACATGACTATAGCGTGGCTGGGTGGTAACTCATATTTCTACTTCAGCCCAAGGTTTAAAAAAAGTTAACTATCTTTGTTGACATTTTGCAACACAAAGATCTCGCAATATCTTTCATTTTGGATAATCAACAGAAAAAATGAAGTGCAAGTCACAAACTAAAGAAAACTTGACAGCTGTGCTTTGCTATTTAAACCCATGCCATTAAACAAAAGCTGGTCATTAAACGTTCCTTCTGCATTTTAAACATGGATATTTCAATGAGGTTTTTTGCACAGTGGCATTAAAGCATAAATTGTGTAAAATGAAAGGTAACCAAATGTAAAACGGTTAGATCTCTGTAACCATTTTACATGGTTACATTTTCTTCCGTCTCGTCAAAGACAGAAAGTGGTCTGCTTTTGTGGATTATACAAAGGGTGACACCAGTTATTTTTAGCGGTAAATTAGACTGCCAGCCCCCACACGAATACGGTATGTTTTTTTTTTTTTTTAAGAGCAACCTTGTGGCAAATGCGCTTCAGGTTTTCACAACATGTAGTGGTTTTACACTATTAAATGTAAAAGATGAGTCAAAGGAGGTAATCTAGCTGATTAAGCCAAGGTTACAAGCAAAGCAACAGATGATTAAGGAGGTTGTCAGCCTCCCCAATCTAGCTGTCAGCTTTGCAATGGCTGTGCCCAGCCAAGGCAATAGATAAGCTAATTGGTAGCTGCACTAGACTCATGAGTTGCCCATGGCAAATGAGTAGTCATCTTCGCATTTGCCAAAGCAAGCTGTTCATTTATCAGCCCTGAATCATCTTTGGCCGAATCACTGGTTGTCTGCAGCTATGGCTTTCATTCAGACCTTCAAAAAAAAACAAAAAAAAAACAAGAAAGAAGAAAAACTAACACTGACCTAATGAGACACTAAAAATGAGTGCTGCATTGTAGATAAAACTTACAGATGTCTTTTTTTCCCTCCTTTTTCATCACACTTGAATGCATCACATTAATTACTTTAAAAATATAGAAAAATATAACCCAAATAAATATTAAAATGCAGTTTTCAAGTGATAGTTTAATTTTTTAAGGGGCCAAAACTTACCTCACCTGAGAAAAAAAAGCTTTTCTAAACCTAAGTGTATGATGAATCTTTGTAGAATTAGTTAAACTCAGTCACACTTTTCAGACATGAATGCCCTGATTAGGTCTTTAGATTTAAGTCAGGACTCTGACATGCCCTGCCCAAAAACGTTGCTTTTCTGAGCCACAGACAGACGTCAGTCACCTTGTTGCTTTGTGTATTCTTGAATTTCTTTAGAGTCGGGACTTCGTATGTTGTTTTTTCAGATCGTTTATCCTACTTCATGCCATCAGATCAAATAAATAATCAATGAAATAATCAACTGCACTTGAATTTACTCAGGTTATCTTTGATTACTTAAACCATTGTGGGGTAAGGAAAAAGCAAAGACAAGGAGAAATCTTTGAGAGATCAAATCGTGTTTTCATAGAACTCCTTGACTTAACTTGTAATAAACTGATGGTGTAGAAAAAAAGGTATTTCTTTTCAAATTACTATCTTAGGTGATTTTTTTTTTTTTTTTCCAAATTAAAATAACCAAAACCGATGTTCAGCGTCATTAACCTGATGATATGTTGCACCTGGTGTTATTTACAGCACCTTTGAATATATCAGTGTACAGTAATTCCTGTACTGATGCTAGGTATTTAATGTTCTGTGAGAGCCATGCACCTGTACCTGGAAGAAAAAAAAAAAAATCTCCAGGGATGGTTTCAAAGTTTCAGCTGGCTAAGCATGTGGTTGTTTTAAGCTGGTTATTAATTATCAGAGGAAATTAGATGGAAGCAATTAAATTTTCTTTCTAATTTAACACTTGTACCACTAAAATGATCCACATAATAAGAAAAGGTGCAACATATGTCACAATATGTGCTTTTATCAGGTGTACCTACAGAAATTGAGATAAAAAAAAAAGCAGTTTAAACTACAAACCCATTATAGCATTAGTGATATATCCTTTGAGAAAGGAATCTCAAGTTTCTCAAAAAAAACAAAAACATTTTAGCCCAATAAAGCAGAAAGTTCTCATTTGAACAAGCCAACTCTGTTTATTTGTTTGTTTCTCTTACAGTGAAGTGGTGTTAATAGATGCACCACTTGATCGCTAAGCAGCGTGGAAAAATAATACGCCATGAAAGTGACTTTTCATTTGCCGGCAACACACATAACCACATTACACGCTAAACACAAGGAAGGCAGAAGGACAAAATTAAGGGTTGTTTTCTCTGATGGCTGTGGATCTAATTTGCATGACTTTGCATAATACAGTCCATAAAGGCAACAATATTCATAATGTGGCAGTCCAATCATGTTGTTTTGCTGATAGTTCACTAAGATTAATTTTCACTTTTGATGCAGGGTAAAGACGGGCCCCCAGTTGGTGGAAAAACACTGGAGTGAGGGGACAAAAGATAAAAGGAAGCTTTACACCTACAATGAGTTTTTATCACATCTTTATCAAGGTCTACTGATTAAATTACTCA
Organism: Xiphophorus hellerii; assembly: GCF_003331165.1. NCBI lineage: Eukaryota > Metazoa > Chordata > Actinopteri > Cyprinodontiformes > Poeciliidae > Xiphophorus > Xiphophorus hellerii. The sequence goes on from NC_045694.1 coordinate 23,700,021, forward strand.
AGTTAATAATGTCTTTTGCCATCTAGTCAGCCAATTGAGCTTTTAATTTAGTGAAATTAATCAAATTGCTACATGGGGATCTAAGTGCTAAGAAAATTGCGGGATTAGATTTTTCTTTTGCTCATTATTTGACTATTACAACGTAGATCTGTTGACATTTATTCTGCACACATTTTTCATTCACACAATGCACCTCTTAACTGTTCATTCACATACTCTTTGTGTAAACACATTTAAGCCCAATCTAATATTCAAATCCAAGTGTAAAATATCAACCTGCATATGAAGGGGAAGAATCGAGGGCATTTGGCATCATGGTGGAAAACAGAATACTAATTACCTCCTGAAATAATTCAGTGTCAGCCCCGGTGTGGGCTCCAATCAGGGGGACAGCTGAACAGGGCCGGCCCTCTGTTGGGAGATTCATCTCTGTCAGCTTAGATAAACCCACTGGCCATCATAGCATTGGCATGCATACACCCCGTTCCTGGACCTGGAGGGGGGGAAACGCTGATAAAGCTATCCATTCTGACCTCTTCTGGAAAAAGACAGAGGGACTAAATGAAGTTGAGCTTTCATTACCGAGTGCCTTTGTAGGAGCTCATGTTGGGCATCTGTTTTCTTCTTCTTTAACCTGTTGGTTTATTCTAAGTAAGATTTTGGGGGATTTTTATGCACCCTGTTCTCTTTGCTGGATGAACCCCAATTAATCGATTCTACTTTAAAGCTGCAGTAGGGAACTGTTTTTTTTATTTTTTATGTTTATTTGCATGTTTATTAAAACTGTCACTATGTCCTGACAGTATGAGACAAATAATCTGTGATAAAATTTAGCTCCTCTGTGGTGTACTGCAGAAATACACCGCTCTGGGTCAGACACAACCAGTCAGAGGCAGGGGGAAGGTCTTAGCGCAGTCAATCACGCATGTGTACGCACTCCTCACATTCTTCCCCACAGCAGAATACATCGGCTAGTGAACATGGCCACCGATGATACTGAATAAATTAGGTTATTTCTCGGTCATTAACACAGCTGCAGCAAACCAGCAATCATTGGAACGGTGTGAGCAGCACGTGCACACACCTGATTGTTGTTGCTTTATGTGATTTTGCCAATTCCAAAAAGATAAGCAGATGTCATTTTTACTTCATAGTACGGTCTCCTGCTTCATTCTCGAACATGCATGTCTTTCCATTTCTAGATTTCAGGTTTGGGTGTGTTTACTCTGGGACTCCTTTTTTTTTTTTAACAGGACAAACCCCATATATTTTAGATGAAACCGACATATAGGGGTACTTTTAATTTGACTTTAAGAATATGAATAAAATTGTTAGATTTCCTGCTCTTTACGTATGAATGTTACAGTGCCTTGCATTCGTATCCTTAAACTTTATTTTGCATTTTTTCATGTTACTGTCACACACTTCCATTATATAAATGAACTACACAGATTATAAAAATTTGAGACTAAGTCTCGGGTTTTCATTGTCTGTTAGCTATAATGATCAAAATTGCAAGAAAAAAAGGTTGGAAGTTTATCACTATGTGAGCAACAAATTAAATTTAACTTCTTCACAATATTTAAAATCTTTGAGATATTCCTTTTTATGAATTTGTATCAGGGATTTTGCTAAGTATTTCACAATTTTAATGTTGTTTTAGCAGTAAAATACTTAGTGGAAGAGCAAAATAATGCTATAATTTCAATTTGGCCGTGAAAGCCAGAGACAGACAGATGGTTCATCCAATCAGCTGGCAAACACTTTTTGAAGTGACTATGGTTTCCCCACAGTGCTCTGTGTAACAAACCATCTGGCCTGTCAAGTTCTATTTAGCACATTCAATCTGAGGAAGTTGACTTTCTGGAAAATACAATTTGGATTGTCACCTATTAGCACCCTTGTAATTATGAAAATATATGTTTTTATGTATCTTTAGGTTGACCTTCATACTGGTTGCGGTTACTCTACATTCGTAGAGAAAATTCTGTTTAAAAAATTCTCTATAAAAACATTCTGCATAAAACTGTATTCTGCTTTAATTGTTTTATTTTTTTTTTTTAAGTTACATTTTATTTGTTCTGTATGGACTAAATATCGAGTCTCAACATTCTGAATGCAGCACAAAAATTACTTCATTAAAAAATGTCTTCTCTGGCCATCTGCAGCACACCTACGAAAATACTGTAAAAGAAAAAATGTGTGTGTGTACAATTCAGAATGCTCCACATTAAATAGATAAATGGTGCAGACTTAATAACTGAAGTGTAAAGAGTTTTGGTTGCAATAACAGTCCCTGTTTGATAAGCATTAAGAGTAATCACTTGTTTGCGTGTGCATTTGTGTACAGACTATTCACATTTTATGACACTTCAGGTGAAGATGCATAGAAGAGCTGGAAATTAGTGTGTTTTTATAGCAGCAGGATGATCTCACACAGACAATTTTAGGAGAAAAAAAAATCCAATATTGTGTGTGTTTGTTTGTAGCACCATGTGAGGACCATTTTCCTAACACATACTACGTCAAGCAAGTACAGGGGGGTTAAGGGGGGCTTGAGCCCCTGCCCTTTTTATCCTTGAGGCCCCTAGTGCCCTATTTGAGTTTTTCTTTTTTTTCAAAAATTTTTATTTTTTATCTGTATGTCAGAAGGCCTGTTTGTGCCCCTCAGCAATAATATTTAGCTAAATATAATAATTTAGTAAAAATAAATTAGTCTGGCTGCCCTCAGTCTAATAATGACTCTCAGAGCCTCCATGTTGTTCAGACTCCGGGTCCATGGTGAGGAGGGGGCGGATCTGTGTCCTCTAACTATCAAATTATGGGCAAGAATATTTTTTCATACACTGGTTTGTGAATAAAAACGTAGGTCTGACGTTAGAAAAACTGTTTCTATTTATATTTTAACAATCGTCCTTGCAATAGCAGGACAAAACCCGCCTCGCCCCTAAACACAGAAATGCTTCGGCTGCAGAGAAAACTTCTGACTTTAACGTCATCATTCTGCTAAATGCTCGGTTCACTACAGGCAGCTTGAGTCGGTTCCACCGACAGATATAAAGAATATCTGTCTTTATATCAGACATCCTGATATAAGACACGGTACCGACTGTCACGGCGAGTCGCAACGCAGATCAAAGCCCCAGTTTTTGAGGATGCTTAAAAATGTTGGAAAAACATTTGAGCTCCAAGTACCATTGGAGTATTTCTTTTTTAATCAACTTTCTTTAAATACTAGTTGTACATATACTGTACATCTAACTTCTTCTGATTTGTTTATATGTTTTAGAGATAATCTTAAAGTAATCTCTCTTTTTTAAAAATCATTTTAGCTTAACAAACAAATGCTTGGCTACTCAGAAGCGTCTCTATCAAGTTCTGACATCACTGAGGAAGAGTATGTTCCTGGTTCTGAGAGTGTCTTTTAAAAGACAGTGACAGTTCAGTAAGTGTTAAACAGCTCAAGAAAAGGAAGAAAAGAGCCTCGAAAACTACTTCTTCTCTTGAAGTCCAACCGCTTAAGAGAAGGCGGTTGACCACTTCTAGGGTTTACAATAAAAGGTACTCTTGTGCATTTTGTAGTAAACCTTACAGCGAAATAGCACGTCACCTAGAAGCAAAACACAGTGATATACCAGAAGTAGAAAATTCACTGAAATGCCCCAGAGGTTATAAAGAACGATGGCTGTAGTTGTCGTTAAGAAACAAAGGAAACCGTGCCCATAATAATAAAGTGATTAAAGAGGGAAAAGGAATGGCCATACCCCGCCAACAATGCACTGAATCTGCAAAAGCTGGTGATTACTTGCATTGCAGCAGGGTGACCAGAAGATGCACCACTGAAGTCGGACAAAGCAATGACCTGCCCTCAGCCAAAGGTAAGAATATTTATAAGTGGAAAGAAAATGAGATTGTAGATTTTTGATAAATATTGAACCTTTAGACTAGAGGCCACTGTTCTGTATCATTACTCTTCCTCATGTACTGTATTTTTGGCCTCTGTAATTTATATAAATTTTCAACACACTCTGTACCTGATGATTTTGTCCAAGTCACATGTATTCTGAGATTTGTTTGGTTTAACAGAGGTCAGATGACGAGGTACCAGCGGACATGGAAGTCTCTGGCAAGTCCAACACAACTAAAAGTAGTTTCTCTTCCTCCTTGGACATTATAAATTGGCAGTAGCTTTAAAAATGTTGCCAGACTCATCTTTCAAACTGAAGAATTTACTTGACTGCAAATTTTTATCATAAAAAAAAATTATACCCGCTGGATCTAATGTTCTATTAACTGAATGTTCTTTCTGCAAGCCGGGCTTGAAAACATGTAAACCTTTAGTTATTTTGCACAGGCATTTAGTGTTCATTGAATATTTCACATCATCAGATGTAAACCTATTTCCAATATTTCCTTAATTTTTTTATTGAACTAAACAAATGGGGAAAATAATGAACATTTCACAACACTGTCTGTGTGGTGTTAAAATGAGGTTCCATCATTTTATAATCTCATGAGAACCACATAATGTCTCTACATATAAAGCTTTAGAATAGTTACATTTTCATTTGACTGCATATCCTGCATTAGTTCCTCTGTCCGTTGTAGTAGCTGATGTATTGTGAAAATCCGTTAGAAATTATGCACTAATCGAGTCAGAAATACACTGCAGAGAATCAGTCGAAGTGGAAGACGCCATGTTTACATAGAAACAACGCGCCGCCAGGCTTTGTTTGTGAGACTTGCGGCCAACGTGGGATTTTCTAGGTCGGTTGTGGGCGGAGCTTGGTAAGGTCAGTGTATGAGAGATTCATCCCCGTTATATTTTTACTTTATTGTAACATTTCCTACTAGGTCAAACCTAAATCTTTTGCATAAATCTTTAGCTTGTTTTTTTAAAAATATTCTTCTAGGAGCGACTTAATTCAGTTTGGTTATGTTTGCTCTTCGAGGAATGTTAAAACTTTGCTTCAACAATGCTTATTGGCAACATATCTTTTTCTGTCATGTAAAACATTTTCTTCATAATGCCCTCCACTTTTCTGTTGCCACATCTTTGTCTTGGTAGCATAGCCATCATTTTTCGGTTAACATTTTTTCTTACAGTGAAACTATAAAGTTTTGATTTAACCAAGTTTCATATTTGCTGTGTCCTTGTCATCCAATTAAGCTGCACCTTATGTGTCAGTCACAATCTGATGACAAATAGCAACATGAATTCAGCCATCCTTTAAGAATGCGTCCTCAAAGATCTTTTGAACATTGGCAACCTTTGTAAGATTGGACATGAAGTACTTGCATGTCCCTCTCAGAACACAAACCTTACACAAGGACTTTAGTTGCACATCACATGAAATGTACTTTTTCCTTTGATCATAGCCTTTTAATATGAGGATCTCATTTAGTGGCTGTGCTTCAGTGTTTAGGGAAAGTAAGTGAAACGCACTGCATTGCAGAGCCATCCCTCTCTCTTCCAAGAATGTGCTTTTATAATACTTGAGACCGTTTGATCTCAAGTAACCTTAGATATTTGTGAACTAGATATTTATTCAGTCCAGAGTCACAATTAATAAGCATTCATTTGGGTTCTGTTGTACTTTAAAAAAAAAAAAAAAAAAAAGATCATGAAGATACCCAATGCAAAATCCAAAAGATCCAAAAGCAATACATCAATGAAGGGCTGTGTAGATTTGTTTGCATGAATATTGCCGGCAGCAGAAGAGAGAGAGGATTATTTGCTGGCAATATTGTGACAGACATAAAGGGATGAAAACAACATCTTTTGCTGTGGGATGGACATGAAAGCACACAAATGAGAACTGTGATGTTGCCCCTGCCTCTCGTTGTTTGATGAGGAATGGACATAAAGGGCAAAACTGAAAAGCATCAGCTGTTAAAATTGTCTAAACAGGATATGGCTGTTGTTGGAGATGGATGGCGTGAAAAAATTCCTTTGCACAGATTACAGAAATTGTGTTGTGTATAGGAAAAATGTTATGCTTCTTCTACTTATAATTTCTTTTTTTTTTATCCATAGAAGACAGATTTTTGAAGTTCACAAAACTTTCCAGTTGAGATGTGGACTGTTGCAATACCACCAGAGTTACCGTACGAAGGGGTGTATTTACCAGGTCACTTTTGAACGCAGTTGATTGCACTGGTTTTAGCTTAAAATGCCTGCTGAACACCTGCTGAGACATTTACCGTGATTATATTTGGTGACAAATCATTATTTGTCATCTTTGAGATTGTACGTAAGACTTTGCTCCACAGACTCAACCTCTATGAAACTGTACTTTGTGGATGACTTAAGGCAGCTTTGTGCAGGTGTCATTGAGATGTGGCGAGGGCACCACAGTCTGAATTAACACCTGGACTCAAACACCGTCTTATCCATCCTCTCTTCACCTCTTCATTCCTTTATTTTTTTTCTCTCTTCTCTGCAGTTTTCTTTTTTCCTCAACAAGAACCCATCTTATTGCACAAATTAATCCCTTGAACAGCACACAGAGGGGGAAGAGAACTAGGAATTGAGAGGGTGAAGGATGATAGAATCCTGAGGCTTTAAGGCCAACGTCACTACAGTATCTAGGTGGTGTAGAATGAGCTCCATTATGGCTCTCAGGGCTCAAATTGAAAACATTACTGCTCCCATTCACAGTCCTCAGACACAGAGGATGGTCTTTATTTCCAATCTCAGGCTCCTTTCTGGTTGAAGGAGCACCCATCCTGTGTGCGTGTGTAGGCGTGTAGGGGTGTGTGTGTGTGTGTGTATATGCTTGAGAGGGAAGACTGTGTGTTTTTGTGTTTATGAGCGTTTCTCAATAAAGTTCTCACTGCTGAGGCTGGGCATACAGGTGACCTCTCATGAGCCTTTCTCATTATGATCCACCACTCAATGCTGGAGAGTTAGGAGCATTTTTATTTTTTTTTAAAAGACTGTCGTTATGGCACAGAAGCTGAGGCTTTACGCGCTAATGCTGCGGTGATGACCTTGGTTATCCAGGACACCATCAGTATGCATTGTGTTTCACTCAAAAGAATATAGTGACAAGTGGTAATACAGAGGAGTTGAATGAGTAATAGTGCAACACCCATAAAGCACAGGTATCATAATTTGTGTAGCTTTTCCTCTTCCAGTCCTGTTCAGGCTTGTAGAGCTCCAGGAGAAAAAAAAATACAACAAAAATGCTTAAAACATTTAAATCTACAATTTTTTCTTTACTTGTATGTCTGGGTTATTTTAAATCGCTTCTGAAAACTTATTTTTATTCATTGGCATTTAATTGAGGACTGATACAGATGTTGTGATGTTTAATTTGAATCTTATCTACTTATTATTACTATTATTATTGTGTTATTCATTTTTACCTTTCTCTTTTCATCAACTTATTTTATGATGTTATTGTTTGTGTACGGCACTTTGATGCAGTTTTAAACCTGTTTTTAAAAGTGCTATATAAATAAATTTGACATTGACGTTTAAGGTTGTGAGGGATAGAAAATTTGGTCAGACTTAGAAAATGAGACTTCATAAAGTTTTTCTCTACTTGCTTTTCAGAGCTTGCATACTAACGTAAATAACAATGTTAAAGAAAAAAAACTAAATTACGTGGCAGCCAAGAAAGCAGGTGAAAGTTGAAAGTTTCATTTTGATCATGCAGTGATTTGCAAGACTCCTTTTTGTCCACATAACTAGACTGTTTTACTCAAGAGGATTTAGCTGTGCAACAGTAATATACCAGTCAACATGTTATTCCAAGGACATGCTGTCACACCTATGCAATCGTATAAGTGTGTCTTTTGTGTTTCTGCACATGCAATTTGACTGTGAAAGGTCAATACAAGCTAATGCTATCCATGTAGTTGTGTCAATAGATAACTTCTCATTAAAGTGTACATGTTGGGTACCCTCAGTTTTAATCCTGGGATCCCTTCTATTTATTATCTGCATGCTCCCAGCAGCTCGGATTGTAACATATTAAGATTAAGTGTTAAGTAATAAGATTAGCTACCACAACTATGTATATGATCCATAGCGCTGTATTATAATGTAGCCAGAGGAAACCATACAAACAGTAAACAGATGCTTAGAACAAATGAATGTTCAGCTGAACAGAAAAAAATTAAGTTATTACCTTTAGACCTAAAGAGAGACGATCAAGTGGTAAAGCATTCTTTTAAAAAAGATATTCAGAAACTCAGTATATGTGTTACGTATTCACATAACGTTTCAGTCAATTCCTTTAGTTAATTTTAAGGATAATGCAACAAAGGCTACAAGGTGACAAATTTCTCTGCTTTACCATCCACCAACCTGTCATACAGCTCATTTCTAAAAGACTGTTTACCTAAACACAATTCTCTGGAAGTAGAAAGGTCACATCTCCTTCATCCCTCCTCCACCCTTGTTTCTCCCTCCGCCACCATCCACACCCTCCCCACTTATCCATGGGAGGCTGCCAGATTGCTTTTGCCTTTTTAGCGGAGCTAGCTGACAGACAGACAAGGCCCTGACAAGGTCACAGCCAGGAAAAGCATTCATGATGAAAAGACCAGCTTTAAGGTCAGACACTGCCATAAATCAAGGATATTCAGCACAAACCGTGCTGCGTGATCATCAGTTCGATGCTAACGGATGTTTATTAAGAACCAATTGGAACAAATGTGTAGAGACCCACCAGCAATGACACTGAAAGTCAAACAATGGCTTTGTTGTGGCAGACACATGCGTTCATTTCCTGCAGACTCACAAATTTTCTCACTTTGATCGGGTGGCTTAAGTTTTTTTGCCCGAGGAATAGATTGGAAAGCTCAGTTGTCTGATGCAACCGTAAACCTCCCTCGGTCTGAGCGTGATGCTCCAGAAGAGCGTGGCAGATGTCACGGTCGGACAGCGGGGAAGCAGGGGGGGTTGTCCCATCAGTCCACCAATTTCCGAAACCACATACACAAAAAAACAAACTCCTACCTGCACACCTGGAGTCAGTGTGACCGTATCTGACCGCACCCAGAGTAAAAGACTCATGGGTTCTAAATGACTGTCTCTGAAGACGGCAAGAGGGTTAAGAAGATGTCCTAGCTAGATCAGGAGTAAGTAACATCTTAACACCACTGCTATAAAATTCTAACTCTTAACTTACTAGTAGGAGATATCTGATTTACTTTGTTGTCAGTCAACCTAATGTTTTAAAAATGTACAATGGTCATTAACAAATTTATTCTTGAACATTACACATCTGCCTAGTAAAAACCAGCCCCTTGTTCTCTGTTTTTTGTCGTACAGAGCACCTTGTTCCTCGGCTATTGAGAAACGGTAGACTGGCGGGTGTGTGGACTCTGTTGAAGTTTTAAATGATCGGGTCAGATTTTACCTGCTGCGAGGTCCATCTTTCTTGGCCACTAGACACAAACACATTATGAAGACTAATGTCCCTACAGCTGACAGCTTAAGAAGAGGGACAAAAGGCTAATTGGGCTGAATGGAGAGTTTATATTGGAGAGTGGCAAGTGCATGAGATTTTTCCTATTCATTTTGGGGGAAAAATGCTATAGATTCACCCGCAGAATGGCTGCAAACTCTTGCCATCAGTTTGAAAATACTGAAACGCTTTGCATGTATCCCTCAAATGTGAAAATAGCCTTCAAAACCTTAAGTAATCTAGTTCAGACTTGTTTCTTTTGCTCAGCACTTTAACAATAAAACAATTTTCTCTGAATCAGTATTTAAGAGAAGTGAAGCCAAAGCATTTATTGCATAGTCCTTTTACAAAGTTACAATTGTAGCCATGTAAGGGAGAGTTTCCAACAATGAGGAATAATGATGACAGCTGTCATTGGCAGTGGCTAAAAACCTTTTCGAGTGCCCCTGAGAGATAAATTCCCTTTTATTGTCCTGTTTTGGGGGCTTTTGGTGTGCCGGAGCTTAAAGCAACTCCACTCCATAGATCAGTGGAGGTGTTTAAAGGACTGAACAGACAGATGTATTGGTATTGTGTAAAAAAAAAAAAAAAAAGAAAAAAAAAAGGGGGGGGCAAAAGCTGGCAAAAAGATAAATGCAGAGATAAGAGGGGTGAAAGTGAATGATATAGTAAAGAATGAGTGAGACCAGGAAAAAAAAACGGGGAGAGTGAAAGATGAAGAAGCTTGAACAGGTCTATTGTCTAACCTTGCTATCTTTATCCCACTCTGCATTAGATTTATTGGCACTCCTGGCAAGGATAAAAGTATTACAGTTTCCAGTATTGCAAGCTCTGGGCAATGCACACCAAACATCAACTAGCGTTAGTGGCGTTTTCATTTTTAGCAGGTTATATGTCATTTCTAAACAGAAAATCAATCAATGTGATCAACTGCCACTGCAGCTGTCTATGTGATCTCATCTTATTTTACACCGAAGCGCACGAGGCGTCCTACCTTTCATTCTCAATCAGATTGGAAGAGAGTGGGTGTTGGAAGGAACAGTTCTATGTATTGTGTTTTTATTTATTATATACTGTATTTTATAACATTTTATCTACTACTTCTATTTAAAAACAAAACAACAGTTACATAACAAATACACCTGTAAGACTGAAATGTTTTTGGACAGTAAAACGTAACTTGCAATATTTCTAATGTCGATGCATAAGCATATTTAATCTACATCAAATGCATCAGTCTTGTGATGCAAATATAGAATGAGTCTGTAATTTTTGTGAGTTCAGACACATTATTATAAGCAGAGTGTGAAGCATGATGATCATTTATAGCCATGTCAGAGAGCAGCAGATTACCTATCACTCTCTCAGAGATGAAGCATTAGCTTAGCAACAGTGTCAAACCCTTTTAGTGCGAGGCAAATGTAATGCTGCATATTCAAAGAGGTGCCATCTTTATAATCACAGGTACAGCATTCAAAAGGTTTTGTATGGGCTCTGCCATTAACGTCTGGGAGCCTGAACCTCCTGAAGTGCAGAGAGAAATTACACTATTCCTGGGTTGCTGGCTCCCTCTTTGACCATTATAATGGGAGAGTGAGTCATTCAAAAATAATATATTTAAAAAAAACTTCATTTATTTCCAATAAAACTGTGAATATTATATAGTAACACCAAGAAATGATTTCCAGTTTCTCTGAAAGGGAACCTTTTGAATCTGTCATGAACTGTGAAACATTCTGGCCCACCAATGTCAAAGACAGAAGGGGACCTTGAAATTGCATTACAGGAATGCTCATGCTTGCTTAAGTTCTCCACATTTCTACAAAGTTTATTATTCATTTAAGTCTTATTTCATTGAGGCTTTGATTATATAAATCAAGAAAAGGTAATGGGTTATTGTGAAGTGCAAAAAAAAAAAAAAGACAAAAAAAAAATTGGTTTTATCAAAAAAAAAAATCTGAATGTGTAGCATAAATTTGTATTCAGCCCCTTTTACTCTATCCTGAAATAAATATCCATTGAAAATGATTGCCTGTAGAATTCACGTGTACATACACACATCTTTATTTTCATTTTTGAAAGACGTGTATCTTTTTCATTGGCATTCACAATTATGCGCCACTTTTTGTCGGTCTGCCAAAGTAAACTCAATAAAATATATAAAACCACTGGACACATCCCCGTTCCTTTTCCAGAAATACATTTTTGCAATGCACGTTTGCTACTTTATCAAATAGTCAATTAATTATGAGAAATTGTAAGTACTTTAGTTTAGAGCTCTGTAATTTGTTTTATTCTATTACTGGACATGGAAGACTTGAAGGAGCAGTAAAATGCATGTCCCCTCTGTCTGCCATCAGAATCATGAGCACTCTTGTGCAGGTGCAAGCCCTGGAGCAGTATGACAGAGCCGATCCATTGTTCATTATTTATGTATTAGAAGTCCCTTAAAATGTTCTTTCCTGAAAAGAAGTTACTACTTTGGTCTTGTATTACTCTGTCCTTAAATTAGATTTTTTTTCTTTGCCCTATTTCACTGCATGTATTTGATCATTTGATCATGTCTAATTATCCGAGTCACTTATTTACTCTTTAGATATACTTTGGATCTAGAAAAGATTACTCAAAACAGTAGAGGTTTTTATGAATTAGCCACATCCTTGTGTGCCACAATCTTTCTAAAAACAACATTCAGAAAAAATAAACAATATATTTTTTTAGTATCCTATTCAAACTCAGGTGACTAACAACAAGCAAAACAACTGAACCTTCCAATACTTCCAACTACAGTATGGAGATAGTTGTCATGTTTTTCATTGCTTCCAGTTGCCAAGATCCAGTTCCAGTTGCATTTGTCTCTTGTTCAACATTGAGAAACCTGAACCGGACCATTATATACCAAGGAGAAGTCATTTAAAATTTCATAATCAAATCAATCTATATAATTATTATTTCTTTATTTCACTTCACCACCTTAGAATATTATGTGCAGATGCATTATGTAAAATTTAAATTAAAAAATAATGGCAAGATGAATACAAGTTGTAATGGAGCAAAACAAAAAATACAGAGAGGTGACAAGCAAACCTTTAGAAGATCGAGCTACAGTCAGCTTCCACACACCAGTGGGCCCATGGTGGAGTCTGAATTACAACAGGTAGTAATTGGGCAAACTCACTGCCCTCATAGTGAGATTCATTCTGTCAAAGTTAATATGCTGAACTGAGATCACTCACTGGCAAATATGTAGATTATATTGCTTGCTAAAAAATAAAGTAATCTTATTTTACTGCTTCTTAAGATCCACGAGTTCAGCAATCTGTATGAAAGGGCTCTGTCATCACAAATATGAACAACGAAAAAGAAATAACAGGGGAAAAAATGGTGAAACATTGTCCTTTAGAGTATATTTAAAAAGTGACAACTGTACATAATGGATTATATAAATATTACAAAAGCCTCCCCTCTGAGCGATAAATTTCTCCCCCCAGGCACCACTTTTATCTGTTGTGTTGCCCTTCAAGGTTATCTGTAAAATGCGACACAAAGTGTTTCCACCCAAGCAAAGTGAGGAAGTGGGAAAAGAGCCGCAGCCATTCTTCACCAATTCTATTTCCCGGCTCGGGGAGGTGGTACAGCCGGAGGGGAGTAACACTGACTTACACACCTCCACTTGCCCTCAGCCGAAGGCCCCCCACCACCCCTGAGATGGAGTTACCACAGGGGGCCACTTGGAGGCTAAACACCCTCCTTCAACAGGCCCCTCAGGGCCCTATTGTACATTCGTCCCTCAGTGGGAATCCTTGCCACTGCAATCTCTTGCCAGTCATCCTCCCCAGAGACAATTTGATTTGTGTAGACCCAAAGTGAACTTTCTGTGGATATGTAGCAAAATTCACACTCCAAAGATCTGTTTAATAAAGCCTGGTATTGTCTTATATTTGCATTTCTAGCTTCAAAGTGGAATATGCTACAGAACACCGCAGCTCCACAGATGAGCAAATCAACGGCTTTTGTCTTAATTTGGTTGCACTGACTTAAAAATGCAACCTTGGGGCTTCAGTTCAGACCAGTGATTTACTGCCTTCAACTTGTGTCTGTCTCCCTGCAGTTTACTATTAGATCAAATATTTATCGGTGACACCACGGGTTAAGAGTTGCAAAGTATCATCTACCTCGGGGGAGCAGGACTTTGTGAAGGAATTTGCCATCAGACAGTAGCTTTGCCTTTTAAAAGAGATCTAGCTATGTGGGCCCTGCACCCTGTGGCCTCTTGCAAAAAGGCCAAGTCTGTGTGGCTTTACCCAGAGATAGGGTCCTGAGGCAGGGGTTGGGATCAGGTCTTTCTTCTGTACTCCTTGTGCTGGCTCAATCTACTGATAAACCTAGTCGAAGCGAGTACCCGGTGTTCCTTCCGAAAGTCCAGAACAGCAGAGCTTCTCCAGAAATTGTAATAAGTCAGTGAACAAGATTTACTTTACGTTGATCTTTCTTATCACAAACACACAGGTGTTTTCTTCTAGGCTTTAGGACACTTAGAAGGAAGTACGTGAGAGATTAAAACTTGGGCAGATAAAGCGATGGTCTGCTTTATGGCTCCCTGTTTACACATACATGTAATTTGATGGACTTAAAGAATTAGGAAATAAAAATATAGAAAGAGAATAAACAGTAGCTAAGACATGAAATGTTGAAATTCAGAGTGATTGCTACTTTTAAGGTGCAAATAAATTTATTGCCATGAAACCTAGAAATCTAAAGTGTGAAACATGAATAAGTCATGCTCAACATTTCCATTGTTTAGTGAAGCAAGCAACTAAATACAAAAGCATTTTTAAAACAAAAAAAGAAAAAAAATTAGCCCTGCCTTCCTTAAAAAAGCTGGAAGAGAGTATAATATAGTCATTGTCCTAAAATAATGGCCTATGCAAAAGAAAAACAACATAGGTCATTATTTAAAGGAAGGTAAGAATATATGTATGATGACGTGCCATCCAGAACCTCTGTGTTTGATGGACTTTTGTCATGACAGAAAAAGATATTTTAACAAGAATATGACAATATATAGGTAACCCCCAGTGCTTGTCCCTTAAATGAACATGTTCATGAGTTAATTTAGTTGAAAACTTCGAGTTTAATGAAGCTACCCTTTACATAATCAACAGAACATAAGCACAGCTCATCTCGATGTCATTTAATGGTGCTCTTTTAAATGATAAATAAAAATTTTACTCTGACAAACTGAGTATTGGATGCAAAAGAGTGGAAACATTTTCCCTCAAGGTGAGGTGATGGGTGCTTTGTGTGTGTGCACGCATCACACACACAGGTAAATTGTGTAGCTTCTGTTGACATAAAGGCAGTTTTTTTCCATCTTTGTAGGAAACACAATTATTTATAATGTTTACTTCTCCCCAACTTCAAACTTCAATTTAATGCCTCTGGCTTTTGTTTCAATAATCAATAGATTAAACTAATAGATTTAACAAATGCTGCATACATCTTGATTTTATTGTTTATGAAAGGTACAAATTTGAGCAGAAAAGCTGCATCATGTTAAACAATTTTATTTTTATTGAAGTACACAAAAAAGCGTTTTTAAACGTTTTGTCAATGTTTTTAATTAACATCACTGACGATTTTATCAGAATTAGAAATTGTTTCATTATTTTAATAAAGAACACCAAACTTGCAGTATTTTAAACCTCTTATGATGCACTGAGAATTGTCAAAAAAAACAAAAGCAGTGCAGTAAGTGATTGATCACCCAATTGACAAATGGTACCATGAAATATGTGGACTTGACTTGACATGAAATATAAAGAAAAAAAAAATATATGAAAACTAGAAAGTGTGTATTTCCTGCGAAAATGGACGTGTAAATGCTGAATGCTTTTGGTGAAAATGGCAAAAGCGTTAGAAGCTAACTGCTAAAGACTTGCAGTAAGGTAAGAAATAATCCATGCAGGGGGCATATGAAAGCCAAAATTAGCTAAAAAGCTAAAACTAGCTAAAATACTAATGATAACATCTAGGCCACAACTACACGCAATGTAAAAAAAAAAAAACATTTAAAATCTAAAATTTGCTAAAAAGCTAGAGCTGGCTTAAAATGTAATGCTAGCACATAGGTTACCACTTCTGATGCTTGAATCTCAATACATCAGTTAGGACCAAGACGGTTCTTGAAGATTAGATTTTCTTCATCGTAAGGATGTTTAGTATTTCGAAGGTGCTCGTCCCATTGGTTTTCGGTTTCGGGCTTGGATATGCGGTGACCACGGGTATGAAGAATGCATTTGACCATTACTTTCTTGGGAACTATTCAGACAAAGAAGGCCCTCAAGATGAGAGTGATTTGTTTTGGGATGGATTTTCATCTGTTGCCAAACAACAAACAGACCCGGCTGGGGAGGTTTGTTCTGATCAAGCGACGGATGTCTGTGGGACCACAGACTTAGATGTGACTAAGACTATACAAGACAGTACCGAGGATGATCGTACTGTCTTTGAACAAACTGACCCGGCTGGGGAGGTTTGTTATGAATAAGCGACAAATATCTGTCGGACCGCAGACTTAGATGTGACTAAGACTATACAAGACAGTACCGAGGACGACCCGGCTGACCTCACAGCCAAAGCTTTGCACAAGCTTTGGCTTAATCGGTTCCATCTCTGGCTTTGCCAGAGAAGAGTCCTCTAAATGGCACATTTACGAGCGTCATTCAACTACCAAGTTCCCCGGACGGGTACGTTAACAATTCAGAACAGAGAATTGGCTCAGACATCCCAGATGTAGGGAGGACGGAAGCTGCAGAAAATGAACAAACGGACATGGGAAACAGGGAGCAGAAATTCCTTAAGTTCTCCAACGAACTCCAAAATAGTTGAGTGAATGCCACTTTTCAAAGTGTCCTGAACCTGAGGGTCACCAGGAGGTGTCTTGCTCAGGAAAAGGCTTTTCTAGAGGCTTCATCCATTCCACGCTGTGCGAGTCTTATCTACGCAGTTGTCTGAAAGCCAGGAAAACACTTTTCCCAAAAAGAGATCTCCCCAGTTCTGACGGACCTGAGGGATTAAAAACCGTCATCAGGCGTGGGAAAAGACTTTGGCATAAAATGTATGCTGGAGTCTGTGTTGGTCTGGCTGGACTCATTTGGTGGTGACATTCAGAGCTGCACAATGCAAACTCTTGTGCAAAATGTGAAACCAATTTTCTCGAGCTCCTGAGCAACGGCTCCCTGTGTTGCTCAGTTTTTTTCACTGGGACAGAGGTGAGGGGTAAGAGCTGCTGCTGACCAACTCATCTGTTGTTAAGTGTAGTAAAAGGTACAGGGACAAATTATATATATGAATATCTTAACTTTTTCCCCCCCTCAATTCAATAGATGCTAGTGAAATGGAGGCAAACAGTAGTCTGTAGGTAAGCTAACTGTGCTAAAAGGTTGACGATCTCACACAGTCGCTCTTTCACCTCTCTGAGAAAAACTGGGTTACAAATTGACACTCATGTCTTTTTCTCTCTCTATTCTTTTGAAAACCTGACTTTATAATTTTTCTTACCAGCATAGTAACCGCCACAGTCCTTCTCGTCTTCCACTGACTGCAGCTGAACACCGTCCCTGCCAAGCAGGAACGAACCATTTCATGCAGAACCAGGGGGGTGTTCAGTGCAGATATGGATGTGTGCTTTTTAGTGTGGGAGGGGTAACATTTAATTTTTATTGCTAAAAGCAATTTTTAAAAAATAGAACATGATTAATTTTGTAATAGACAGGGCCCCAAATCTTTTCTAATTTAATGAACAAATATATATATACAGTATATATGGTATATATTTATTTTGTTGGTCAAGGGCCCTTGGAATTGTCCTAACTTTCCCCCCCTATCCACCTTATTCCTGGGAGGCTTACTGTGGAAACGATTATGGGTCTTACTTCTCAGTTTTTCACTGTAATTTGTAGGGTTTTTTGCTAATCTATATTCATGATAGACTACATCTTTCTTTTCGGTTATTGTACGATATTTATAATATATGTGATATACAATATATGTGAATTTTATTTTTTGTTTGAATTTTAAAAATAATAAAATTCATGATCTGAGTCTTTATTATTATGTGTGGGCCAACAATACATTGTTATAAGACAAAATAAAACATCTGGGTTTATTTAGTCCACTACAACCAGAACCTCGAGGTTCTCCGTTGCTGTATGTTGCTGCAAATCAGCAGAGGTATGACTGCAGCTGCTGCGCTCCAGACTGTAACACGAAGAATCTCTCCACGGGACCAGAACCGAACCGAATCACGCATTAACCTGTTATAGAGAGCAACTTGCCACTGAAAAGTGTCGTAAAATGCCCCTGTGGAGTTTGGGTAACTGTTGTGCTGTTCGTAGCTATACTCTAATGCAGTGTTTTTCAACCACGGTGCCGCGGCACACTAGTGTGCCGTGAGTGATCGTCAGGTGTGCCGTGGAAATTTCACCTAATTGGTCTAAAAAGATTTTTTGAAAACAAATTAATTATCTGCAAATAATATGCTATCTTCGAGTGTCTGTGCTGTAGTAGTGACTAGCGGCATAATCATGTAATTTCCTTACCACTAGATGGCAGTAGGTACATAGCATTGTACGTTAAAACAAGAGAATTAGTGATGCGTGAATGTGACAGGTAGCGGTGAGAGCATTGTATCTAGCAAGACTGTGATGACAGTGATGGAAAAGTTTTTGAAAAGAAAAAATGCTAACTCCGATCTGGTCCCTGGACAAAATTCGGACCCAGATGAAGGCCCTAGTATGAGTGGATATCAACAGAAGACAAATACCGTGAGCTCGAGACAGCACAGTGAGAGTTACATTTCATTTGGATTTACTTTTACCGGGGATGCAACGACACCGACTCCGTTGTGCTTGGTATGCGGTGAAAAGCTATCCAACAGTTCTATGGTTCCAAGCAAGCTTAAACGCCATCTCCAAACGAAACACCCTTCGCTTCAAAACAAGAAAGCAGACTATTTTGTTCTCCTGCGTAAACACATGGAGAAACAGGCAACTTTTATGAGAAAAACCACAAAGGTAAATGAGAGAGCCCTTAAAGCTAGCTACCACGTAGCTGAACTTGTAGCTAAATCAAAAAGGTCCCACACTGTGGCAGAGACATTAATATTACCCGCATGCAAAGCCATTGTAAATGAGATGCTCGGACCTGAAGCGGTTAAAGAAATAGCAAAAGTCCCTCTCTCAGATAACACAATTTCCAGACGTATTGATGACATGTCTGCAGACATCGAAAGTGTGGTTTTAGAAAAGATCCGTATCAGTGAGAAATTTGCGTTGCAACTTGACGAGTGTACTGATATTAGCGGACATGCTCAACTCTTGGCGAATGTGCGTTTTGTGGATGGAGACGCAATCAGAGAAAACTTCCTATTTTGCAAGGCATTGCCAGAAAGGACAACAGGAGAAGAAATTTTTCGGGTCACATCAGAATATCTTGAACAAGGAGGACTTAGGTGGGAAAACTGCACCAGTGTTTGCACTGATGGAGCTGCAGCCATGGTCGGGCGCACCAAAGGCTTTGTAAGCAGAGTGAAGGAAAGAAACCCATATGTAATTATTACGCCCCGTTTCTTACACCGTGAGGCCCTCATGGCCAAGACTTTACCAGCAGACCTAGCGCCTGTGTTGAATGATGTAAATATGGTAAATTTTGTGAAGGCACGACCTGTGAAAAGCCGCATATCTGCATCTTTGTGTGAGGAAATGGGAGCGGAGCATAAGACCTTGTTGTTTCATACGGAGGTCCGATGGTTGTCGCACGGCAAGGTACTAGCCCGGGTGTATGGGCTGCGGACGAACTCGGAGTGAATCTGACAAATGAGGGGTCCGATTACGCAAAGCTGCTTGCAATGATGAGTGGTGTGCAAGGCTGGCATACCTGGCGGATATTTTTCACCATCTGAATGAACTGAACACACGAATGCAAGGCCGAAATGAAAACCTGCTCACAAGTACGGATAAAATAAAAGGATTCCGCTCAAAGGTGCACCTCTGGCAACAACATGTGGAAACTGGCAACCTTGAAATGTTCCCACTAACCAAGAAATGGCAAAATGTTCACACTGCTGCACTGTGTGAAATAATAGGTACACATTTAAAAACTCTCCAGGAGAAGATGTCATTTTATTTCTCTTCAGAGAGTCCCTAATCCATGGGTCCCTATGGGTTAAGGACCCATACAGCTCAGCAGTTGTTGGAAAGAACATGATTTTGCAGGAGCAGGAAGAACTAACTGAACTGAGACAAAATTGTGGTTTAAGGGAACAATGGCAGTTAATCTGCCCTATGGTACTTCTACTGCTGTTCCAACACAAGCACAAGATCATGTGGCAGAGTCGAGAATTACAATATAAACGGTTATTTGAGTTTAGTTTTAGCTTTTACGTGGGTTTTTTTGACTCAGCATAGAATATGTTACTGTAATTCAGCATGCTAGTGGTAACATTCATGGTAGCATTACTTGTTTAGCTAGCTTTAAAGCTAATTTTAGCTTTTAAATAGGTTTATTCACATTTCATGGAATCTATCACTGTAATTCAACATGCTAGTAGTAGCCTAGATGTCATGAATTGTGGCGATGAAGTGGTAAAGGACACACAGCTATCCCAGGTTATGGTGAGAAAATGATGATTTAATGGTGAAATTCAAAATCCAAAGTCCAGGCAGCACAGAATGAGCGGAAGGCTAATGGCTCACAACTGGTAGCAGCTGGTACAAACAAACTGACGGCAGACAAGACAAGGACCCAACAAGGAACACAGGTGGGTTTAAATGCACAGGGAGACAATCAGGGGAAACAAGAAACAGGTGTAACTAATCAAGGGGTAGGAACAACACAGAGCCTCCACAGAACACAGAAATCTAGAGAAACACAGAAACCCAAATCCCTACACTAGATGCTATCATTAATATTTTAATTAGCTTTAGCTTTTTAGCTAATTTTGGCTTTTACATGAGTTTTTTCACACTGTGTGGACTATTTCTTACCTTTCTGCAAGTCTTCATCACTCGGCTCCAAATGCTTTTGCCATTTTCACAAAAACCATTCAGCATTCACTCTTGCATTTTCGCAGGAAATGCAGACTTTCTAGTTTCCACTGTGTTGCATCATCTTCTTTCTCCGATTTTAGACGGCAATATGTGAGCATTTGAGATCTGATGAGCAAAACTAAGTTTCCTAGGTGATGGATGTTCTGTGTATGTCATACCAGAGAGCACTGTGTACAAGACGACTTTGTATTTCCAAGACAGTTTTCTATTTCTCCTTAGTCTAATTCAGGCCAGAAAGAAATTGGTAGCATTTTCCTGTTTAATTGTGTTTAAGTTTGTAATACATGATAGTTATAGCGGATGCTATGATGTTATGAGGAACTGCTTTGCACAGTTTACAATGTCTGACTGGATTGCCAGATGCCAAGTGCAGAGAAGTCCATTTTTATAGAACTTAATTTGTCGTCGTTTACATCTTTTGAGTACAATGGGAGGCAAGAAGAAGAAAAATAAGTTTATATAGGCAAGTCTCTTGCTTTTCTCAGACCAAAGACTTGCGGTTTCCAGATTGGGACACCACTGACCCTGATTATAAAACTAATGTAATCAAATATACTAAGCCATTATAAAGGATTCTGTGTAAAATTACAGCTATATCTACCTTATTATAATTCATTTTGTAAATATAGTTTATGCTCAAACTGTTTTAAATGTTGAATTTCCCAGTACAGAGTTGTTTAACCAGTGAATCAGTATATTTTTTTACTGCATATATCATACTGGAATATCTTTCTCATTCAAGTGATAATGATTATGATAACAAAAATAATAATAAAAAAACAGATAAAGACAGTGTGGTTTTGATGTTATTACAACAGATTTGCCACTATTTTTCTTGTGCTATTGTATTTTGAGCTAAACAAAATAAAAGCCGTCATTATGGCATATCTGAGTGGGGAGAAAAAAAGATACATTTTAAATCTGGTGCTACAAGTTTGCCTAGATGTCTATCAATTAAAGATCTCTAAAACTTGTGAACATTATTTTTTTTTTGCATTAAGCTAATGGTCAGATTGTGCACAGTTCGGCTAGAGATTTTGGATTGCAGTGACAAACCTAACAAATATTTATATTGTAAAGTATAGGTCTTTTAGGTGGGATTTTCTTTCTGCTGTGTCATTTATTCTCACTTAGTAGCTTCAGTATTGATTTTTACTCCTCTGAAATATTCTCTGGAGTGTTACTCTTACTGTTTTGTCAGAACAATAATAAAAAAAAAAACCCCTGAAAATTCTCAAAATACTTTCATCTAATTTTGGGCATGTTTTCGAGCAGAACTTTCAAAAATAGGCCTAGGAGCTTTATTCCTACACCATTAAATTGCTTGCACATTAAATCTTTTTTTACTCTTATAAACTCATCCCTATTATTCTGAACCATTCAGCCACTTTGGGATGCTCTTTTAATCCTCAATCATGTTACTGACATTTTGCAAATTGACTTAATTAGTTGTGAGATGATCTAGCAGATGTTCTCCTTTTTAATAGCTTTCTTACCGCTCTTTTCCACTCTTTTGTTGCCTGATCCCAACTTGGTTTTTAATCAAATCTCTGTCATCAGATTCAAACATGTGGGCAAAGATCATACCTTTGCAGGAATGGGAGTAAATATCGAAGCAACATAATGATGATATTGGCCCCACCATTTGTCACAGTGGGACAGAGTGATTTCTTAATATCTATGATTTTGAAAGTGAACCAAAAACTTACATTTTCTGTTCCATCTGACCAGAGCAGATGATATTGGGAACATGTTGTGTCCCCCATATCGTGTATGAAGAATTGCAAGTTGGGCTTCTTGTGTTTTAACAATATTATTTTTCTTGCAATTCTTGTCTAGTGGATGAATAATAGTTATGTCAACAGATTCTCCCCACTGAAATGTAAATATCTGCAAATCCTCCCAGTCCTGTCAGCCTGTCTCATCAATTTATGGATATTGTATTATGCAGTGCTCTGTAGGATTTCCACAGCTTAGGATGTTGTTGTTTAACATGAACCTTAAATTCCTCTATAGGTCATCTGTATTTACAGTTATTAACAAAAAGGTGTTTACTAATTAGGTGACATCTGTAGTCAATTGATAACATTGGATTATATTTACTAGTATTAGAGTATAGATTCTAAACTATTTTCAAAACTTTGTGGAAAAGCATTTTTCTTTCCACTTCCCAATGTGGTTTTAACCTCACAGGCTGTTAAAAAGTGAAAAATTGGAACTCGCATTGAACTATAAAACTAACAATTGCCCTGCCAAAGAGAGTATTAACATTTTCTTTTTAAACCAAAAGGTGAAAAATGTACAAAAAACCCTTTTTCATACAGTGTACAATGTGTTTCTGACACACTGAAGAGTCCTTGGAGTGGATATGTGTAAACAGGTTATCTAGCCCCTTGCTATCACCTCCCCAAAACAGCATTTGCCAAGATAAACACTGCATCAAGTAGCTGTAAACCTGGTCCGGCATTGAGTTAGCAAAGTCATTGAGCTGCACCTCGTGTGATGTTGCTGCGTCTGCATCCATCGCAGTGAGAGTAATGCGAGTGCTGTGACATTCTCCTAGTTTTAGTGAGGCTACAGAGGAAGATATGGTCTGTCAGCATGACACAGATTGCTTGCTAGATGCCAAGAGAGGGAAAGTGTAGAATATGTGGCTCTGCACTCAGTGGCCTTAATTTGCATGGAGTAGTTTGTATTCCAAAGTGGTTTGTAAAAAAAAAAAAAAAAAGACGTGTAAGCAAGAGATTGGTGTGTGCACGCTACTGTACAGTAACCACTTAAAAAGCATTTGAAAACCCCTTGCATGCTACAAATCTCTATCTCTGTCTCTACCCCTCACCAGAAACAGATGTCCAAGCGACCTGCCTCCATTAAGTGGATCTGCTCCAGAGTATAACTCAGCCCCGGCCCCAGACCCTGCCGAGATTTCAGGCTGCGGAGCCAGCCCACCGTCATCACCATCTCTCTGCCCAGACGTGGCACTTTGAGATTGAGACAGCGGGGGCAACACGCCAGCCCCGGCTCCATCGTCGTGTAACTCCTAGTGCAGGTGGGAGAGCTGGAGCTGGACACGGCCCATCCCTCTGCTGTAAGTGGTCATTAAAAAGCTGTCTGACAGTGCTTTCCTCTATGAGTGGTAGTGGAGTTGTCCTGCTCACTACACCGACTACTCCACTCTCAACACCACAAGTTTCAGTTTAATGGTGTCTGCTGGTTAGTACTGATCCATCTGTCAGTGTGCGAGTGCGTTAGCTACCATCTTGCTCTGCAGTCCTGTGCTGGGCCGAGTGTGTCATGTCTTCTGTGACAGTAGTAATTGTTAGGATTGGATTCAGCTCTGTGACTGGAAGACAAGAAGGACAATGGAGAGTGTAAAGAAGAGGAAGTGGCATCGTCTTTCCCCGTATTTTTGTTCCGTCATATTTTAAATTTTATGTAAGGATTTCCACCTAAAATGATCTGAATTATTAGTTTAGAGAATCAGATAGACTGATCACGAGGCAATGTCAGTTTGGGCCTTTCTGATTTCTTCTGTGTATTGGCCAAATTTGTGTGTTCACAAGACATTTTTAGATTAAATTTCTCTGTGGCAACAATATAAATTTGTGTGCGCAAATAGAAAGGGGGAAAAAATTCGAATAAGCTGGCTAAGGCCAGGCTGGAATACTATTCCTGGTCCATTTAAGTCTTTATTTTATTAAAATAACATAAATTAATGAGAAGTAGTAAATCTATGGGAGATGAATTTAGCTCAGAGTTTTGAGGAGGTAAACTACAGGTGTGAGATTCAGTTTTAAACTATGATTTACAAGCTTTAAACCAGTTCTTGCTCAGGGTGAACATGCTCATTCAACATTTAGTAATCACCAAGAAGACTGCTGAAGAGTCCTGAAACAAAAAGCTTATGAATTGTCACTTAAGGCACCAAAAAGTAATCCACTGTGTTTAAGATATCAACTGCTTATAGCCTCCTAATAGAACCTGATTTCAGGAATACAGAGTTATTGCTCTAAAGCCTCCTAAACTCAAATGATGACTTTTTTTTTTAAACAAGCAATTCAAATTTGTGTTCTAAGTCACATATTTGCTTAAAGCCAAATCAATATGCATTTAATTAATCCCTCTCCTCAAACTTATATACACACACAAATATCAAATTTGACAATGTGGGAAAAAAAAGTTTGAGATATTTACAAATTCATTAAAATTTGTACAAATTTATTAAAAATAGAAAATCCTTCTCAGATTTACACCTCAGTCTTTAGGTTTACTGACAACTTCTATAATTTAATGCTTGATATTTGTGCACTGTCAACTGTGGGATGAAATTGAGTCCAATAAACTGAATTTACCACAGATGGACTCCATCTAATCTGCAGAAACATCTAAAAGGTTGATCAGTGGAAACCGCCTCATTTAGAAATTGATCTCAAAGGCTTTATTGGATTGTTGTCATAATGGGGCCGCTGTGTGCAGAATTTTGAGGAAAGAGATTCATTTCATACAACGTGAACGAGGGGCTGCGACGTAAAATGTGAGAGACCTAATAGCCACCCTTCTGTCAAAATTTAATCGGAGAGTGATTAATGAGTGATTAATGACCCTAATTAATTGATTTTAATTTCCGGTCACATGACCCCACCCCCATAATCCGGTCACATGATCCCCCCCACCCCTGCTCCTCTAATAAACATTCCTTTGACATCTGTTAATTCCATCAATGCGATACATTGTTTTGGTAAACTCCTTCTGACCTCTAAGTTTTAAGAGTAATACAATTAAAGTATGAAAAACAATAATTGTTAGAAAAACAAAAATTATGTACAATATAGTATATTTAAATAGATTTAGAATCTTGTAATTACCTAAGGTTTTGGTCACCAAGCCACTTGTGCGTCCCTGCGTAAGAGTAAACACATACCTCTAAAGAAAACCTACAGTTGAACTGTTTTACTGTATTATTTATGGTAGCACGATTAGTCGGTTCTGACTATGAGTTTGTGATTTCCTTTATCCGTTCCGAAAACTCACTTAAATTTTAAACTCTTATAGATCTTTTTTCTGTAACACTTGCTAGTGTGAAGCATTTCAGTAAATGTTCCTCATTTGTACATCTACTTCTTAAGAATATGTGACAGACAGTAAACAGGCCTACGTGAGGCTACTCAAATTTAACTTTTAGCTTTCTGCAGTTAAAGAATTTGTCCAGATTTTTCCAGAATTTGGTCTGGCATCATTGTGAATGCTTTCGTTCAGTTTTTTTCTTGCTGTTGAACCAACACTTATCTTCCCACTGCTTCATGCTTTCTCCAAAATATTAAAGGTTGGTTTAAATACATTTGAAACTCATAGATTTTTTTTTCTGTAACACTTGCTAGTGTGATACATGTCAGTAAAAGTTCCTCATCTGTAAATTTATTTCTTAAGAATATCTGACAGGGACTAAACAGGCCTAGGTGAGGATACTCTGAGCATTTGTTTTATGTGCTTCATAAAACAAATGCTGTTTGTTTGATGTATTTCACCATGTCCAAATTACAGACAACTATAGGCATCAGCTGGTATCTATCTATCTATCTATAGTATATATATATATATATATATGTGTGTGTGTGTGTGTAATGTACCAATTTCCCTTACGATTAATAAAGCATATATTTGTATTGTAATAAATTCAGCCAAGAAGATGGCGAGAAAGCTTACAAGCCCACAAGAGAACTATTGCCATAGTAATATCAATGATGACATCACAGACCTTTTCATGCATCATACACAAGAATTGTATCTTATAAAGGCACACAGTTCCATAGAAATTTACCCACTTTTCACTGTGCGGCTTGTGCGAATTGTGCGGATTTGCGGATTGTGCGGATTGTGCGGATTGTGCGGAAAACATTGTTTTGAGCAAAACCTGTTTGAATAAATCAGAATGCAGAAACCAGCGGCCTATCACCTCAACAATGAGGTCTTTGACATCTTGCAGCAGGAGATCAAGGAGCTGCACCAAGATGTTGCGGCCATTACGATGGAGAAATTCCACACAGAAAGCTACTATGAAGACCTTGTCTCAGAGGAGAGGGAGGAGAAGCAGGCCTTGCTTCGGGAAATTCAGGAGCTTAAGGAGAAGCTGGATAACCAAGGCCTGGTGGGCAGAGATGAGACAACGTGCTGCCCCACAATTCAGGAACTCCAACGAGAGATAAAGGAGATGCAAAAGAAACACCATCAGGAAATTGAGATGCTCACCATTGAGCATGAAATTGATCTCGCTGTGGCTCAGAAAGAGGCAAGGAAGCTCCAGGAAAAGCTGAAGAATGAAGAGAATCCTGGTGCAGAAAGGGAAGCCCTCAAGATTCCCCTACAATTCTCTAGCCACAAGAATCAAGTGGAAATCCAACAGCTGGAGAACGCCATTCAAGAGGAAAAAGCACTGAGGGTACAGGCAGAGAATTTTGTACAAATATTGGACCATGAACTGAAAAATGAACAAGAACTTAGAGCCCAAATTGAGGCAGACAAACAGGAAGCAGTGGAGATTGCTGAGGAACTAATTAAAAAGCTTGAGGACATGGAGAAGATGTCCAAGGAGGCTCCAACTGAGATCAAATTTGAACTGGAACTCCAACAGCTGGAGAAAATGCTCCACGAGGAAAAAAGACTGAGGGTCCAAGGAGAGACTAAAAACGCTGCTCTCTTGAAAACCGTAGAGATCCTACGGCAGGAAACAATCAAAGAACGGCCGAAGCCAGTGGTCTATCACCTCAACAATGAGCTGTTTGACATCTTTCAGCAGGAGATCAAGGGGCTGCACCAGGATGTTGCAGCCATTACAATAGAGAAATTCAACACCAAACGCGACTATGAAGACCTTGTCTCAGAGGAGAGGAAGGAGAAGCACGCCTTGATTCTGGAAATTCAGGAGCTTAAAGAGAAGCTGGAGAATGAAAAAACTCTTGGTGCAAAAAGGGAAGGCATCAAGATTCCGTTACAATTCTCTAGCCACTGTGAAGTTTCCAGTGAATATTCAGTAGAAATCAAAGTTCAAGATGAGGACATTCCTTATCTTGATGTCCGACAGCTTCAAGAAATGCTCCAGAGAGAGAGAGCGCTGAGGATTCAGGCTGAAAATGAGAACCTGGATATATTTAAATGTGCTGAGGCTTTCTTAGAAATGATGGAGCAAGAGCTGACAACAGAACGTAAACTTAGAGCCCAAATTGAGGCGGATAAACAGGAAGCTGTGGAGATAGCAGAGCAACTGATTAAAAATCTTGAGGACATGGAAAAGACGTCCAGAGAGGCTCCATCTGAGATCACTTCAGACAATAGGGAGAAGATTCAACTGGAAATCCAACAGCTGGAGAAAACCGTCGAAGAGGAAAAAGCACTGAGGGTCCAGGCTGAGAATTTCTTAGAAATATTAGACCAAGAACTAAAATCGGAACAAGAACTGAAAGCCCAAATTGAAGCAGACAAAGGGGAAGCTGTGGAAATTGCGGAACAACTAATTAAAAAGCTTGAGGACTTGGAGAAAACGTCCAAGGAGGCTCCAACTGAGATCACTTCAGATGATCGGGACAACTTTAAACTGGAACTCCAACACCTGGAGAAAATTCTCAAAGAGGAGAAAAAACTGAGGGTCCAAGGAGAGACTGAAAATGCTGCTCTCATGAAAACTGTAGAGATCCTTCGGCAGGAAGCAGAAAAAGAACTGCAGAAAGAAAGGGATCTGAGAAAAGAGGCAGAAGGAGGTAAGCTGGAGTTGGAGAAGGCACGTGATAAACTGTACCAGGGTTTCGAGAAAGCCTGTAAAATGACAGAGATGCTCTCAGCTGAGGCCGTACTTTTTACCAACAAGCTTCAGGCAGACGACCAGAAACAGAGATCTCTGCTCAGAGATATCCAGGAACTCACCCTCTTGCTGGAAAAGGAAAAAACCCTTAGGACCAAGGCAGAGAACTATGAGATGGAGGCCATGGAGATCGTAGAGACTTTGCAGAAGGAAGCAAAATATAGAATCCGGAAGAACAAAGATTTGAAAAAGAAACGTCATCACATCAAAGCGCCATCTTTTTGAAGTTATGTGAATAACAACCTTGTTGTTGTAAGATTATTAATACTTTAATTCATGTAAAAATAACTCTTATGTTTTTCTGCTTCATCACACCTGATTCAAATGATTACATGACCTCCTCTGCAGCCACCAAATACTGCAAAATCTGTCAATCAGCCATTCATTTGAGTTAGGAGAAGGAGACACCTAAAACATGTAGGGCCTGGGTACTGGAGGACTACGGTTGGGAATCACTGTGACGGAGGTCGATTCCCGGTCTGTCCACCCTTTGCCGTTTGTTTTCCCACTTCACCCACCTTGCCTGCTGGCTATTGTAATCCCAGTGTAGGGTAAGAATAGATTATAACGAGAATTTATTCATGCAGCATATTGAAATGACAGCCATCGAGAAAGTCTAGTGCTCCTCTGATCCAGAGATCTGATCTTTGTCCAGCCCCAGCAGCCAATGAACCAATCAACAGCTAACTCCAAACCGGCCCGGTCTGGCCGGCCCGATTGGAACCGCAGCTCTCGTGGTTTCAGGGAACCGGGTGGTACCGGGCTGGAAGTGCTAATGCAAAAATGATCAGCCCTGCTGATCCGGTCTGGCCCTGGTCAGACCGGGTCTGGCTGTGCAGTGCAAAAGGGGCTACAGACACATTCACTCCCTTCAGATACATGAAGTTGCCTGAAACACATCATACGGTAGGGGTCTCAAACTCCAGTCCTCGAGGGCCGCTGTCCTGCAACTTTTAGATGTGCCTCTGCTGCACCACACCTGAATAGAATAATTAGGTCATTAGCAAGGCTGGGAGAACTGATCTACACAAGGAGGAGCTAATTAAGCCATTTCATTCCAGTGTTTTGTACCTCTGGCACATCTAAAAACTGCAGGACAGCGGCCCTCGAGGACTGGAGTTTGAGACCTGTGCCATACAGTGTCATTTTGTTTTAAATGTCGCAAGTTCTAAGTCAGTGTTTCATTTTTATTGTACTCTTTTATTTAATAAAAAAGGCTTAAAAACAAACAACAACATAAAAGGAAAGGACAGTTTTGTATTTTTTTTTTACTTTGGATTCAGCCTCTTAACTATAATACAAATAGCTTCTTGTTGTGTTTGTTTCTGTTTCAAATGTTGAACGTTTTACATCATCATTGTATGTATTCAGACTCGTAATGTAAGGTAAATAACTGTTGGTTGTGTTTGTCTTTCTTTTAAATGTTGCAGGTTCTGTGTCAATGTTGCATTTTTATTATGTCCTCCATTTGGTACAAACAAATGCTAAGAAACAAACAACAGAAAAACAACTAAACAAAAATGAAAAGGTTGGATCTATTCCACCTCTTTACAGTAATGTAAATAGCTTCCTGTGTTTGTTTCTGTTTAAATGATGAAAGTCTTACATTACATCATCATTCTATGTATTCAAACTTTAACGCAATGTAAATAGCTGTTGATGTGTTTGTCTTTGTTTTAATTGTTGCAGGTATGCTGCATTTTTCTTTTTATTTTAAAAACACACATGCAAACATTATGTGAATCATGACTCCTTACTCAAACTCTTAACTAGAGATATGCAATGGTGAAAAAATAAATAAATAAATAAAACAATCCAATGATGGTTCCATATCTTGATATGGAACCATCATTGGATTGTTTTATCTTGGTAATTGTCACCATAGCAACCAAGCTTCTAAAATTGCATTTGCTTTGTGACGTCATGCGTGCAAGATTCTGCGTTTTACTTATCAAACAGTGCAGCAATTTAAATGTATTATTTAAGTCAGTAAAAAAACATAATGCAGAATGCATCATGTTATTGACTTGACTTGTTTATACGCTTTTCCCTCTTCAAATTACTTTTACCCTGTAATGACTGATTTTATCCATATTTTCTGGGGAAGGCTGTGGAACCAACACGTACATTTGCTGCCTTCTTTCGTTGTTCCCTTCTTTCTTAGACTACGACCACCACAAAATGAATAACCTCACTGATTGAACTCTGAAATGAATAAAAAGTCATCCAGTTAATCGTCCAGCTACTCAGAATCAGCACAACGTTGACTCTTTCCATCTTTAAGATGACTAGAACAAGCTCCTCACTGTTCAATCCATGGTGTTGGCATCACCATGGAATTATATTTCTACATGTCTGGAAATGTAGAAATATAATTCTACGAAGATAGAGCTTAATCCGCTATTACTGGACACTATAATGGAGTATTACGGAGTTCCATAAAGTCTAACAGTCTGATGATCACTTATTGTTTTTCATACTTTAATTGTGTTGTACTTTAAATCCCTCACACGTGGTCACATATGCACACACACCCCCCACACACGCACACACACATGCCTACACACAGGTACACTGAGCACCACTGCCATCGACTCTTCCCCAGAGGTCATGAGAATCATCCTGTGGTGGCGTTTGAATTGTAGCTTCCAGACCTTCTTAGAGGTTAAAAAAAAGTCTACCAAAACAACGTGTCTTTGTGACACGTTGTTTTGGTAGACTTTTTATTGTGTGTGTGTGGGGGAAAGACACTTTCCCCCACACACACACAAATGGCATGTTGAGCAGGGTCAGTTTTCTCCCCCCTTCACGCTGTGTATCATAAAGACCTTCTGTTTAAAACCAGAGGAGAATACAGCATCCTAATCTATTTAAACTTCTCTGGGTATAGTATATGCTATATACTGTATATATTATTCTGGAATATCTAACACTTATTGTCTTATTGTTTTTCATACTTTAATTTATTACTCTTAAAACTCAGAGGTCAGAAGGAGTTTACCAATAAAAGATTGAATTTAGTGGCTGTCATGGGACAAATTATCTAAAAAGTTCCTAATCTATTTAAATATACTATAATATATATTATTCTTGATTATCTAACACTTATTGTTTTTCATACTTTAATTGTATTAGTCTTAAAACTCGGAGGTCAGAAGGAGTTTACCAAAAACAATGTATCGCATTGATGACAGATTTAATGGAAAGGGGGGGATGGGGCATCATGTGACTTGAAATTAAAAGCAATTAATTAGGGTCATTAATCACTCATCAATCACTCTCCGATTAAATTTTGACAGAAGGGTGCTTATATAATCTCTCTAATGTGGACAAAGAGAAGCACTGTGAATTCCCTATAGACAGATTTCCCCCCCCCCATTTTCTTTATCTAGATTTATGAAAAATAGAAATAAGACACAAACCATACAAAGAGTTGATTTGGATCATTCTACAAGTGTTGCTTTCAGCTGGTCTTACTGTGATTTCTTTTAAAAAATTGCTTAAGAAACGAGGTTGCATAATCTTTAGGTGACATGTTACCATAACATATCCCAATCCCAAGATGTGATTCTGACAAAATTGTCGATATTTAACACTTCATCCATCCATTTTGTATGTAGAATACATAACCCAACAATCACTGCCCAGTATCTGTTGTTTTTATATTTTATTATTTTTTGTCAACCTTATCCTCATTATTAGTGCGACATCATCTAATTTTCGTAGCAGGTTTATGTTCAGAGTTAATAGCAGAAGTAATTTTATATCCATCAACTACAACATATTCTCTTTCTTCCTCATCCTTCAGTTCGACCGAATTGTTCTCGCTTCAGGTATTCTGGCAAATGGTGAATAAATTACATGCAGGCACCCAGAACCCTTTATGGGTTTTCATTGGTATTCACTCATAACAGTTCTGGGGTTTTATTTAATTATCTATCTTTGTTTTATGTTGGAAAATCATTGCAGATAATCTAAGGAGCAGGCATCGGAGGATTAGACTGCATGTACTTACACCACCCCTTACCCACACAGTCCCCTCCCACACACACACACACACACCCACCCACACCCACCCACACACACACACACACACACAGGCAGACACCACTACCACCACTACCACCACTGCCTCTTTCTAGTTTCTGTCTGCCCTGTCCTTTCCTTTTGCCTGGCTCCCAATTCAATCTGTGCCATTCATCAGATGGAAGTGATAAGCTTGGGGAGGACACAGACAAGCACTGCATCAGCTAAGATCTCTGTGACTCTGCTATATTGCAGTAACTGGATATTCTAAGTTATGGCTTGGTTTATAGTTCATGGTAAAAAGTAGTACAGGACACTATAGCACTCAAAAAAAAGCTGATTTAATATGGTTATAAATAATAATAAAAAAAATAAAAAATTAGCCACAGTTGACC
The DNA here is from genome assembly GCF_003331165.1 of Xiphophorus hellerii. NCBI lineage: Eukaryota > Metazoa > Chordata > Actinopteri > Cyprinodontiformes > Poeciliidae > Xiphophorus > Xiphophorus hellerii. The sequence goes on from NC_045694.1 coordinate 23,732,827, forward strand.
GACGTACCTATTTGTGGTTCACAATTGTACAGATTTGTTTGTTGAAAGTAACTCCAAATTATTCACAGGAAGTCTGCTTATTCACAGATATATTTTTTAATCATAGATATCTGAAATATATTTTAAAAAAATTATAAACACAGCTTGGAAAGCTGATCTACCTAGGAGCAATGTTACTTTGACATACTACTTGGCTGGCATTTGTGAGGCACCCATTCCAGGAGTGCTGTTTAATTTTCAATGCCACTAATTGGCTGCACCCCACTTCCACAGTAGTGCTAAAAACAGTTTCCACTGTGTGTAGTAATGCATATTAAGGTATATTAGGTGTTTGAACTATTAAAGCATGTGTTTTTAGAGGGGGATTCAAGTATTTGTGAATTCTAAAGGTCATTTAATCTATACTTCTCTCTATAATTTGAAATAATTTTTACAAGCTCTATGGAAACTAGATTTTAAAGTCTTTTAATATTTAACGTCATAATGAACCAATGGTGCGAATTTTAGCAGACATTTTACTTATGCCTAACATGAAAGTTCCAGTGCTTATATTTAGCTGCTCAAAAATCATAATGACTGAATAAAACAACTTTGCTATTATTGTCTTGTGAGTGGATTTCAAACATGCTATATGGCTGACTGTAGTAAAATTGCATCTATTTATGTGTCTTTCAAGCTTTTGGACATTATGGTTGTATTGTGATACTTAGAAGATTTCTTAGTCTCTTATTTTCTGTTGTTTTACTACCTCATTGTGGCAGGATTTAAGTTAGGTTTTGTTTTCGTTAAAATTCAGTCTGTCCAGCGTTTTTGACCTGCAACGTGGTAGAGAGTCAGTGTTTCAATTTTTCTTCAAGCCTCAAATATCTTTGTCCAAGTAAGATACTTACTTACTGTGTAAGTATCTTACTTACTTGTCTGTAAGTATACTTACTTACAAGTAAGTAAGTATCTTATTGTACTCAAATGTTGTTTAACATAAAGTAATTAAGTTTGTCTGCTGTTTACGTTTTTGTGTAGTCTTTAACCATGTGAAACGTGTCCAGCCTTCGTAGCACTACGTGGTAAAATTCTAATACTCTTTCATTTCATAGCAATGTGTGTACTTGAGACGTGCAAGCTGTTCATGTATGTTTTTTTTATGCTTCTTTTTCAGTTTTACAAAAAAATTTAAGCTCAGACGTACTTCAGCTCAACGTTTGGAGCTTTTTTTTTGTTCACTATCTGTCTAAGGCACAACAGAACGTCTGTGTGAGGACAGAATAATGGTAGCAATGCACAACTGAATGTTCTGGATTTTGACAATTTACTCCTAAATTGTTGAAATTGGTAATTAAACTTCCAAATTAAGGCAAACATGTTATCACTAACTCGCCAACAATCTAAAATAAATTTGTATGCAGATGATAGATTTATTTTCTTTCTCACAGTAGCCCAGAAATGTCCCTTAAACCTCCAAAGTTATAGCATTTATACCTGAAATGGAAACCCATACAAAGATAAACCTATAAAGTCATATCTTATCAAACTCACAAGTGTCGATCATGTCCTTCTTTACAGTTTGTTAAATTATCTTCAGTCAAAAACGTAAGCTGCCACTTGACAATTTCATTGCACTTAGAAAGAGCTAAATATAGTTGTGACAGCATTCCTCTGATACATGTTTTGATATATCAGATATATCTGATATATCTTGCAGCTGAATATATATGCAATCGTCTGTGATGCTTGTGTCATAAGATGTGCTGTCTCAGCAGTATGCAGTTCACACACATCGACTTAAACTCAGTAGTTGTGTTTACTGAGATGTTTTGCATTACAGAGCTTACAGCCTGCTTTAGAAAGTCCTAAAAATGGCATTGTATGGCATATATCTTCCTCAAACTTCGGATAAAAGCATTCACTTTGTCTAATGTTCTGCACTAGACTAACAAAAGCAGACTCTCAGTTGCAGCTTGCAACAATGTTAACTTAAATGTTAAAAGTAAATTAGAAAACAATTTATTGCCAAGCCACACACAATTCTGCTGCTGGCTATCCTACTAGAGTTCTCTTAGATGTAGTTAAGATGCTCACAGACCTTCCTTAATGCTCCCTCTGAATAAAATAGGAAGTAAATAGTATTAGCGTACACACATTGTCGTCTTTGCACACACTGAAGGAAATCTTTTTGAGCCTTTCATATTTTTTCTCCTCAATATGCATTCAGAAGTAGATCTGGTACTGGGAAAGTTATCATTGTGTGTATATACACACAATGGCTTGCAAAAGTATTCCTACCCCTTGAACTTTTCCATATTTTGTCACATTACAACCACAAACATAATTCATTGGAATTTAATGTGAAAGACCAAAACAAAGTGGCATACAGTTGTGAAGTCGAAAGAAAATTATGCATGATTATTCATTTCCAGGTTTCTGCAAACTGACCTAATGAAAGGGCTGCAAGCTTGTCAACTTCTTTAAAAAATGTGATTGCTCTGTTACTGCTGCAGGACATTTATCCAAACATTATTTGGATCTGTATATTAAATTTTCATCATGCGTAATCTGAGAAAGTCTGCATGAAATTCAATTTTAACTCTCTGATGCTTGTTTCTAGAAATGATAGAAGTTGTAGTTTGTGCTCTCAGAAAAACGAACAGCCCAGAATGAATGACATTCATGCCGCTAATGTTTGTAAATCCGTTTGACACAGCAAACACCGACCATCTTCATTTCTCTGCACAGTGCAATTTTCGTATACCCTTATCTTATTTCTAGAGCTGCCATACTTAATATCATAAAAATGTCATTTTTTACATAGTAGAACCTTAAAATGAAACAGAACCTCGTCTTTGCACTGCTACAAAACAAATTACCTTCATCTTTTCATTACATACTTTATCTTGCTTCTTTTCTTTTATTTATCTATCTGGAAGAGCATTCATGTGTCCCTTTCCTTTATCCTTGGAGACGAGAACGGAGACAATGGTTCCGCCGCTGCATTTCCTCCCCATTCTGTCTCTGCCCAGCAAAACATGACGGAACAAATGAACCAATTAATTGTGCCGGTGGCTGTGCTGTCCCACGGGGCGCATCCAAAGAACTGAGACGGCCTGATTAGCTCGCAGGTAGGCCTGAGTGGAGACTGGCAGCTTAGACGACTCGAGTGAGAAAAGCTCAAATAATGTGAAGTAACGTACTTAAAAATAAAACAGAAAGAACTTTACACTGCAGCTGCTTGCATTGTTTTCTCCCCCTTTGGCCTTTGTCGCTGCTGCCGATACTGTTTTCATCTTAAATAGCCGTTTGTGTTAACTTTATCCTGCCAGTGGAGATATTCACAAGTAATTGTTTTTTTTTCCCCCAAGTCTGGGTCAAATCTTACGTCTCGAATGAGAAAAGTGAGCGTTTTCACATTGGATGCATGTGACCTAGTAGCTACACGATTAAGCATTATTGATCCCCACAGTGTTGATGGGAATATAATATGCCCACAACACCACACTGCTGTGTTTGACAGCAATCATTGTCCTGAAATCTAATTTAATACATATAGCATATGTTCTGTTTCAGAACATCTGAATGTGGAAGGTTTGTGAATCGGTTTGAAAATTGAAAAGGTTTAATTCTTGCCCTCATTTAAAGTATGATTATGCATTTATGTAAAACAAAACTGCCAGGAATGTGGTTATTTGTTTGTTTGTTCATTAGGATTGCCATTATCTGCAGTAGAACTGCAGCTTTCTTACAGGGATACAGCAGAAATATAATCACAATTAAAAAAAACAAAAGAAAAAGTTATTAATTTTCCAGGTCCTTACACTTCTTATCACAAACTTTTAAGATTAAAATAATGTTGTAAGCAGATCAATAGTTACTAATCCATCCATATAAAATTACTTCCATCACTGTTGATGTCTGTTGTTGGATAAATCAAAGAGATACTGCTATTAACCTGAAGAACTGAAAGTGTCTTTGTACATCAGCTTGACAGTGAGGGACTATGATATAAACTATTTATTTAGGTTTAAAAACATCCTGAACTTAAATAATAAAGATTTAGGCTTCAGAGACAACAGTGTCATCATAAATATCCTGCTAGAACAAGCTAGAATATACAATATGATTTTTTATTAGCCCTAGTCTCCTGGATTGTCCTCAGTTATTAAATCAAATGTCCAAATTGGATTGTTTTTAATTCTAAAGATTTGCTTGATGGTAAAAACACGGCGAAGTTAAAAGCCGCTGTTTTTGCTGACACCTTCTGTCAAGAAACCTAACAGAGAAGGCATACAGTGTGTGTGTGTGTGTGTGTGTGTAAACACTACGTTCTGTCATCGTCTTTAACACTTAAATGCAAGTCTAGTCTGGATTCTTTGTTCATGTATGAGTGTGAGTAGAAATCACAGGCTCCCGTCTCCATCTGTTTCTGCAACAGAGACAGATCTTGAAATAAATAATGCCGATACTGCAAAAACTTTACGGTACCTTCACGAGTGTGAAGTGCAAGAGCGTTTGAAAAACTTTTGTAACTTTATTGCAATCGATTCCATGTGCTTTCAGCACACCTAGAAGGGTTTCACCTGACTTTAAACAAGAATGATCAGGTAATACCCTCAGTATTGATCTAACTTGACCCTCTAATATTAGGTGTCTTCCAGACACTCTTCCATCTTTCTGTTATCACACACTCAGTGATCGGAAATTCGTGGACTCTGGGAAAGAAGGGGAGGAAAGAAAAAAAAAAAGACCTCTTTACAGAGTGTCATTTTACAGACAAGGTCAGATTCACCATGTGCATTTTACGTCAAAAACTGGGCAGTGCTGGAAAATATTCTGTTTAAAACATGCTGAAGTCACAACCCGAGGGGGGTCAGTGAGGGATTTTTGAATTTAAAGATGATCTATGAGCTGCAGAGGTCATGCGTGCCACATTTTAGCTGAGCTACAAATAATATTGTGCAAAGAGCCATTCTTTGGCCTTTGACTCACAACCTGCTGATAGGTGACTGTATCACATCAGGAGTCGGGCTGCAGTCTTTCATAGTCAATGCCTTACTGCAGGGATGCTCAAATTTCATGTTTAAAGCTTTTGCTGACTTAATCCTTTACACAAATTAGCTTAAAAAATAAATAGCCTACAATTGTTTGTTTGTGATCCTGAGCAGATCGATTTTTTTAACATACAGCTGATCAAACAATATTTCCTTACTGTACACTATGAGCACATTAGAGTGAAATACTTTAAAGTGTCTGTTTTCATAGTGATTAAAAGCACACAAAAAAAAAAAGGATTCAAAACTACTTTGTCTACAAGGCAATTCAGCTGCAGCAGCTTATCCCTCGTGGTCAATTTGTCAGCATGTGCATGCCAGGAGGTATCCTTGAGGGTCAACACTGGTCATTGCTCTCTCTGACACTTGGAGAAAAAGAGGGCAATAGTGGAAGGTAAAGTGAGACAGAAAAAGGGGGTGGGGGAGAGCGGGAGAGTTGGAGGGGGGCAAGAGGGAGAATGATCCTGACAAAGGCCCTGAAACAGATCTGTCCCAGTCAGCAGAGCCAGGGGAGTATGCAGCCAGGCTGTCAGCACCTCTCATTAGTCAAAGGCAGCCTCCTCGACAATGTGACACTGATTACTGAAAGCCCTGATTCAGACTTTCTCTCCCTCTCTGTGTAGCCACAAACAGCATCAGCTAAGGCTCCATGCAAGTCTCTATTTGTACACAAAGACAACAAAGCATGCCTGCACACACACACACACACACACACGCACACCCACGCCCGCACACACGCACACACACACACTAGGTGAACTTACTGTCTTTCCCCTGCAAAATGCTGGAATTGCATTTCATTCAATTTACAGATTTACTGTTCATCTTTTAAGGGACATAAGCCATTGTTAAAAAAAAAAAAAATAGAAAAGAAGTGCAGTGAGGGGCAAGGGAGTGTCTTCCAGCCAGCTTGTGTGGCCTGAAGGAGCCTCATCTCTTTAGTTTACAGTATTATAAAAGTATACATTCCCCACTCACATACATTGGAACCACAGACTTCAATATGGTTTTGCGGGGGATTTTTAAAAAGTATTACATAATAGTTTAATTGTTGAAGAATCATTTGAAAATTACAGCTAAGAACGTGAATAGACAAAACAAATGTATACTATGTAGAATGCCTTTCTCTGCAATTACAGTGGCAAGCTTTTTGTGGTATGTCACCATCTTTGCTCCTCTAATGAGTAAAAAATAATAATAAAAAAAGAACACATTCTTAATTACCAAATATATCAGATTGGAGAGTATTGATGTCCTGGTACCAGTAGAGGCATTTTCACAGACAAAGAAAAACAATGCATTCAAATATGTAAAGCTTTGTGAAATATTATCTATAGACATCCTCAAGGCCAGATTGAGAATCAGCATTACTGATTCTGGATCTTTTTGGAAAGCTTTTGATTTTCAAAAGCTTGTTGGAAAGCAATGTCCCTGTTCCCGTTGGCCAAGTAGCTTTGATGCTTCAAAGATAATCTGTTTGATCATTTTCAAGTTATGTTTTTGGATATATGCAAGCTCCCTGAGCCCCAAAACTTTAAAAAAGGGGCTTTGCAGCCCTTTCCAGACTGAAATATCTCAATGGCTTTCTTTCTTATTTGCTCCTGAATTTCTTTGGATCTCAATATGCTGTCTAGCTTTTAAGGATCTTTGGTGTACTTCACTATTTCAGGCAGGTCCTATTTAAGCGTGATCTTGATTGAGACCAGGTATGGCAGTAATCAGGCCTGGGTGCGGCTGCAGAGAGTGAACTCGGTTCTAACAGAGGACAATTATTTTTCCACACAGGGCGTTGTAGGTTAGGATTTTTTTCCCCTTTAATAATAAATTATTTAATTATTGCATTCTGTGTTTAATTTTGTTGCCTTTGACTAATATTCGAATTGGCTTGATGTTCTGAAACACAAGTGTGACAAACATAAGAAATCAGGGGTCACCAGGTGGCGCATCAGAGTTTCAAAACTCAGGATTTGTCTTCAGAAATTCAGTCAGTATCGGCAACATAAGTAATTTACTTCTAAAGTATGTTTATGTGGTCAGCCGAATGGGGGAACAAGCACATTTTGCCCTTACGGTTTTATCTGCAGTGTGACTCCTTGCGCCTCCCAGTTTGACGTTTTTCAGCAGTGATTCCTGAAGTTGTGGTGTGGATATCTAGGGTTACCTACAGTGGTCTGTAAAAAGTATTTTCCCCATTCCTCATTTCCTTCTTCTTTTAAGAAGTGTTTTTTTTTTTAGCCTGCTTAAATAACTCGACCAACATCAGCCACAATGCTGCAAATATATATATTTTTTTGCCTAGTGAATGATAGAAAATTGTTTTGAGTTTTTAAAGGACACCCTCAGACTGACCGAACAAGCATTTTGAGGTTGCTTCTGTATGTGGTTCAACTTAAATCAAAAACCAAAGGCTAGCTACGACACATTGCGGTGTTCATTACATGCTTAAGGAAGAAAAAACTAAACAAAACACTGACTTAGTGGTATGTTTTAGCAGTAAGACAGACCTGTTTGTTTTAATTTAACCAAATGGAAGATTGAGGCATACATGATGTGGAGACAAAGATGGCAGCTTTGTCTAAATACCAAGCAACATTGTTGCCGGTGTTATTCCTTTGGAAGATGGAAAAGACATCTAAGTCTTCAAAATTTGTTCAACAGGATGTTTCTCTACAATCCCTGTTATATTGTTGAATAAACAAAAACAAATGAACATGTGACCAAAAATGCTCATGACATTAGTTTGGGATGTTAGGCATCTTAATTGGCTATTCTGAATCTCAGTAACAATACCGAGTTGATAACCTCATTCTCTTTGTGCTATTTTTATAGACCTCATGTAAATCTTTACACAGTCATTTATATTTGATGACCAGGGAATAACAAAAAGCGAAAAACTCTTTTAAAGGCTCAAAGTTATGCTCTGTCTTTTGTTAATATTTCATCAAAGAAATGCACAGCATCTTGATTGTGAAGCTCAAGATTTACATTACAGGCAGATTCCTTTTCACCTCGCCTGCATGAATTTCCTTCTGCTTATGACGCGTGTGCCTCTGATGAGTGATTAAATGCAAATTATGGACAAAGTCTTAATAAGAATCCAACAACCACCAAGTCAAAGTATCACATCAGAAGGTTTTCTTGCAATCAAAACTGATTATCATGTACAAGAGTGGAAAAGGGGGGGGAAAAAAGGCTTTCATATATGCGACAGACCATCAAATTTTGAAATATGCACTTTGGAGTGCCTTATGTGAAAAATGTTTTTATAAATTCGCAGTTAAGTATTTATCGCCTTCTCAGAACTTCCGTGTTGACATCAGCAGTCAGGTCTCCCGGCTCTGACAGGAATATAAATATGAAGAGCCCTCCAGGCTTCTACAAAGGGACCTTTTCATGTGGCGCCTCTGAGGGAAGGCAGCAGGAAACACGACCCCAGAGAGAAAAGTGTCCAGTATGCCCTTCAAGCACATACACTGCTGTTAGCCTGACCAGGCCAAGGATTAAAGGGAATTTGTAGGGAGTCCTTTGCTCTCCAATTCTGACTCCTACACTGGATCTCCTAGTTTGTACCACCTGTGGACTTGCCACAGGGAATGCGGTCTGTGTGCCTTTGATTGAGCCACATGGCATTTTGACCTGGAAAGGCTCAACAGGCTCTACTTTTTTTATTAGTGAACCAGCAAGCTAGCTTCCACTGAAGGCTGAGAGTGTGCGAGCCTACTTGGAGTCCCTGCTTCAGCCTTCCTGACAGGAATGCTAAGTAATCTGTTGTTTGCCTGCTTTATTTATCCACTTTTAACCCCTTGACCAGCTCACGGCGTCACTTCTGTGAAAACAAACACTGTTTAGCATGCTTTCATTAGAGCTTTGTTATCCTAGCTCCGATTCAAACTGCCTGGTTGTCAATATACAGGCGGGGTGTGTTATGCGTAAGAGGCTAAAGTCCACCCTTCTCACTATGTTGGTTCTAACAAGGCCAGGATAGGAGCCAGATTGACAGCTGCCGGGGCATTTTAACAGGCTTCGTGTTAAACTGCTAAACTCCGAGGAGCCATATGAATGAGTCCCTGCCAAATCACACAGAGCACAAACCGACTGCCTTCACCGCTACAATTTTCCAACTAACCATAAGCTTTCATGAGGAGAGAAAATACAGTCTTGGACTTTAACAAGGATGCTATTTTTCAATACAAACAACCTCAAGTTTGCACTCCTCTCCCTATCTTTTCATGAGACTGACAGTTTTCCCTCTTCTCATCTTGCGGTGGAATAATAATAGTATGTGGAATGGTTAAGATTTGTAGATATGTTTCTGTTTTACGTTCACTTACCATGAGAGTGAATGGCATACAGTAAATGTTGGGCGAATACCTTTGAGCGGTTCTTTATTCCAGAGCAAATGCTCATACAACAGACAACATCAGAAAAAAACTGTTTTCTAACCCACACATTGTCTAAATTATGCACACAGGCTCAAAAATTTATGTAGGCACTACAAATATTTGATTAAATGTCACATAGAGAGTTTCACCCTCAACATGCTGTCAAAGACACTGAGTGGCAGAACAAATAAGGTTCATTCAAACCTTTTATTTCATTAGTTGGCCAATTTTTATCTGGGTTGAGTTCAAAGCTAGCCTTGTAAAAACAAGTCACTTGTTATATGATTTGTTTCATACAGAGGGACTGGATCTTCGAAATCACTGCTTTCTGAAGATATGGACTCTGAAGTTTTAAATTTTACCCAGTCGCGACGTTTGTAATGCGCCAGCTCGATGGAGCTTACCGGAAATTGTGCGTGCTTGTAGCCAACCCAGTCAGTACAGTCACAACATCTTTCACAGCAATAAAATGTCTGGCGCATTCATCTTGCATCGACTTTAATCGCTAAACATTTGTAGTCCAACATGGATTGAGTGGCTTCAGTTACTTCCTCCCTTGTCTGAAACAGCACAGAAAATCGGCGCCAGTCATTCAGAACTCTTTCTTTTGTTTGCTGATTGACCCAGTTGAAATTCAACCAGAGAAATTGACCTCAATGGGATAAATCCCAGAAGGAGCAGCGAAGGACGTCAAGAGTGGAGCGGAATCGCATTGGAAGTCAATGACCAGGCAAGGACAATGCCATTCCTAAAGCCCAGTTTGTGGTTTACCACATTAGGTTTTGATGTGTACTTGTGATTATTGTCTTGGTAGAATATTTTGACCCACTGTATTACTCTCAGAATATAGGAAATTGCTTAGGATGTTCAGAAAACTAAGAAAACTACTGTATGGAGACCAAACCTGCCAATCACCTGGCAGACTTCACATATCTGAATGAAACAATACCAACCAGAAAGAAATCATGGCTCCAAAACTGACAACTTTAAGTTTGAGTGATATTTGGAGCTCTTTGCACGTGTAGCTTATAAGACATGTCCTAGGAATGAAGAGAACATCTTGTTAAATGGTAGGGATTTACTTTTTATGCAAATCTAAGGAAGAAACTTTTTCAGCATGTGCCATGGAATGACCTCTAACCTCCGTAGGGAAAGTAAATAGTTAAGCTAGTTACCAAACAGGAACTATGATAACGCTGCTTTGTGCTGCTAGGATGCAGCTGGCCTGTCTGATTATCTGAATGTTACCCATATGCTGCCATCAAGATGCAATTTGTGACATATTTATGTTTCAAAGCTTTATCATATTAACACAAGCAACTGTTTATTGGACAACATATTTGTTATTATCTAAAACAGACACATTTGAATACGTTGTTCATATTTTATCATAAAATTCTTTTGATCATCTAAATTTCCTACATTTTTTTTATGCTTTAAAACTCCATGCAACTCAGAACAAAAACAGGTTCCTAAAAATGGGACTCCATTACTTACTGTAGCATCTAAAGCCCTAGAGCCTCTTAATGTCTGCTCGCTGAACAGCTTTTGGTGCCTCTATCAATTTTCTTCTGCGGCCAGTGCATCATGGCACCAGCACTAAAGGACAACTTCTGTGAAGTACTGATGAAAATGGCATTATTTGATGCACTGGGAGTGAACACAGATTGGAAGTGGATAAAATTTTTAGCTTTCCAGCTTGCATGTCCGTGGATCCATCTCCACACAGTAAACAGCCGTGGTTAAAATTTGATGTCTCTTTTGACCTGGTAAATGGGTCTTAAGCTGGGAATGTTTGACAGGTTTATCCCTGCAATACGGATATTCCAGGGAACCTCATCTATACTACTTTTACTTTTTTTCTCTTTTTTTTGGTTTAGACTTTTAAAGTATTTTTGGATGAAAACAAATGTCTGCAAAGTTAAAGAAAGCTCGTCAATGTTAGACCAACGCATATAACTGCAGCACACGGGGGATTTATTTGGGCGTGAGGGAAACAACAGTGGAATTGCCAGTTCTCTTTTCTGTCACCTCCCTTTCTCTCCAAATAGAGGGGAAGTCAAAAACAGCATTTGTCGGTGCACATTACATCTCTGCTGCTATATTCCCAAATGAAAGCCCAGTATGTGGGTCCTTTCAACAGAGGATGGTAGCAGGCCCTGTTAATTGGACTTGGCTCGGTTCTCTACGAAGCGCTATTGTCAGCATAACAAACTGAGGATTACTGAGCCAGAACTGCACCGTGCTCATAGCGACATGAACTGAGCTCAGCGTGTTAAACCATTGTACTGTATACTTTAAATTGAGACATAATAGTTGGACTTAGAAAACAGAAGCAAAATAGCAGGTCCTTCGCAATCCTTGACTTCTTGAGCATTTTGTCGCATCAACACTGCAGATTCTCACATATTTTATGGGGATTTTATTGTATGGAATGACACATACTATTTTATAATTTCAAAACAAATATTTTATATGATCCAGTGCAACAAGTTGCCTCTAGAACTAGTTCGCAAAATAATCCACCTTTGTGTAATTTGAGCTTTAGAGAATAGTAGTGAGCAAACAGCATCATGGAGACCACTGAACACACCAGGATAAAGTATTGAGACTAGGATGGGACTCCACGTTCCAGCAGGTCCAGAACTCTACAATGAGCCAGAGCAAGAAATTTTATTGTCCCATGAAAGGGGGAAGTTCAAATAACACTGTTTTAAATGAAGTAAAGTGTTGTTACTGCTACCGAGCGTAGGTCTGTCACAGAACAAGCCATGAAAATGTGACAAGGTTTATGGGGTCTAAAGGGTTTTTCAAGGTGCTGTACTTCAGTAATCGTTTGGCCTCTTTGGGAAACAAACAGACAGATGAGGAGCAACAGATTTTAATTAATTCTCATATGGTTACTGAGGTACTTTAAGATAAGAACATAAAACATCTCTGCTTTAATTCCACTGCATATACTGAGATGTTTACACAAGCCCGATGAAGAATTTCAGGTCTCTGGAGACACACACAGTGGCAAAGTAATGGGAAAAAAAACCCTCCAATAATCACAGTTCTTAAATATGCTTCGTTCCCAGGTTGGTCGGGATTAGGCTTTAAAGTCATTTAAACAAACTAAAAATAATCTTTTCACAACACAAAACCTGTTATTCGCTTCCTAATTCTTTCACCCCTGTCTCAATCAATTATCTCACTTTACATGTTCTCTCTGAGTGTGCAAGCCAGCCATCTCTCTGAGCGTTTGAATTGAATGCATTAACTGTCAACTGCTATTTAATATTATCAAATAACCTTTAAAAATCTAATTTCACATATTTTCAGCATTGCTTTCTTTGACTTGTTAATCATTAACGCCTGTGTTTTAAGACTCCCGCTCACACATTGCTTTAAAAGAGCGTAAAGTTATTCCTATTGATTTAATTTCTTGCTTAATTCAATTCTGGTACTTCCAGCAATATAACACAATATGTATTTCACCTGGATTAAATGTAGATTTTGCACACACTGGCATAGAAATAATGCACTTTCTACAAGAATACATTTTGTTTTGAAACCTGTAGCGACTTTAGCAGCATATGGAAAGCTGAATATTATAGATTTTTATTTTCCTTGAAACATTATTTAGCAGCAGTGCTGTTGAAATTGAATCCATTTCGATTAAGCAGTGTTATGTCTTTCTCAAAGAGGCCACAACAATAGAAAATGAATTTATCTCCTTTTGACAGAGCTTGAAGCTTTATGAGGGCTCCCCAAGGAAATGTCTCTTCACCGTCCTGGCACATCCCGACGATTTGTCAGATCCCAATTTTGTCAGTTTACAGTAAAACCCTCGTAAAGTTAACGCTGCTATAAAATGCCATCTGCAGTTTTGGGTACTCCTCTGTTAAAATGTACACAAAGTCACTAATAAATAAAGCATTTATTTAAAAAAAAAGATCTATTAGTCAAGTAGACTTAAAGGGAAAACTGTTTATTTGAGAATATTTGTTCAGTTGCGAAACTAAAATAACAGTAAGAAATATTTTTTTGCACCCCTGATGTTAACATTTTGTACGTCTCCCTTTTGCCAGTCAGAACTATTTTGGCTTGTGAGAAACATTTTGTTTCAGCCTTTGTGTTTTCCTGGAAATACCATGTGGCATGATAAATAAATCCTCAATTCTAACAACATTTAGTTTTGTCCAAAAGCATTTCACAAAGTGGGAACATGCACTAAGAATGAATCGTTGACAGCTCATGCTGCTTTTTTCTGTACTCCTCACCTGACAAGTTTTCTGGAGAATATAAGTTTGCGGTCTAAAATGGCTATGGAATACGTTTAACATTTTACCTCGAGGCAATTTAACCAAATGTCAATCAATTTCAAATTTATTTTCAAAGTCCATGAGACACTAATCAAACATCCTGATGTTTCAATCAGCCATGACACCAGTCATTCTAATATAGCCTCTAACAGCATGATGCTTCCTTCATTATATATTGAGTTTATCATTTTTCACATACATCTATTTTTTATAAGACTAATATTTTCTGTGTTTTGTCAGCCAAGATAAAGTTTGAGCTGTTCAGCAACAGAGGAATCCAGTTCCAGTTGAGATCAAAGTAAATTTAAAGTTTCTTCCATACATCTTTGTTTGCAATGTTGGATAGAAAAGGGGTTTTTACGTAGTTTATTTGATTATGAAGTAGATAATGTCAGATGGATATATTGAAACCCAGTAACCTCAAAAGCCTATGTTTTTTGAAGCTCTATGTTGTTGGACTGTGTTGTTTTTTTTTTCCAATATAAAAAAAACTCACTGCCTGAATTAACTTCAGCCCTCGTCCAGCTTTATCTGTTTTCGTAGAAGATGCGGTAGAGTTTTTAATTATTGCTCCAATTATAGATATGAGAAATGTTCTGTGATTAGTTACTTTCATGTAAAATAACATTCTCTTATGTAGCTGAGCATACCTGTTAATATTAACTTGAACTTGTTCCCTTGTCTTTCTTATTTTTAAAGGCAGTCGAGAACTGGACTTTTGTTTTGCCCTATCTATAGTCATGCAAATCAGAATTTTTCTAACTACTCATCTAAAGATCCTTGACAGTCTGATAAACCTGAAAACAATAAACTATAAATTGAAATTGTTGTACCCCGGTCTTACTATGGCATATCAGCCATTTGTTTCAACACCATAGAAAAACATGATGCCTTATGAAAATAATGCTGAGTGTCCACCTTTTAGTCCATTTGACATTGTCTCCTATACAATCTGATAACCAGATAAAACACTTTCTTTGTAGTGCATCAGCTCACACACACCATATATGCATCAAATGTGCACCACTGCTACAGAATTGATGTCACTGTGATGCAAATATGCCTAAATAACACACAAATAACATGTTTATAATTTAATGCTACAGTATTCAGAAGCTTTACTCACATCAGCATGCTAAAAGCTTGAAAATGAAAGTGAAAGTGATGGGATGATCTACTTTGACTAATTTAGCCAATAATTATTTAACCACTCAGGGACATTTATAGAGTTTTGGATCGTTCTTCCCACATGGTAAGTTGATCTTTTAGTTTGAAAAAATTCCTGAAATAATATGATGACATCATTAGAAAATGTGATGTACACTATGAATCCAAATGCACTATTGTACTACACTATCCTGTACAGTAAGACTCAAAGACAAGAAGAACTTGATGCTTTTTCACCTTAAGAGCTTGTAAAATCTTTTCTTTCCATTTGCACAAGATGAAAAACAATGTGACAGCACACCTAAAGAGTGTCATTTGGCACACGTGATTTCACTTGTAATTAAATTAAAAGTTGGATTCTTATTAACTTTCTTGTGCAAGATCATGCCACTCCAATGACAGAAAAGTTTATTTTACAACCAGCCACACATTTTTAGCAGGAATAGTAATTGGCATGGAAGTTCACTGTAAGTCCAAAAGTAACAAAAAAAAAAAAACCTCACAATTTACAATCTGGAGGGGTGAAGTGAGCATCATTAATGCCCAAACAATTGAAAAACAATACCCAGAGTTCTGGGTATTTTTATTCATCATGATATTAGACATGCACCTTTTATTAATGTAAAGATAACTGCTGTCTTGGCTAACATGCTTCAGATTTAATTAGAATCCTAAATAGTGGGAGATAACTGCATAACTGCTTATGTTGCTCAAGTAGAATGCCTAGTTTGTTTGTTATTTATTTGCTAGATTCCCTCTAAATGCTGTTCACCTTGAAGCATTATTTTTCCCTCCCAAGAAAGAAAGTGAGCAGTGTTATGATCATTCTTTTTTAATAAGTTTTTAATTATTTTGGTTTTGATGTTGCCTCAGTTCCCTCTGTTCCAGGTAACTGTCCTCTACAGGAGACAGTGGAAGTAACCTCACCTTCTGACTGTGCTTTAGCTCTCCCGGTGTTTTGAATTGGGAATATTTGTATGCAGGCAACTGCTGAATGTGTGTAACCGTGTAGAAAGTTGGAGTGGCAGCTCGAATTAAGTCTCCGCAAGAGTTAGAAAAGTGCAATTTCTTTGAAGTTGTATTGGATCAGAGGGAAAGTGAAAGCTGCAGTTTGGCGAGGGTTTGACATCAAAACATTTGACAATTTTTTTTTATACTCTGGACTTTTTGTGGGAGACGTCACAAATTAAGTTTCTTTTAAAAAAAATGCTTGTTAGCACCACAATTAACACACTAATTTTTCACTGAGGGTAACATTTACAAAGTTACTTGAAAAGGGGGAGGGAGGGACTGAAGCTGAAACCGAAGACTTGTTTAGGTAGCCCCGTCACCCTCTGGCCTGCATGCTTTGATTATCTCAAAAATAATCATTTTAATTGCTTCTAAATTAGCCAAGCAAAAGGCCTTATTTGCATTTGTGTTGGGCCTGTGATGAGATGGAAATAGTTTTTCCTTTTGGTAGTAGCATAATTTCACATAGGAATATTTTTGAAATAACAAATACACGTTTTCTTTAGGTTTTAAGGTTTTCTTTTGTGCAAAATTAACTGCAGCCTCAGTATAGAAATACACTTGAGGCAGTGTATTATTTACAAAGATGTCCATTATTCCACAAACCGGGAAAGACAAGAATACATAAGATTAAAGTAACAAGAAGTAAAGAAAGGAAATTGTCCAAATGTCACAGTTTGTGAACTGGAGGGTTAACAGGTTAACCCAGAAAAGTCTTTTCCTCTGGGACACACGTCATCTCATTCTGGGGGATTCCAGGGCCAGAAGGGATTTATAATGTTATAGTAAAGTTTATTTCAGCCACTTGTATATACAGTATGTATCTTTTTCCTTCCATCCAGATCAATATCTCAATATCTCTGAAGGTTGGAAAAGCAATCAGTACATCAGTAATTCAGGGTCTGTTCTTTTTGGCTCAGCTATTCCTTCTCCATGAGAGACCAGAGCAACACCTGCATTGCAGCAAATGAGTCCCAAAATCCATTCATCCATTATTTTATCTTACCAGCACTCAGGAAGAAGGCCGATTTTTCTGGATGTGGAATATGCACAACAACCACTGGATATAAAGCTTGTTCACACAACCTACACATGATGGCGTCTATAGTTGTTGCAATCTGCCTATAGTTCAACTATAGCAAAATAAAGCTGGGATTCTATGTTGTTTTTTTTTTTCTTTAAGAGGAAGTCTCCCCTAACACACACTGCACACACACATACAGATAACCGAAGAACATTGAAAATCAACTTTTGCTGACCTTCAGCCACTGAAGATTACCTAACACAGCATTTGAAAATTCTGCACAGCTAGCATTTTCATTTCCACACACATCTTGGATTGTCGTCAGAATGTTAGCAACCGATCTAGGATGGCCCTGCCCCGTAGCAGTGAGTGAAGCCATTCACTGGGACTGTCATATGATTGGATTGAGGCAGACCTGAGCGCAGCTCAAGCTGCACTTATCAGCAAGCGAGCAGATAGGGCTTGTCATACCGCCTGTCAGATCTGATGAGGGGACCACAACCCTCACAATGGAGCGAAAATGCAATCTTCTCCTCCGCAGCTGCATGGCCTACCACGGGGGGACACACTTATTAGACTTTGTAAACAGCCAAATGTGAGCGCTAAACTGTAAGAGTTACTGTCAGGGTGGCTTCACCTCTGTCAGCCAGCTAGCTAAAACAGGGAGCAATTCCCTACAAATCTCTGGTGTAATAAATGAGATTACAAAGGATCTGAGAGTAAGGGATGTGTTGGAGGTCAGACATACTCTACAATAAATGTGCTCTTCTTCAAACCTTTAAAGTTTCAATAATTACTTTTAGATAAGGGTTAGATACAGCCGGACCAAGAAAGATACAGATTATTTGCCGACCGCACTTTTTGGTCAGTACGTAATCTATATCGTGCCCACAGGGATTTCATCAAAACGATAAGTTCCTGAAAAGTGGAACTTATTGTTCCACTTTTCGTCCCCCACTCCCCCAAATGTACTTGAAAACGGTTAAATTGTTCTTAATTTTATACTAGAGTTTATGACAGTGCAATAATAGATGAATAGCTGGTAAAGCTTTTTCAACACCATTAACAGGGACACTAACTGAAGTCTTATCAGCTAGTTATATGCGGCACAAATTAGATAAAACTACAGCATTCCTGAAGACAGCATAATCTTTTTTTTGTATATTTGTATCTGAAATAATGTAAGCTTAGTTTTAGTTTAGGAACCCTTCCTTATATATTCAGGAATTAGAACAAATTTTGAATCCAGAGAAACTCCTATTAGTTTATCTAGAGAAAATACTCGATACCTTAGATCAACATTATCAGAACAAGAATCCAGAGAAATCCCGACCAGTTTTTAAATCACAGACTACTTATCCTTAAACATGGGCTTATACTTTTTTGTTTTCTTTCTTCTTCTTTTCCTCTTTCCTTTGGTTTGTTGTTTTGTTTGTATTTCCTTCTAATTCATGTAAAGCACTTTAAATTGCCTTGTTGCTGAAAATCTGCTATATAGATAAAATTACCTTACCTTAGCACTTTTTCAACAGCCCTGCCATGTAGTGCTTTGACTTTTCTATAGAAGAAATGATGAGAGACATGACAAGAAGTATAGGTTTCCACCATGCAAAGCTGATTATTCTTTATTAGTCTGTCCAATCCTTTGTGAATTCTCACATCTTCCCATTCAGATACAGAAACCTAAGCTGGTTGGCGCTGCTATCGAGACCTGCCTCTCTCTCTCTCTCTCCCTCTATTTATCCTATAAATGCTCCCTGCTGAGGACACATTCCTCGTTTTTAATATAATCTCCCCCTTCTTGTTCTCTGATTATGAACCTTTCCCACGAAAAGCTTCCTTTTCCCGCTGAAATAATGATATTTAAACAAGCGGACATGCACAGGATTGCCAGAGGAGACCCGCAGACGTTTAATATCTGCCAGAGTACAAAGAGCAAAGGAGAAAGAAAGCCCAGTTGACAAGAGACTCCTTCCTCCATGCAGCACACAGTCTGCTTTCCTGAGATCATTAATTTCTCCAAAAGAGATCTCTCTGGGTGAGACTCATTCACATGCAGATGGCACTATTCTGCGGGAGCCTCTATCGCTCTCTTACTCTCGTTCCATCAGGCCATTTAGTGCTCCCGTTCTCTCTCTTTTGCTTCGTCGCTCCTTCCTATATTAGGCAAACGGTTAGCTTGGCAGCCTTAGGTGACATTGGGCTCATATTTCAGCACCAGGGAACAGGAATAATGCAATGTGCTGCTATGGATACATTACATGAGAATTTGTCTCTTTTAAAGAGAGCAAAGCCGGGGAGGGCGTCACTTAGTGATACAGGCATTTGTCTTTGAGAATCATTTCTCTTCACTGGCTTCTGTTGTTGTCAAAATCTAAGCTTCCTCTGTTTCCCCTCCTACCCCCCACCATCCTCTCTGCATGGTACAGTTTAATATCTGGAGACAACATCTAGCTTTATTTGTGCTAAATGTGCCCCCTCCTGAAGCAAACAGCTTTCTTTGCCATACGATTCTTCAGTTTGTTTTGGTTTTACCATTTACTAGACATGGAGAGTTTAATCTGCAAGTTAGGTTAAAGTCACGTAAAACAAAAACAGACTTCAGGCTTCACTTACACCATCACTGTCCAAAGTCAGTAATCAAGGGCTGGCGTCCTTTGTGTTCCAGATTGAAGGTGCTCGACTTCGAGTGTATTGGAGAAGGGACGCTTTTAAAAGTTGCAGGACAGTAGAGCTCGATGTCTGGCCATGGGCATGTGTGTTTTAGATCTGACCCTGGTCCATACACCTGAAGCAAATGGATGGGTCCTTCATATGCCTCTTGAGAGCTAAGAGAAAGGTAATTTAGCTAATCAAATCTGCTGTTTTAGAACTGCAAAACACTACAAAATGTCAAAAATACATTCCTGTAAATATTTTATTATATCTTTTTACAGGACAACAATGAACATGTGATTGCACAATTCAGTGTAAAGTAGTCAGCTTTACACTGAATTGCGTAAAGCTGTATTACAATGTAAATTTGCGAAATGAGATTTTTCAACAATTCTGTTTTATAGAGAGAGCCTGAACAAAAACTAAGTCTTTGTTCAGTTTGTTCAGTCTTTGCAAACTTTCAGTTTGCAAAGACTGAACGCAAAAAAGTCTGCACTGGTCTTGCCTCTTAAAGATTTAAGACTTTGGGTGGAAAACATGACTTGCAAACATCTCAGCCTAACGGTAACATTGCCGGACTCGAACCAGGCCTCTTCTTTTGTGCTTTGACCCTAAATCACTGCTTCATCTTGTCATTGCTGTTCCCACCGGCTAATTTGTAGAAAATCGTTCCCAAACTGTAATGAGTAATCAGCGACCTGTTACCGCTTGCTTTTCTGTCACAAGCTAGAGGTGTGAGCAGCAATCCCCCCCTTTACCCCAACCACAATCCCCCTCACCTCACTCAGTTCATACCTAACCTGAAAGACTTTGATGACACATTTCTTTGAAGGCCTGATCAAAGACGAAAGTCTTTGATGAGAGTGATGTTTGCTGTTGGTGAGGATGTAAGGAGGAATACCAATCATTTATTTCTGGGAAACAGACCAAAAGAGGGAGAGATGGAGAAGGGACGGGAAGGAGGGAGTCCAAGGATGAAAGCATTCCTATACACAGAATCCAAATGCGTACACAATATTTGCCATGGAAATAGTTAGCATTTATATGTTTGTATATTAAATATTTCCTTATTGATTTATCGGGTATTGATTGAGTATTTTAGACAATGGAGAGAAAGCGAAATGCTTTCGTGGGAAAAGCTACCTGGTGTGGAGGCCAAATTTGTTTCCAAATGCATCTACTGTCTTTATTTTTAAATAATTGATGTACATTTTTTATTTAAAAAATAACACACTTGCTTTGAGTAGTTCGTTCCTTTGTTGTAATCAGTATTTAACCTTTTTCTTATTGCACTTATACAAGTTTGTCACAATTGTGACACATAATGACAGTTTGATGATAGTGCTTTAAAAAAAAAAAACATGTTGTAAACTAAATAATCTGGCAATAAAATTTTCATTTTCCATTTTCATCAACAACCATCTCTACTTCAACTCTAAAATGTCATGGACAAATCAAAATAAACAAAACGTAGAGAGAATACTACTTTCTAGAAATCAAGACATTTGTATTCATATTTATAAACCCATAACTTATTTTAAAAAACATTAAAATGAACAGTTGCAATTTGCACAGTTGTACCCTTCAAAACGTCAGGTTTACATTTGCTCAGGAACTACTGATGTGTCTTGCCTTGACTATATATAGATTTAAATTGTATTTGATGAATTTACAGCTCTGATTTTTTCCCATCACTGTGCGGTGTGTTGTGAAACACAGTGTCTCTCAAGTGCTTACATGGAAAATGTTTCTGATTTTCTTTGATGTAAAGCTTTGATACTGATAAGTTCTTGGCTGCGAAAATATTGGTCTCTATCCTGCTGTGTTACAACACTGTAGAGTTATGCCTGTGTGTGGCCAGATGACCAGCCTCATGACACTGCTGTCCAGAAAATCTAAAGCAAAAGAAGCCTGAGAAACACATTGTTAAATTTTCCATTGCAGATCAATAATTTTTTCCAGATTGAAAACTTTTTTTTTTTCTAGCCTCCAGCTGAAAAATGTGATGAGAGTGATGTTTGCTGTTGGTGAGGAAATCATTTATTTCTGTAGTGAACTTTTTATCTCTGTTAAATGTCCCGATAGAAGTCTGAATTAGGGGTTAAAGTGCATCTCCTTGCACATAAAAGCCTTGAACAACCAAACTCCATAGAACAAATTTTAAATAAACACAGCTTTTGGTATCATAATCATGTTTTAGGCTCAACAGGTGGGTTGGTAGCTTCAGTTCACACTGTCACTTTGTGATTTAAATGTATTTGTTACAGTTTACAATTGACTGTAAAGTTCTGATTTGGAGTCGGGGGTTTAAGTAGACCCACCATTATTAAGACTCGGGTACACGTCGGGTAGTAGTAATAAATTCAAAAAGCAAAGCAAACCCTTTTTCACAAGCCTGCTTGCCAAATAAAGCATATAGATTTATTTATTTTTTACATTATCTTGAGATAACAGCTTGAGAATTATAGTAGAAATATCCTTATTTGACTTCCATTGCCATCGTAGAGCTGTCCTAAGTAGCTAGTCTGGGAAAATATTTTATTTCTGTGACAGAAATGAGTAATTAACAAGCGCTTGTAAATTGTACAACGCCTCCACTGAGTTTAGTAGGTATTAATTTCTAAGCATGGTATTTGTTTTCATTTTCAATATTTCTCCAGTACATTAAAGGTGTGGTCATTAAGAAATGTTGCTCTTCTCATCAGTCGTAATGTTGTCAGATGTATCGGAAGAGGACACCAAGACAGAAAGAGCTCTGGGCCAATATATGAAAAAAAAAAAACTGAAATGGAAGACACAACACAAACACAAGGTGGAGGTGGAAGAACAAAGGTGAAAGCAGAGCGACACGAGGCAAAACGGACAAAAATCTAATTTGATGGCGAAGCAGCAAACGACGACACGCCTTATTCTTGCCGTTGCAATGTTTGTTTTTGCCGTTGTCGTGTTTCCCCCTCTCATAACTGCTATATTTTTTCTACTTCAATCGAAGCTTAGCCGTCTCCATGTAGCAGGTTAGGGAGGAAAAACAGGGATCTCAAATCGGCATCTGTATTCAGGTGCACTAATGGAATCACTGAGGCTAAAATGGCAGGAGGTGAAAGGTGAATGCACAGAGAACAGCAGAAAGCTCCACACGACTGCCGCAGCTGTCGCTCTGCCAAACCACTCGACTGTGGTGGTATGGGAGATGTGTGTATTTCCGTGTGTGGGAGTCCACGTTTGCATGTGTCTGTGTGAGTCGGGGAGGGGAATGGCTAAAAGAGTAGCTTTCTTTTTTTATTTATTTATTTTTTAGTTACAGACTTTGGCGATCGATTCATTTTGTTCACAGGCATTCATCTTTGTAGCCCTGGTGTGGCTTTTTTGAAGCATACGGCCGGACGAATGTGTGCTGACGGTTACAAATAAAATATCTAGTGATTTTTTTATGAATTTACCGGGGGGGTTGCTGTTTGTATTTCTGGATGTAATTAGTAGACGGTATAAACAGATATGGCATACTTTGCAAGCCAGTGCAAAGTTAACCATAACTGAATATAAAGGGTGAGGACTTTTTTTTTTTTTTTAGAAATGGTCCCATCTTGCTTAAGCTAATCTACTTCAAGACATGACATGTCATTAGAGATGGTAAAGTGCAGACCTTGGTTGTCATTAGTGGTAATTTGAGTTGCTGTAATAGCCAACCAGCTTGTCCATTCTCCTCTGACGCTAGCATAGCCTTTTTCATCCACATAACTGCAGCTTCATGTATATTTTCTCTATTCAGATCATCTGCCGGCCGTCAATAACTACACAACTTCCAAAGTCACTTAAATCCCCTTTTTTCCTCTCCATTCTGATTCTGATGAACCTCATCAAGCCGTTTTCACCATGTCTAGATGCTGTTCAGCGCATTAACCCCTAATGCGCTTAACAGCACTTACTTGATAACATAGGCAGGTACTGAACCTTGAATTGTCTGTATTATTACTCCCCTATATTCTTATCAGTTGTTGCTATTTTTCTGACCTTTTTCCAAAAGCGCACAAGCTCATCCCTACTGTTGATTATATTTTTAATATTGTGGGTTTTTTAAAAAAAATCTCATAGAACTGTACACAACAAAACTTCAAAGGATATTGAAGTTATTAAGATATTAAAAGCCAAGCTAAATCAACTTGGCTTATAAATTAGCATTAAATCTGTTAATAAATGTTTCACGGAAACTAGAGTCAGCTTAAACTCATTCTAATGATATACAGTGGGTAGGTTTGAATTTAACATTTCCCTCTCTACTCTACAATTTTAGGCTCTCCCGCTGCGAGCGCTAGACGTGTAGCTGTGTACTCCAGTTCCCAATTTAAGATTCATCTGAGCATATGTATTTCCAACTAATTGATGTGATATTTTGCTAGCCTTTATGAATAATTGTTCATTAGTCTGTGGCCTTTCTCATTTTATTTTTGCAAGCAGTGTGGGTAAAATATCTGTAATTTTGTAACAGTGTCTTGTTCTTTGCAGTGAATGGAAATTGCCCTCAGTGATAGAGGAGAACATTCTATTTTTAGAAAGATTTAAAGAAAAAAACAAAAAAACAAAACAGAACCATTTTTGCCTCTTGAAGGAAATGTCAGAATAT
The DNA here is from genome assembly GCF_003331165.1 of Xiphophorus hellerii. Lineage (NCBI taxonomy): Eukaryota > Metazoa > Chordata > Actinopteri > Cyprinodontiformes > Poeciliidae > Xiphophorus > Xiphophorus hellerii. The sequence goes on from NC_045694.1 coordinate 23,757,033, forward strand.
TTCCTGGCAGCATGCACTTAAATGTTGTCCTGTGTGTTCAAGCTGGAGTTGAAGAAAGAAAAGGAACAAAAATAGAGAAGGTTAAACAGAATTAGCTTGGACCAAATAACATGAAAAAGCAGTGGAGATGGAGGATATGGGAGGAAAGACAGCTCTTTCAGTAGAACTGTTGAAAGAAAGACCAACACTGTCTTGTCATTAAGTTTAAAAATATCATGGATGACGGTAGGGTAAACAAATATATGGTGGAGAGGAGCAGAGCTTAAAAAAAATAAATAATAACTTACAGGTCTTTGCACAAAGAATTGATACATACGACATTTATAATAGATTCCAACGTGATTACAGTAAAATAATTGTACGTAGCATTTTTTAATAAAATGAAGTTCATATAAGATTTTTATGTTCGTTTGTGTTTTTTATTTTATTTTAACTGCTCAAACCCATAAATAGAAAAAAAAAAAAGTTTCCAAAGGGCAAATAATGTTCCATTTGGCGTATTATTAAAGTGTCTGTGCTTCACTTTGTCCCCCTCCATTGTGATGCTCGTAATGGAGACTTGATGACACCTTTAGCATCACTGGTATTTCAAGTGACGTCCGAGGCACCGCAGAAGGAAAAAAACGAAAGTTTTCTTTTCTAACATTACATAACCTACAACACAATACCACTCTCACTTTCTTTCAGTTGTGCTAGTTTAACGTTATTTTACACAAGAAAAGAATTTGGTCCTGAAACAAATGGCATGTAAGATGTAGTAAAACGGAAACTGGTTTATCTAAAATTATAAAACTGTGACAGACAGCTAAGTATTATGATAGTAAGCGAAAGGTTGAGATTAAGCTATAATAAACTCTACATATGGCTGACATTCAATGTTTGTATGAGGCTGTTACATAACACCACAGGGTAGGATTTCCCTTCCTTTAATCTCAAGAACACTTGCAAATTGCAGTAAAAATGGAGAGTCTAGATTAAGTCTGCAGCGTATCAATGATTTGTGAATTTCAAACGTAGAAGACAGCAGTAGGTAATACCTTTACACACGGCACGCGGCCAGTTGCTAAACACATTAAGAGGATTTGTAACAAATGAGTGTTGACGTTGTTGTGATGGTGCACTGTCATGTTTAGCCGCTCCGAATTGGCTTTGATACAATGTGCGAAGAATATGCCGTGAAACATTAATTCAGCTGTAAGCATTGCTTACTTCTAGAGCATATAGTTAAGAAATATCTCAGTAAAATTTTGTTCTAACAGACGAGACAGATGAAAAAGATCAAATGTTCCAGTTTAGTAATCTTGGCTCCTGCCAAATTCTCATGCAACTAACACAAACTGATCAAACTTCAAAGAAGCTTTACAGCACAAAACAGAACCCCTGTGGGGTTTTTTTTTGTTTTGTTTTTTTAAACCAAGAGCGAAACGAATATTGGACTTTGAAAATGGAAGAAAAGGAATTGGAGAAATTGTCAATGATAGCGAAGAGTGCACAGCATGCCAAAAGTCCTACAAACAGAGATGTATGAATGTGCCTCTTCCTAGGCTTGTGCAACGTTTACCAGAACAAATATCCGCATGCATTAAATCCTGCATGTGTTGTGCTTTATTGTTGAAAATAAGCAAGCAGATAAGCCCTCCTGGGGAAGTGAAGGACTGCATAAAAGAAAAAGAAAAAAAAAATCTACAGAGCGACTTTGGCGGTAAATAGCAGAAGGGATTTAACCTTTTCCAAAGACAAACAACACAGCTGAAACATAAGAAGACTGTATTGTAAATGAAAGTGCCAGAATCACTTCATATCTTTCAAATCTTTTGTGAAATTTGTTAAGCCACAGTAGCGATTTACCAATTTTCCTCAATGGAAACACTCTGGCGAGGATTTAGACTTCGATGTCATTCTGAGACATTCATGCTTCTCAAAGCAGCACGGTATGGTCTGAGCAAAACATCTCATATGCTTTCAGTGCAGAGAGGAGCTGCTGACACAAATTTCTGCTTGAAAATCCCATTACGTTTGCAAATGTAAAGTGAGACGAGAAGAGCAGAGAAGAGATCGTTAAGAGTGAGGACGTTCAGACGTCACACCAGCAAGATATGGTAATTGGAGACTTGAATATTCACATAAAAGTACTATCCGTCTATCTAGTCAAAGTATTCAGTCATCATTTATATTTACATATATCTGTCATAATCTGTTTTTACTTATCAATTTATTTAACATTCAACAAGTTGAACAGGTGAGTGTCATCATCAAGCTGAAAATGTTTTACTTTTTTACTCTGCAGTGACAAACCTTTGAAATCAGGTAACATTTAACAAGTCCTGATCTTTGTGAAAAGCCGTCTTCTTCAGTGGTGACCTCCTGTGGCGTACACTACTTGGTAAGGATGTCGATGACCGCCTTCCTAAACTTGGCTGATTAGGATGTGACACCATGAATTTTTCTCACAGTCGCTTCTAATTTTCTGACAAGCTGAATTCTTGGTTTTCGTCATGTGTAAGCCATTGTCATCAAAATTACAAGAAAAGAGATTTAGTCTTGTACATCTATGTGTAATGATTCTGTACAATATATAAGTTTCACTTTCTGAGATGACTGCCGAGAAACATCGCACCGTTGCACAATATTTAATATTTTTGAGCTCTACTAATGAGTTGTGTTTTTGTGATCCTTTATTTTGTTTTTCTGCAGCTGTGTTGAAGAATGGGCTTAGCCATTGAAATTGATCAGATTTAATTAATGACCTCAGAAGGGCAGCAATTTATTTTATTTTTTTTTACATGGGGTCAGGTTGATTTAAATACTATTTTCCCTTTTATGAATGAATGAAATGAATGAATGAATGAAAACTACCAGTTAAAATCTGCTGTTAAATTTTGTTCTTGTGCGATATTAAAATAAGCTTGATTATCAAATACTTCAAAATATGACAGAGATAAATTAGTAAGAGGGGAAACATGGTTTCCACAGAACGTGAGCACAAAGAACAGTAAGAACTCAAACAGCTTTAAATTGGCTGGAAGGTGCTGTCTGACGATGCAATTACAATTTGTAAATGATGCTTGACTTGTTGCATTGCTGCACATACAGCTCTGGAACAAATTAAGAGGCCACTTAAAAATGATCAGCTTCTCTGATTTTACTTTTATGTTTCAGTAAAATCGACATCGTTCTTTAATTCTACGAACTACTGACAATGTGTCGCAAAAATTCCAAGCAAAATATTTAGTATTTATCTGCAGAAAATGAGAAATGGTCAAAATAACGAAAAAGATGCAGCGCTTTCAGAACTCAAATAATGCAAAATAAACAAAAATGTAAAAAAAACAAGTTCATATTCATTTAGAAACAACAACATTTAACATTAGTTAAAACAAATGTTTTAACTCAGGAAGAGTTCAGAAATCAATATTTGGTGGAATAACTATGTATGAGGTTTTCACTGGGGTTCAGTGCAGTGGGTTCCTCATTCTTTCCAGAACTGTATTTAAGTTTTTTGGGAAGATATTTGTAAAATGTGAAAATGTGGCATAGTGTAAATTTGGAGAGTAAATTTGAATTTAGAGCATTTAAGCGGTGAACGATGAAAATGAATCAACTCAGTTTTAACCAGTCTGAACTGAACTCTGAGTTAGTTCATGTGAATTTGTACAACATCCATAATGATAAATACATATGACTTTTTTTCCCCCCATTATTCCATATAATTGGATCCCATTCTGTTCTTTTGGCTACAAGTTTTACACCCGTTTCTGCTCCAACAGTTGGTTGGGTGCAGCAGAGCTAGAACGCCACCTACAACGATCCTCCAAAAAAAAAAAAAAAGAACATAGTATAAAACCCAGCAAAAGTTTCCCTTTCAGCTACCCCATGTAGGCCTTCGAAGGTAGGCTGTGCAGTGTGATATCCTGATAATTGGAATGATCTCTGCAGTCCCCCTTTTTGTAAATATGGCAACCACTAAGAGGTGGTCACTGAGGTTTGGCAACTCAGTGTGGTGCTGCTCTGTAATGGACTGTTTTAAGGGCTGAGTAACTGCTTTCAGCAGGGAGATTCAGGGACAAACCAGTCAAGTCAACGGGGCATTTCATGTTCTAAAGCTCCAACATGGCTATGAAACTCCATTGCGTGGGGAGCTTTAAAAATATATAAAATAAACAAAAGCAGCCTTCATTTTCATAAAACAAAAAAGCATTTGTTAACTTTTTTACATATGGGTCTTCATCTACTGTACGTTACCTCGAAAAAGTATCCATGAGCCATGATCTTTATCATGTTTTGACGTATTGCAGCCACGTACATTTGGTTTTTTTGGTGCGTTATTTGATTGTAGTGCGTAACATTGAAGTTGATGTAAACGGAAGAAAAAGAATGTTTTCTTTTTTATTAAAGGTGTTTTCTTGAAAAACACTTTTAATAAGTAGAAACACTTTTTTATTGCATTAGAGCTGAATGTATTATGAGGACAGGAGGTTTCTCTGCTACTTGCCTACTTTTTCAAACAGTAATGTCCAATAAAAAAGCACAGAAGTGCCCAACCATCATACAAAGGAAACGGATCCCAGAAGTAAATGTGTCTTGGTGTGAAACGTGTGTATTAAATGCATAAAACGGCAAAATAACTTTTAAAATGCAATCTGGGACTGAAACGAATGCATCATTTTCCACATTGAGTCATGGATCAACCAGGACTGAAAGGCCACTTAAGCAAGGAACTTCAAAACTTCAAAAATCAACATAAAGAAACAGATTTCAGTTTGCAAATGCAGCAGGAGCAATTTATTTTCAAAGGTCTTCAAAATGTTGGACCTACTCTATCAAATACTAAGGAAATTATTGGAAACTTTTCAATTTATAGAAAGTTAAAAAATAAATGAAAATGTACTTTCTCATTAGGATTTAGTAAATAAAATAGTTTTGGTAATCCTATTGGAGACGTTTATCCGAAAACTAAGGAAACAATCCAAAACTATATCAAATTCTGCTTAAGGCCAAATGCAACCTTAGGCGAGTCAGGTATCTAACCACAAACTCAGAAATAATTATAAGTCTTAAAAAGTAGCGATGAAAAGAGTGTGGAACCACTGGCTTTTCAATTTTACTCTGCCATTCCAGTTTTCATCTAGGTTTCTGCTTCACCTCTTGTTTTCCTCCTGTTTGATATATTCTTATCTTTCCGAAACATTCTCAGACTGTAGCTAATTTAAATACATATACACATCACAACTCCAGGGGTGAATTGGTTTTTTTTGTTTTTTTTACCATAAGTAAACATCACCTAAACATCTAATATTAAAAGCTAAAAATGGCAGCAGCATCTTTGGAGAAATTTCTTTTGTTCATCGCCTGTTAAAGATCCCCCCGGAAAAATTTCAACAATTCATGCAAAAGAAGAAGTTCGGCTGCCATTGTGCCTTCAGTACCTAAAACCCTGCTCCCTTGTAATTTTGGGACCTAAATCCTGTGTCTGACTGTTGGTGACAAGTTTCTCCACATATCCCACAGAGAAACGCTTTCTCTCTCACACACACATGAGTATTTCCTGTCAAGCTGCCTCATCCTCCCTGTCTGTCATTTTCCTTTCTCTCTCTGATGAGCACGCATGCTCACACCCACCCACACCCACACACACACACACACGCACACGCACCTCAGGTCCCCTGTGGGTCCTGTTTAGAGCGTTACTTTCTTTGTCAGTGAGGAGCCACAGTGAAGCTGCTGAACCTAAGGGAAGATAGGCCAATTTAACCCTCCCTGCATCACTCCTGCTCTCATTCCCTCGTCCTCTTTCCCAACATTTCTCTCAAGTCCCTGCTGACTTGTTTGTCCCAGTGGTGTTTACCTCCTCCGCCTCTCCTGGCTCGGCTCAGCGTCCACCCTGACAGTAAGGCCATTATTTTTCTTTCTCACTTGTATCCTCTCTTCTCACCTTCTCCTCTTTTTTTTTTCTGTCTCTCCCCCTCCACTGCACCCATCTGCTTTTTCTCTTTCTGGACCCTAATTGGCTCGGCAGTCCCCCCACACCCCCTGTCATCTCCAGTGTTTCTTTGAAAGCTACAGTGAGCCCAGCAGGAGACAGGAGAATGTGCAAGGCCCCCTGCTCTAACAGAGTCCAATGATTGTTCTCATCTTTATTTACACTATGTGCTTCCTCATTTGCACCAAAAGACAGGGGGTTAACATCGTGCTGTACGCACTCGGGCGTCCGCAATCAACCAAAGCAATATAACCTGTAACACAGGAGGTGCTTTGGTCACGAGCTAAAGAATGACAATCACCTGGATGTTGCTTTGAAGGTGAAGTACCTACTGAAACATTTCTAAAACATTCACCGGTGGAACAGTACTCCCCAGCAGCGGGTACGCAAATGTGCTATACCTGCATAACCAAACGCGTCCGACGCTTCAAGTTCGATGCATGTGCACTTTGAATGCAGACGCTTGACATTTTGCTCTACACCTAGCGTTTCGTGTGTCTGGTTTACATTCAAAGTCCAGTGTTGTATAGTAACGAAGTAAAAATACTTCACTACTTTACTTAAGTATATTTTGGAGTACTTCATACTTTCCTCAAGTATGAAAATTTTTGATGACTTTCACTTTTACTTCACTATATTTCCGAACTTAATTGCGTACTTTTACTCCGATACATTTTCAATGTGTGGTTTAGTTACTCGTTACAAAAAAGCGAGAGAGAGAAACGCAAGTGTTTTGATCCCACCTACTGATTAGCAAATAGCAAGTAGGCTACCGAACAAAGTCCGTAGCCTACTTACCTGGGCTTGTTCATCACCACCAATAGGATACACCTGTTTCGCTTCTCCCATTAAACACAAAGCAAGTCTCGCAATCAGCAGCAGCCACATGGAGGAGGAGACGGAGACCACAACGACTGCAACTACGTCGGACACGGCTCCAGGGGAACCACCAGCTGGTGATGAGAGCCCATGGCCTTATTTAAACACAATACACTCTTTCGTGGGTGTTAAAGATTCGTCGTACCGCATGCAGTTTATGTTATTCCTGCCCGAAGATGTGGAAATTCTATCTTACAAAAACTCCCCGTCCAACTTGAACAAACACATCGAGGTAACGTCTTATGAAATGGTTATAATCCTCCTGTTTCAGTAACTATAGCTTGGTCACTAGACACTACTGTATTGTGAAACGTTGACCATAAATGAACTTTGTTTGGCATTGTTTCAGTTCCACACGTGGTGTATTTAGCTTAGGCCTAATGTTGACTGTAGCAGGCTACCTAGACTCCTCTGTTCAAGGGGGGACAGAAGCCATAGCGATAGCAATTTAGACTAAATTTAACGAATATAGGAAAGGCATGCAAGTTCAAAACCAGGTTTACAGATGCCAATAAGCTGCATTTCCCTCCCAATTCTTTTTTTCTTTTGCATAATGACCAGTTGTGTGCACCACCTACTGACTGTAGGATTGACTGATTCACTGATTTGTGAAGTAGAGTAATCGTAACAGCTCTTTTTCTTCATGTTGGCCGCATTTTCTGTACTATTTATTTTTCTCATTTTCAGCACTGACCTTACTTGAAGGGAAAACTTAAGGCTTACAAAAACTTTGTATTTTCTGTCCTGGAGGGTATACTAAGAAGCTGGTTCAGTTGTAAAGCAGGTTAAGTTAACCTTGTGCTATAGGTAAAGCACCTAATTTTCTTAACTAAATGATGCCTGCAGGTATATCTATTAGCAGGTTTAATTTTGCCTGCACTTGGTTGGGTACATTATTTTAAGTGTATTTGACAAGTTTACCAAAATATAAAAAATGTCATTCAAACTGCATTTGCTTTGTTTTACTTTTTACTTGTACTTTTCATTACATTACTTGAGTACATCCATTTTTACAGTAATTTCCATACTTAAGTACAAGAAGTTTCAGATACTTTAAGACTTTAACTCAAGTAACATTTCAGTCAGTGACTTCGACTTTTACCAAAGTCATATTTTGGAGAGGTACTTATACTTTTACTTGACTCTGAGATTTCAGTACTTTATACAACACTGTCAAAGTCTATGTGAAGGCGTGTCAAGGGTGTGTCAGACACTCTAGCCGTTGTTTTCCATTGCCGGCCTATTTGGCAGACGCGTTGGACGCACCGTGGCGGACCCTCGACGTGCCTTCACGTGGACTTTGATTGTGCACCAGATGCAGGAACCGCGTTTGGTGTGAACGCACCATTAAGCATCAAAATGTTTAATATGGCTACCCTCGATAGACACAGTAGCCCCATCAAAGAAAACAATAGATGTCAATGGCATCAAGACAAGGGAGCTTCTCACAATGTCGGTAGGATTTCACCTGATATGGAAGGATTGAGGCAGTGGATTTGTAAGCGCCTGAACTTCCTTTCAGTACATCAGAAAATAGCCACCAGTGACAAACTGCTAAAGGAATTTCCCAGGCAGCAAAAACCCTCTATTCAAAAAGAGGACCAGGAGGAACAAACCACCAATACAATGAGGAAATAACTGGTGTTTTACAGTTTGACTAATGCCTAGAGGGGCGTGGACCAAAGAGAGTGAAGAGATATTAATCTTGCAGTGGGTGTTTTGTTTGGGTCTTGGAATAGTGTACTGTCTGAACCAAATATGATTACAGAAGGTAGAAAGTTGATCTCACATTGACACTGACAAGAGACCATCTATCATTCATTCACAAACAAATCAAGAACATATGCACATTATCCCATATTAATGGTGGGAAAACGGAGGTACAAGAAATGCACAACATAAAAAAAATATTTAGCCTGAGGTGAAATGTTGATGGGATGGTATATTTAAGAAACAAGCACAAAGACTCCAATATTTAAATCCATACAACCTAAGGTATTTCCTTGTTTACAAAACTCCAGCACACCCTCAGATATCCTGTCCATGGATGGTTTTAGTGGAGACTGTTGGAGCATTGTTGCAAGCAATGCATAAAAAATGAATAATACTGTTCCAAGAAATCTGTGTCTGAAACTGTGAAATAAGCTAGGCAAAGTACAGCATGTTACTTCAGCTAAAAGAGAGTACGACAGCAAAAAAAAAAAAAAAAAGAGTTCTATGTGCATTTAAGAGTGTAAATATTTGAGTGGCCCCTGCTGTTGCTGTGCATTCTGCCTTGAGCAGAGTAATGCTTTTCTGCTCTCCAGAGTTGAGACCTTACCGCCTAGCTTGGCTAAACCATTTCATGGTCTGCTTTGGAAGTTCCCATGTTGGAAATGGCAAACTGCCTTTAGTTATTTATGATTTGTTGCATTAGACTCTCATGCTTTATATATTCCCAGCTGTTCTCCAGTCAAAGTATAACTTATAGTTAGGGATTCACTCAAAAACAGGTCGTGTAATTATTTATGATTTACAAGGTAACAAAATAGTTTCTTTAACTGTGGGGGCAAACATTAGCTTCTTTATTATGGCACTTGACACATTGAAAACAATAATAAAAGAAAGTCTGTTTACTGCTGAGGTTTGTTTTAATGTTTCAATAAAGTAATTTTTAAGACACTTTGAGAGATGGGAAAGAAAAGACGAGTTTCCTAAAGCGGCCTGGACATCCAGCGAATCAGCCAGACCTTTAGTGTCGCACAAGGGTGTGTGTATCCCTGCCCTTACGTCAGCCATGGCCAATCCAGGTGCCTCTCATTAGCCAGCCAATGACAAAAAGGAAGTCTGACAAGGAAAGTTGAAAAATTATTGACTAAAAAAGATTAATATCTACAATGCTTTTTTGTCAAAATAGTTTTACAATTTAAAGATAGTTTAAACATCTGAACATTACAGGATAGAAGCAGTTGCATTGTCGGTATTAAAACAATGAACATGCTAAAAGTAAACATTATGTATACAGTATATACTGTATATATATATATATATATATATATATATATATATATATATATATGGAAAAGAATTGATGTCATTTATGATAAGAACTAATATTATTTAAATATTAAATATTTAACATTATTAAAACCTGTTTAAGTGTAAAGTTACAACTTCATTTACATAAGATCAGAGATCTTTCTGACTATTTTCGGTATGGTTTGCACCCTTTTTCTTCATTTCGCTTTGACTTTTTTGTATTGTTTTATATTTTGCCTTAAAATGGCTAAACAACAAAAGCTACATTTTCAGAATTATAATTTTTTTTTCTCTATCGCTTATATTCCAAAATGCTTAATTTTTTTATCATTTTAACAGAAAGTACAATCTAGTTGCAAGTAGCTTTACATGAACAAAATGGCCAAATTGCAGGTTTGACTTAAAGTCTTCCCACATTGTAAAGTTTATCTGCAATAATTAGGAGGCAATTCCGGCTCTCTCAGATAGTGCTTAGTCAGTGTACGAGAGAGAAAAGCTAATATGAGAAGTGGGTACAAAGGCACATCTTGACTGCAGTATATTTTACAACACAGCCAGAAAAGCCTTTGGACCTCCTGTCCTCTATGTTTACTTGTCATTGTTTGCACCTCCTCATCTTTTAACACCACTTATTCCTGCTCACTCCACTCTCTCTGGCTCTCACCTCGCAACTTCCCATCTTCCTCTTCTGCACTCTCTCAAGATGCAGATGAATAATTCATCTCCACTCTTGTTAAAGAGAACACAAACCTTGAAAGGAGACAGATGAGAAAAGAATCCCCTTCCACTAACACGTCAAATGCAGTGGCACAACAGTTAGGAGCCAGAGGCTTTTCCTTGCCTTTTTTTGTTGTTGTTTTTTTTGTGCGCGCGTAGGGGTGTGTGTGTTTCCCCTCCATCCACATTTCCTCTCGGCCCCATGGCGCACTCTTATGCCATCCTCCTTCGCTCAGCATGGGCGCATCATTTTCTACCCCGGAGCATGCCCAGGACGGTCACAGCTGTGAGGAAATGTCAGACGTTTACCACCCGCCAATCTCCTCACCAAATATGCATGCTCACCCCAACACACGGGGAGCAGAAAAAGCGCAAACACAGAGCACACGCGTGCACGGACATAAAATGCTGATGTGCAACACGCAAACGCACGCATGCTAACGCTTTATTTACACACAACACAGCGGCAGAAATCTCATTACTCAGAGGGCGCATGGCATTGATTTTTGCCTCTCCTCGGTCGTGGTGAGTTCTGGCTTGGCACGGTCTGGGCTCATGCCAGAGCACCCACAGCAGCACTACGGGTTAAGCCGATTATATTTTTTGGGGGGAGCAGGGAAACCTGAGGGGCAAAAAAGATCCAGTTCTGTTCCCCCTCTGCCCCCTTACATCCCCTTCCCTGTCTGGTTTTTTTTTTCTCTTTCCCCTTTCCTTTCTCCTTCTCCTGATTATATGCTTGAGAGGTTTAAGCAGCATGGGGTTGTGGTTGCATTCATTGACACGAGCAAGAGAAAAAGATTTCAAATTTAAAGTATTACATTTGTAAATGATGAATAAGGAAAGACTTGAGGAAAGGAAGGTCGGGCTGTTTGAGAGAAAACCGGTGTGTCTCACAGATATGTTATTATAAAAAAAATAACCTTCAGAGCAAACCGAACGGATAATGAGGCTGAATGAATATTACCTTGCTGGTTGTTATATTTAACCATATTTTTTTTTTTTTTTTTTTTTTTTAAAGCAAAGCAGAATACAATGGACTGGAAACAGGGTTGGGTTATTTCCCCAACCATAATCTGGCTTGTCGTCAGGTTTGTTCGAAGTGCTGTAAATGTAAACTTGAAGTTATATTGAATAATATGTGTACTTTGTTCTAAGAGGGGAAAAAAAGCAAACGATTAAGATTTCAGGAAGTCTACAAAGTCTTCCGAAGGTTTTTATGCACTCTTTGATTGCTTTGTGTTGCATCGATCTGTTCCAAGTAGGATTTCATTGATAGGGCAGCACAAAAAGTGTCAAAAGTAAATCTGAAATATTTTCAAACCCGACAAGACAATATTTTATACACTTACTTCTACCGGATTTCCACATCTAGATTATAAAAAAACAAAAACAAAAAAAAAAGGTTACAGGCTCTCAATTGAATTGAATTGAATTTAAGTTGGAATTTTGATTAGTCCATTCTTAAATAAAAATCAAAACCAATCTACATTTCATTTTGTGTTTTCACCGTGTTTGTTTTCCACCACAAATATCATTATCAATGTAAATTTGAAAAGGTTCAGCTTTCATGTCAAGTTATCCGAACATCTTCTTCCAAGTTTGTTTTGTCCCCTGCCTTGTGGCACACCGCAACCAGGACTTGTAATTGTTTTCTTGAAACACCTCCAGTAACCACTCTGCCGCATAAAGGCTATTTGGTGAGGGCACAACTAATAGTTTTGCTGTGGAGCGATTCAATCACCTGAGCTGTGGATCTCTTGCTCTTCTTGCAAGGCAACAGCTGCAAAATGTTTTACTGCTGCAAACTTCTGCACAACTTTATCCCTCACTTGTCTGCTGTGTTTTATCGTCTTTATGACGCCGTCAGTCCTTTGATGTTCTGATATTTTGTCCCCCTCACCGTTATGCATTCCTTTGTGTCGGAGGTGTCACGTAGACCCTGAATAAAATACATTAAAGTGTGTACGAAATGAATACACGATGAAGAGTTACGAATATTGTGCATGTTTTCACAATACTAGTTTATTTCATTACTCTTCTAGACGGTGAAATATGATTCAGCAGATGTAAGTCAACTGAGGTCTCTCCTCGGCAACGTCTCATCCCTGCCGACTGAATCCTCATTATCGCTTTGTCATAATTCTGTTTTTCTCCCGTCTTTTTTAAAAAAAAAAAAAAATTGGTTATTCTAATGGCTGCTGTTCCATTTAATTATATAGCAATTATCTGCTTCCTGGTGCCTGACTGGCATTCTATTGCGCTAAAGCAAAGTCAGCCTGTGTCTATTACAACCCCGCTGGCGTGGCAGCCTCACTTAAGACGCAGTGGGGCTCTTTTTGACGCAGGACAAACTGGATGTTTGCCTGAACTTCTTGTTTAGTCCAAGTAACCTTCTGTCTTTTTGGGGGGGGTTTTTTTTCCTTTTTCACTCCGTTCCTTCGTTGATGCGTTCCCGGTCCTGTTGGACCCGTCTCTGTGGTTCAGAGTGATAATTAGTCTGCAATGTGAGGGAGAAGAAATCATTGATATGTATTTTTCTCCTTCTATTTTTGTCCCCTCGAGTCAAGTTGATTCTTTGAAGTTAGGGCATGTATGAAATCACTTGATCTTTATTTCTTTAAGTTCATTACTTATTTTCTAGTTGTGTGCATGTCATGCATTTTTAACAAACCCTTTGAGTTGACTTTGTGATGCGTTTGTAGCCGAGAACATCAAAGGAATCGCTTCCTCTCTGTCTCCCTTCTTTTCCCTTGGTCTCAGTTTCTCTCTCTCTCATTCTTCTCTCCTTTTCATCTCCTTTCCTGCCTTTTACACTCAGAACTGCTTGCTCAGAGAGCTTGTCTTCTCAGGCACTTTTTTTTTTTTCTATTTTTTGGAGATGGGATTGGGGGTGGAATGAGACGTTGATGCTTGCAATAATTGTTCATTTTCATGCAGAACATTAAATACGGTACCATTCCAATGATGAGATAATTAACTTATCCATTACTCTAGAAAAAAATGCCTCTTTTTTTTCTTTTTCTTCCAGAAGCACGAAAAGCTGAAAGATATTCTCTTACACGTGTCGACAAGCAGATGCTCTCATTCCCGGTCCAAACGTTTTAATCAGCATCTACTGGAGAAATGAAAAGTTTTAATTTAGTAAATGCTGGTATCTGTTTATATTTCATAGTTCAGATAAAGTCAGAGTCCTCTCTGAGGCATGTTATCAATGTTCACCTTTGGTTACAGCTGAGACCTTGTGACAATATGCAGTGCTTTGGGGAAACAGTGTCGTATTGCTGGCCTCCCTTACCCATTCCAAAACTAGTTGTACATGTTTTCTGAGTAATTGTACTGTTACAACAGGCATCTGTGACCAAATCTCAACCATCTAGGTGTTTAGTTACGGTAGTCCCTCGACGGTGTTCCTGTTAACTCCCACCATGCATCGCTACCACTGGCAAGAAAACAGCCTTGCAGCAATATGCTACTGCTGCTTCACAGCTGATATGGGGATGTTGGGTTTGAAAGGCTCACATTGACTCAGTAAACATAAATCTTGTCAGTCTGGCCAAATAGTTCAATTTTTTTTCTCGTCTGACCAAAAAAGTTCATCTTGGACGAGTCTATTCAGTCTTTGACAGGAATCTCTCAGTCCATGGCCATGTAAAAGTTTACTATTTATGATGAGGCGATTTCTGGGTCTATTCCTGAACAACATAACCTCTTTATAAATCATTATAAAGGCAAGGTAGTCAGTCACCTGACTAACTTGTACTCCTCCAATGTACAAGTGTTTGAACTGGTAGTCTTGGGAGCTAGTTCAGAAATTGCTTCAGAAAGGCGTTGCACAAATATTTTTAGAGTTCGTTTGATACCCCCATTGTTCTGTCATTACTAATCAGCACAATGACTATGATCAAATAGATATGTTCAAGGGCTGCGTCCCTCTGAGTGCCGGTTCAAACCTTCGCTCTATATCAGTCCTTGTGTTGTTGGGCAAGGCAGTTTTCCTGCTCTGGTGTCAGTCTGCACCAGAGCAGAATGACAGATGTGGGCACAATGTAGCTAACCACCATCAGTGTATGAACGGGTGAATGACTGCGCTTTGCAATTCTTGGACTTGTTAAAGGGTTTTAGAAATGCAGCCCATTTACATTCTTATGCTGGCAAATTCAGACATTTTAGAGCTTTCAGAAATCCTAATTAAAAGGTTTAAATTGGTGTTTATATATTCATACTTCTATCTGAAATTTGACCCTGTATGAATTAGAGAAAATCCACACTAAGTTAAACCCTTTCATGCATGAATTATGATCCTTTATGTCAGGATTTCTTTTTAATTTTTATTTTTATTTCGGCGTAAAAAAAGTGGGCAAACAAATTCTGTAAAAAAAAAAAAAAAAAAAAATCTGGGATTTTTTTTTCTATGTGATCAGTTGTATTTTTCTCCAAATACAAAGTGGTTATTTGGAAAATACATCAGTAGCATTAGTCTTTAGGGGTTTCTTGATGTCACAATATTTTTTTTACCTGCAAGAGTAAAGTGGAAGTAGGGACAGGATATCCCAGAGTTGCTTTTTTCTTTGTCTGCCATATTGGATTTTATCAACTTTTTTTGCACTGACAGCGGATGACCAGTAGTTGACAGTGTATTGTATGGTTCACTGGTGTCCACTTCAGTGAAAGAAACACAAGAACATGGCTTTTAGACAGCTGTCCACTGCAGTGACCGCTATGCATGAAAGAGTTAAAATGCTCATTTTTTTCTTTTCTGATCACTGTACCTTTATATACTTTTTTTCTCTTAAAACAGGACTGTAACAAATGTTTTAAAGCCCAAAAACAATACTGAACCTAAATCCAGGATAATTGTACACCCTCCTGCCCACACCTATCTTTGCATCAAGGAATTGCCAATATTCCTATATTGTCAATAGAAATTAACATAATTCCTATATTATATTAAGGAATTGCCAATATTCCATGTATCTTTTCTAAAAACACAAATATACTAGATAATGTTTTATTTTTCCTCTCTCCTTCTTGTTTTACATAATTAAATCATTAAAAATTCCTCGCAGTTAAACCTGACATATGTACCGTCCTCTGTGAAACCGCTGACAGGCCCCGCTCCATCTGCGCCCCGTCTTTGCCAAACATCTTGCGAGCTGCGGGGCAGCAGGGCGTGGCCTGCCCTCAGGCCACCAGAGAAGCGCCCTCTCGCCTAAAGGCGCTCAGCACGGGCAGCTGTGCCGTGAATGTTCCCAGTTACGCGGGTGCAGGGAGAGTGCATGGCCCCTGCTTTAATTTCTTTTCACCCACATGTGGCGCATCCAGTGAAATGTTATTTTAATCATCTCTTAATGACAACCAGACACAGGCTAGCGTGTGAGGAAAAGCCTCGTGTCGCTTTCGGCTGCTAATGAACGTGGCTATGATTAAGAAAAAAAAGAAAAAAAAAAACATTTCATTATAAAGATGAAATTTTAATTCTTGTCATGGAATATTTAAACCTTAGTCAAACAACAGTTTCTGATGAGGGGGGGAAAAAAAGGTTCTACATAAGCGATACTCTGATATTTTATACTCCCCCCTATTTTTTAAGTCTTCTTGGCTTATAGCAATTTAATTCACTCTTAGGTTCCTTCCCCACATGACGCTAACTACAGTCTGTAATCAGCTTATGGAGCAATTTCCTCAATACACAGATTTTGCAATAGAAATTTGCTTTCTTTTGTTGTCTTTTCTTTTTGCCATCTTGGTCTCTCACATTTTATCAAAGGTATTTTGTTTCAGTAAAGTTACAGACAATGACTGTAAGAAACATCGCTACAAACTCTATGAATAGCTCTAATTAGAGACCAAGGGCAGAAATTAACATTTTTAAAAATTTTTTAGTAAAGTACTTTTCAAGTCTATGTGGTGTTTTTGAAAAATCCTTAAATATTAAAATCAGCAGACTTTAAAACAATTTTTTAAAGATCTCATCTGACCTCTGAGGAAACAATGACCTCTAACGTTGCAGCGCCTACTTATCTTATATATATCTGTGCGATATCAAGAGAGTTTGCAAAGCAGCACGGGATTTTTGTTTTTTTCTTCCACCCCCCCATGTGAATTTTTAAGTCACATTTTCCCCGGAGCCAGGTAAATCCTTAATGTGCTTCGGCCTTAGGATTTAAAACACCCCACCTTCATTAAAGAGGGGTTTATCTCAGCCTGAGTAAGCTTTTAGTCTGCTTTGGAAACAGCCAGATGTTGCCCTTTCTTATCTTGTGTTTTTTCACAATCGCGAAACTCGAAAAGGCAAGTGTGAAACAAAAGATATATAAGGAGGACTGTCTGTTGAGCTTTTTAAAAAAAAGAGAATTTTGAATGACAGATTAACAAAAGTTAGCGCATAATTATGATAAGCAAGTAAAAGCACTAATGGTTCGTAGTTTTATTACAAACTTGACTTTACATTCAGCCCAATTTCAGAGATAAAATTGTCAGGTGTTTAAAGTAAGGTCAAGTTATTAAACAATCCCAAACTTTGAACAGAGGTAGACAAATGGATGGATGAATAAACATGGATGATGGGATCTGGAGTCCAGACTACTGCTAAGTATTCAGTGTCATGATGGAGAGATTAAAGAGATACCTTTAACCCTACTAAGACTTGGGAATTCACAAAATCCAACATGCTTTGTATAAAAATTATTATTCAGAGAAGCAGTTAAGAAGAATCTGGTAACTGTGCAGGAGCTGAAACATGTCATATGTTGATGATTTATTTATTCTTTTTCCATCAGGGAAAGGGAAAATAGAGACAACAGGACAAAGGAAGGATGGAGGCATTTGGGCAATTCTGATGCAAAACCTTTAATAGGCTGCAAAAGAACAGGTCGAAAAGTGTTTCCTAAAATAATTATCTCTCAACAGGGGCCAAATTGAAATGGATCTCACAATTCTGAGATTTCTTTTTTTTTGCAAAAATAGAGGTAAAAAAAAGAGAAAACGTGACTCTTTTTCCATCCACTTTATAAGTCGTGCCGGGATGCTGCACAAAATCTCACTGCTGAGTTTGCATTTGGGATGTGACAAAAAGGTGTAAAATTTCACACAAATAATTTAAACTTCAGAATTTTCATAAGTCTGAAATATTATCCATCAACTATCAGTTCCGAAGTCACAGCTTGACTAAGCGAGACGTGAACAGAGGAGAGACGAGGCCCGGAGGCCAGGAAAAGACAGACGTGAAACTAAAAGAACAGAAAACCCTCAGACGGGGCCTCCGCGCAATCAGTGCCGAGCGTGATAATGTGTGAATGAATTAACAAGGTAATGGCGCATCAGTTGTTTGGTATAAAACAAAGATGTGTAGGAGGAAACAGATCCACTGTGGAGTGGAGAGAGGTGGGAATAAAAGAATAGCCATTAAGCCGAGGCATCCGAAAGACTCCCGTGGCTCGTTTCCACCAACTGTTGCACGACAGAAACAGAGAGCGTAGATTTAACAGGTGGAGGCATCGTGACGGGCCTGAAACTGCGACTGCATATTTGAAGTGACTAGTGACAAATATGGTGCTTATATCCAACCAGGATTGACTATTCAGGAGAGTGGGCTAAAGAAAAGAGAGAAAAAAAACAATGTGAGTTTACACCCGCAGAAAACCTCAGCAGCCGTTACTATGGGGACTGAGAAGTTGTGGGCCGAAGTTTCTTCTGGATTTCCTCCCTGGTGTCGCTTTATAAGGTCTTCTGCATCTTTTGACATTCTCACAAACAAGCCTTTAGGCTTCTAGTGCCGGCTGCATTCCATCATGCCTAACGAATAGTTTCAATTTGAGCACGTGAGATGACTAATATGTAGAGCTTATAAATGAACCAGTAAGTGCATGCCTTTCTAAGCTGGCCTTTTTTTTTCTGTTTACAGACTAAAGGGGAATTACATTTCTCATTAAGTCTTGCCAATGTAAACAAAGTTGACAGTGAAAGACAGGTACAGATATGTACATTTAGCTAATGTTAATTAATCGTTTAGACTATTAATATCGTAGCAGTCATCTATATTCTCCGAAACATTGTGCATTCATAATAAATAATCTCACAATAACACAACTTGAAAGTTGTGTTATGCTTGGCTTCCCACCAAAAAGCCAAGCATAAGTTGAAATCCATAAACGTGATTGTCAAAAGAATTCACCTACCTTTCCAAATCTTGTATTTGTGTATGTGCTGCTCAACGGCAGAAGAAAAACCTGTTTTTATGAAAACACTGTTTATCTGCCATCATCAGCGGCTATGCTGATTAGCGTAAACATTCACAACAGGCTCTGATGCAGGGAGCTCACTGTAGCAAAGAAGAGAGGAAGGTGGTGGCCGGGTGGGAGCACCACATACACAAGGATGACTGATAGCAATAAGACCCTCCTCCTGGAGCTGGCTGGTTGTTTCTGACCAAGAGGTGCATTTCTGCAGATGACTGTAGGACCACAGAGATTTGTTTTTTTTTCCATAGATTATCTGTCGCATGTTAAACTGTCAAAACAAAGTGTCAGTTTTAACAAGTATGTAAAAAAACAAAACATGCCATTTATGAAAGCTACACGTCTAAAGCGGATCTGCTGCCTTCTGTTTATGAAACTGTTCACCCGAAGAATAAAGTCCACAACAGGTAAAACAAAAAGCTCAAAAGGGAAAACACACGGAGGCGTCTGAGAAGTTTAAAGATTTACCAGAGACTTCTCTGTTTTATGAAGATTTCGAACCCCTTCAACACGAGAGGCTTCTTTGCTTTTGCACTAGATGTGACAAGACATAAAAGCTCAGGAAAATAAAAAAAGAGACTAAAAAACTTTGAACTTTTGCAGTCTATTTCCAGTCCGAATATATACATCCTTTTTTCCCCCGAAAGTCTCAGCAAACATCAGACGATGAAGAAGAAGAAAAAAAAACAGGCTGTGGTGTTGGACTAAAGTAGGGCAGTGTGTGCAACTGGGAGTAAATGTGTTCTTAGTCTTTTCCACTCTGAAGTGTTTGCACTGAAGCTGAAGTGGAGCAGAGAGGCACATCTATCAGAAAACACTCAGCCAGATTCATAGCCTGGGGCAGTTTGGTCTGAGACATCCACGACCACAACCTGCAGCCAAAACTCTGCTGGCCAGGTAATTACATGTTGGAGGGTGCGTACAGTACATGATTGGGAACTTTCTTGAAAGCTAAAAACTCATTACCCTAAAGGTTTTCTTCATTCGGGTCCATCCCGCCTCACATCTCTCCCCTCATTCTGTCAGTCATGCCCGACTCCAGGTTCTAAAGAATTCTCCCAAGTTGCAAAGAACATGAATATCCAAATAACGTTCTAAAACATTACAAATCTTCCCAGCAGGAAATCTCAATACGCGTTAGAAAAGAAGAAGAAAGAAAACGCATGTTCTTTTTAACCTGTTCCAGTTCTGCTGATTTTCTTTCTTCTTTTTTTTTTTTTTGAGAATTATATCCAGCAAAACCATCAAGTCAATTTTAAAATAAAGTAATAATGTAGTAGGTTTAGGGAGAAAATCAGTTGAGAATAAGAGAAAGATTAGATATTTGATATGATCAATCAGAAAAAGAAAAAAAAAAGCAAATTAAACATTTTTTATCCATCCCCCCTCTTTACATTTCAAAGCTGTACCTGTGACAGGGAAGACAGAGGAAATAAGATTTTGGGGAGGTTCTTCAGAGACTCTCCAATTTCACACTATCATATTAAAGTGTCCATCTGTCTGCGGATGGATGAGTGATACTCCTGCAAGGTGCAAGGTGGTCTGCAATTCCCATGAATAATTTGAGTGTGTCACTGTGGGCGGTCCTTTCTAAAGGAGATTGTCCTGCAGGAGGCTGGGTAATGATAGACATACTGGGTTTCTCTTTCATCCCCCACTCCAATTGATGAGCTAAAAAGATAATATGTGTCCCACAGGTTGGTGAAGTGACTGGCCTTCTCTAATATATTTAAGTCATTATTCACACTCTTCTCTTAAATTGATTAGTGTTCAGATCATGGAATTGGGGGGGAAGAAATAAAGGTTAGATACATATTTTAGATAGTTGACATGAGGAGACCGTGCCTTATAAATCCCACTAGTAAGAAAAACTAAATAATAATAAATCCACACCGAGATGTTTTTACAAAACATTTAATTCCCACACCCCTGCAAGCTATCACTTCTGCCAATATGGCAGCTGTAGTGACAGAGGCTGGGAAGAGAGCGTGTCATTTGAACATGGAGGCAGGGAAGAGATGACATCGAGAGCAAGGTCTCAAGAAATTGGGGCGAATGGGAGAGAGAGAAAAAAAATGAAATAAAAGTATGTGAGGAAACCCGGTGGTTCAGCACATTCTCGTTACTAACCTGGCACACATTGACACAGCATCACATTTTTATGCACCTTAAATTTTCATTGTGCAGGAGCCTTTCTGCATCATGCTAGGGCAACTCGATATGTAGTGGGCTGGAAACAATGCGAGACGAGTCAAGATCCAGCAAATTTTGTAACAAATGAGGAGGAATGCAGATTTTCTTCTGTTTTTAATACACATCCAAATGTTTCAAGTCGTCAAATTTTAATACTAGGCAACGATAACCTGAGCAAAAATCCAGTTTGTATGATGATTTTCTTCAGTAAAGTGGGAAAAATAGCTATCCAAATCAACCTGGCACTGTGTAATTGCCCCGCCCCCCCATCCCCAAATCAAATAACTTATGCCAGCACGTTACTTCACAGCAATGCTTCGCCGTTCTCTCCATTGATGCCGTTTACAAGCGTACTTAGGAGCGCTGTCGTTCGCATGATAAGCTCAGCAGTTCCACCAGGTGTTTGCTAATTGCTGCTAGCCTGGTGGAGCTGTGTGGGGAAGGTGGGGTTGCTCGGTTAACTGCAGCTTCGAGCTAGAGATTTGGGGAAATAGGTGGCAATAAGGAACTCCTGAATAGTTGAAAACGAGAATCGAGGAATGATCAACGCTTTTTCTCCTAAGAAAATGTCCACCTCTTCTTTTACGTTACTATAAATGCAGTCCTTTCTACTCTGCCCTGTTCCTCCCCTAAGGCTCAGAGTTGATGCGTGACTGACAGCTGTGGACAGCTTGGTGAGACACAACAAACTCTGGGGACGCCACCAAGAGGGAAACTGAGATGCGGGTGCTAGAGAAGCAACTGGACACAGTGGAGAGACGTCAATGTGAGTTTTTGTGTTGGGGAGAGAAGGATAAAGGTGATAAAGCAACATGTCCGGCGTCAATCCAAAGTATTCAGAAAGAGATGAAAAACAATCATTTCTTATGTTTACATGAGCAAAATTCCTCACAAGTGTCGGGAGCTTTGTCCATGCAAAATCATTTTGATAACAAATTAATTCTGATAGAGCTGAATCCGATCAAAATACTCCTATTGGGGTGTTTACTTATTTCGAACTGCCATTTATTCACATTACTTTATTCATGTAACTGTCAATAGTGACATCTATCAGTGCAGAAAACGTGGAACATTAGTAAAACTTCCCAGGAGCCAATCAAAAATCACTGATTTCCTCTGGTTATTGTTGATATCAAAATGTGTTTTATGATTTAAAACATTTAAGGTGTGACCAAACCAAAACGTAAGGAACTCCGGTAGATTACAAGTGAAAAGTGACAACAATAAAAAGGACAAAAAAGTTGAAACCAAACGAATTCTGCCTGCGTGATAAACAGTACAGATGCCGTTTCTGGTTTCTGTACTGTTCACAGAGTTTAGCCATTTAATGAAGGTCATTTTCTCAACTCCCTAAGACATACTAGCTCTAAGGCAATGCTAGAATGCAGGAATTTGATTAGACTTTGTAAACACAGCCAAGTGAGTTTGAAAAAGAATGTATCCTTAGTTTTTTTTTTGTGTGTGTGTCTACAGTTTGACAAAGACTCTTCAACATTGGTCAGATTTTTCAGCATTTACTGTCACGTGCTAAGACATGACCCTCGTCTTTTCAGTAGAAGTAGAAAGATTGAAACATCTAACTCTGACGTGTCACAGGTGTGGCTTAATTCAACCAAGCTTTTGCGTCCGGCTGCTTTTTCAAGCAGTAAAGCATTTCCATATTAGCTGTATAGCAAAGATCAATAGAGAGGGCTTTTTTTTTATTTGACAAGAGGGTTTCCGCTTTTTTTCCTGACTATATTTGGAAAAAGATAGATTTTCCAGAATTGCTCCATTCTGCTGATGGCGGAAAGACAGATGTTTCATCTAATCACCTGACACAGTCCATTTTTTTGAGGACGACTTCTCTTATGATTCTTTGAGGAAAACCATCTGGCAAGTAAGTACATTCATTCAGAAAAGCATGTGTTCAGTGATTTGTTCACCAAGACACGTTTGTTGATCCTCACCAACAAACCTGAAGGATGCTAAATGGAACAGAGAATAAAAAAATTACAGACTAAATTACAAACTGGGAGAAAAATCTGGGATTTATTTCAACTAACAATTATCCCTCTGTCCAATAACAACATAGCAAATCGCATTGTTGCAAATTTTTGTGAAGCCTTATCTTAGGATGCTAAAAGCATCACTGCTGGTTCTGAGGAAGAAAGAGGGAGAGGATAGAGCCCAAGCCGTAGCTTGTAAAATTTATCATATAGCATCACAATGGATGTCACGTAATCCTCGAAAATCAAGTACAGGTCCAGAGCCTGGGCGTTAGGGCTCACGCAGTCCTGAAACAACATCTTTTGTCTATTGTACTCATTTCATTGACCTTACACAAAGAAAAAAACCACAACAAAGCCTCGAATGTTTGTCAAAATGCCTGACGAGATACATTTTTCGAGATTATAAGAAAGGATCTCTCATTGGAAAGAAATTATAGAGATTAGGCATAGTTTACCACTTTGAGCACTATTGTATTGCCTTTTTATTTAGCAACACACATTATTTAGTTTCATCGCAGGTATGTTATCACTCTATCTGTGCAACATAACTTTGTTGATCTTCTCATCTGGTTTTGTGACATGCAGATCAGAAAATTGCCGTTCCAACAGCCGATGTCGAGCCTTGGCCTCTAATCACCTTACTTCTGTTTTTCCCCTGCTCCCCCTCATCTCCTTATCAAAGACCCAGCTTTTTAATCCAGCATGCTTCTCTGGTTACAGTCACTCATGAGTGTCCTGGAAATCCACCCCATCTCCGCTTCAAATCCATGCAAATCACAACATCTAAGAGCAGCGGAGCTTCCGCTCAGGCAGAATTATGCACATATAGGGATTGGACAAGTGGAAGGGGAGGAGGAGGAGGTTTTGTTGGGCGATGGAGGGGGTGGTCGAAGTACACCGCACACATTTCACTCTTAGCAAGGGGTTTTTGTCATGGTTCTCTTCAAAAGATCTCACTCCCTCTTTTAAGTTTTTTTATTTTTTATTTTTTCAGTTTGGCTTCAGTGGACAATGTTAGGCAGTTCTGAGTGTTTTATAGCGATAAAACATTGTGACTTTGATCCAGAGAGTTGGCTAAGTGCTGGACTTCAAGAAAATGTGTGTGTGGGGCCTTGTTTTTGACACATTGTAAGGACCATTTTTCTAACAAATGCTATGTAGCGGGGTCCAATTGCTGCGTATACGGCCCAAAGTCCGGGCACCATAAGAAGATGTGGGTTATGGGTTAGGTTAAGGACTAAGGTGTGAATTGAGTTTAGGTTAGGTTTAGGGTTAGGCATGCACTGGTAATGGTTAAGTTTATGGTAAGAGTCAAGGTTAGGCTAAAAAGAAAGGTGTACTATATGTGTGTTGCCGCACCTGACTGCGTCAGAGAAGTGTGGTGGGGGCAAGTGGCGTTTGCTAAAGGGGCTGTTCAACACTCAAATTTGGGTGCAGAGAGGGTGAAGGATAAATTCAGGATGACTGGAGCGGCTTGGCATTACGCGGATTGGCATTACGCAGTCAAACTGTATGAAGGCAAGGGCATGAACACACACACGGATTTAATGTGGGGGGCGAGGTCAGATCTGGATTTAAAGTAATCTCTTTTGAAAGTAAAAGCAATATGTATTATATTTTAAGTGTTTGTGTTGCAAACGATAGCACACACAGCATGGGAGTAGCCATGAGTTCTGCAGGTGCACTTGCAGCAAAAAATGAGCCACAGTAATGGTTTTCTGTCTGGAAAAGAATGACATTTCAGTATTTTCTGAATCTGGATGAGAACGGAAAAAGAGAACAAGAGTATGAAAATTGATTTGTACTTCCAGA
This sequence comes from Xiphophorus hellerii, assembly GCF_003331165.1. NCBI lineage: Eukaryota > Metazoa > Chordata > Actinopteri > Cyprinodontiformes > Poeciliidae > Xiphophorus > Xiphophorus hellerii. The sequence goes on from NC_045694.1 coordinate 23,781,860, forward strand.
CAGTAGTTTCTAATCTATTCTAAATGTTACGTCCTTACGTCTCTCACCCATTCTTTGTTTATTTTTTTTCATTGTTGCTTGTTGCTTCCAGATTGAAAGCATACTAGATAGCAACACCAGTAGCTTTTATTTTCCTCTCAACTTTTCAAGAGGTCTCGTTAAGCCAGCGTTTTTGTTTTTGTTTCAAATGTTTCATTTATGCTGTTTAATCTCAAAAGCAGTCTTAAACATACATTTACTCTTGTAATTCAGCTGTGTTTTATTAAAACTGTCAATAAGTGCCATGAGGTTTGCACACCAAATGCTACAACAGCTCCTCTGCTCTATAATATCCATTCATTCGAATTGCATGCTCCAAACAGAACCGCAGCAATGAACAAGCCACTTGTTCCAGCTCTTCTGGGGGAATCCCAAGGTGATCCCAGGCCTTGGGAGGAACAGCCGAGAATCACAGTCCTCCAGCGTGTCCTGGGTCTTCCTCTAGGTGGGACGTGCCCGGAACACCTCACCAGGGAGGCGTCCAGGAGGCATCCTGACCAGATGCCTGAGCCACCTCAACTGGCTCCTCTCGATGTGAAGGAGCAGCGGCTCTACTCTGAGTGACCGAGCTTCTCACCCTATCTCTAAGGAAGAGCCCTATGGGGAAAACCCATTTCGGCCGCTTGTATCCGCAGTAACTTTTTTATTCATAAATTATATTGCTCTTTCTTAGACGCATGTGTGTGTTAAATGTACTTTAGCTACATAATAAAGAACATCTTTTGTGAAAGTCTAAGGAAAACAGGGGAAAAAAGTCATCATTCGACCAGAAAAAGATCTTGTTTGTCTCATATAACAGGCCAACAAAGAGGACAGTTGCTGGATCCACATGTATTGATTTAGAAAAATGTTTGCTGAAACCTTTATTGAAACATGCTCTTCCTACAGAAATCTCAAAAACATGTGTGCTAATAAAGTTTATGTTTTGATATGTTGCAGATTAGCTGATATTCACATAAAATGTGCCCTTTTTTCCCCACCATCATTTGCAGTTAGTTTCATTTGACTCACTGAAATCCACGCCTGTCATCTCAAAATTTATATAAATCCTGTTGTGCCTCTTCAATCACGCAAAACTGCAGCAGTGTAACAAAAAGCAGCGAATGGTGTAAAACTTCTGATTCTGATGATGGGTCAAGTTTTTTTTTTGTTAACACAAAGACAGATTTCCAGCAGCTTAAACACAATGAGAGTAGTGTGAAGGAGCTGTTTCCGTTCATTTTAACAAAGGAGAGTAAGAACCAATCTCATTCTGACACTGTCAGGAAGATATACACTCTGCTGGTAAGAGGGCCCAGAGTCCCTGTCAGTGACTGTGTGGCGAAGAGACAGGACACTTGTTGACAGTAGCTACTATATCCAATAGGGTAATGAAATACTGACAGCAGTGCAAATGCAGGGCAGGATGTCAACAGCAAGAGTTCAGTGGATCATCTTGGCAGGTCTGGTTGAAGGTGTAATCATTATAGGTGGCAGAGCGGGGAAAAAAATAAAATAAACAGCCCTCAACTTTACTAAGCAGCTGTTGAGAACCATCTACCTGTCAAACGATGACCTTGTTGGGTGACTGAGACCCCTGCAAAAGTCCAGCTAAACCACTAAGGGCTTGGTTTTGTGTGTTGAAACTGAAGTGGACACGAGAGGGCCAGAGTGACTCCTGAGCCGACCAGAGCAGCGGCTGAGACTTCATTAACTGCAAGGGAAGCAAAAGGCCATGAGAGTCTCCTGTGACCCAGTGAGAGCTACTGACCGCAAACTAAATTTTAACAGTAAACGGCACAGAGAAGGGAAAAAAAGAAACACTTGCAAATGTCTTTGTTTTACATCCATTGTGCAGTTTGAAACAACCTAGTTGAATACAACCAATCATCTACCTGTAGCACCACAGAGGATCTTGTATTTAGTCTTAGCCGGTATCTGTAGCGCATTGTCTTGCTGAAGTGCACAGAGAGACAGACGGCATCCTTGAACTTCAACCATTTCAACAGCAGCACTAATGTTTCTGAGCAGAACAGATTCAGATAGGATTGTTGGAAGTATTGCATACATCATATTAGATTAAACAGGCAGATGAAGTTATATTTAAGTGTCAGTATTTGGCTGCATGGTTCCCTCTCCTGTGTGTCTCTGTGTTGTCCAGGATGTACTCTGCCTGTCCTCCATACCACAAATAATATCCAAACATTAAAATAGCTTCCTAACCAATTGATTTAATGTCATTACAAAAGCTGTCAAAATGTAAAAAACAAAAAAGCCCATTTTGTTCATCTGGATAACAGAGTTTCTTATTTCTTCTCATTTGTCAGTTATTACAAAAATTGTAGACTGATTACTTCTGAATTCATATCAACTGTCTTTGAGGAGTTGATGTTTTTCACACTTCTATAAATTTTTAAGCCTGTTATGGAAGACTTTTTACTGTTTTTCTATTTTTTATTTTTTTTAAAAATTATCTGCAAGGCTTTTTTTAAAATAGTGTGATCTTAGAAAGTGGACACCCTCTACACTTCCTATTGTTACGTTGCTAATGATATGTCAAGATTATTATAACTAATGAATGTTTCTGTCTGTCTTCAAGTCGTTTGATAATGTCTGAATTTCTTTTTTCTGCCAAATTTGATTAAAATATTAATGTAAAAATTATTTTTCACCTTGACTACCTATATATTACAGTTAGAAACACGTGTTAGTTTCTATAAGCAACCAGGTCAGTAATTAAACCAAATGTGCTCTTAAAGTTGCAACAAAAACATGCAGATATACATATGAACACAGGCTTATCACCTTCCCACACACACACACACACGCCCACACACCCCTACACCCCCACAAAAGACAAAAAAGAAACATTTCCTTGCTTCTCCACCAACATACATACAAATACACACATGGTTGCAGCACTCTTATCAGCAGAGAGCCAGATAGGTGCTGCATGTCCTCTGAACATCCTGATTTCATCTGTGGGCAAAGTGATTGACAGGTCTGACAGCTGGGCTCCATCTACTCTGCAGATGCATGGACAACCACACACCCTGCACCCCCCCCCCCCCCCCCCCCCACACACACACATACACAGCAGCTTAGCAGCTGAAAGGCGGTTGGGAAGAGAAAGAAAGACGAGGAATGAACGGCAGAGGAGAAAAGAGAGCCGGTATTTTATTGATTGATGAGGAGATACCAATCGAAGAGGGATGGAGTGATACATTTGCACACATGCTGGGGATGTAAACACGGGAGGCGAAAAGGAATTTAATGAAAACAGAAGTGAAACTGGATGCAATAGACATGAAAAGATAATTTTCCCCATCAGCACGTGCGGCGGCAATACACATGTGCATATTGAAACCCGCATCCCCTGTGATAGACACTTTGAAGAGTGATGAAAGGGCAATTATTGGGATGTGCGCTGCAGAAGCTTGAAGCACTGTGTTAAGTGCCTTTGGGGATTGCTAGGAGTACACTAAGCCAGGTGGCGGTACTTTGTCACACACTAACAGACACACACTGAGCACTCATCAGCAGACTAGAGGCAGCTAACGGGGCCGGTCTGCACATATTCACGTGTCAGTTAGTAATCACGCAGCATGACCTTGTTTTCCCTGACTGCTTAGGCTTGTCAGAAACATTCACTGCAACATACATCACTCTCCTCCCTGACATCTGTCTTCTCAAATGAGTGCGCGAGGGCCGGAGAGCGTGTGTGTGGTCAACAGGAACGCATGCGTACAGCCTATCACTGACACCGCCTCGTGGAATGACAGCCGGTCCATCATTAACCTCACCGTAGGACTCCATGACATGTCTGCTTCCCGTGGCGGCCATTTTCTCTTTTCCCCTGAGCCACGGAACGTACAAAGCGGAAATTGACAAGTGACACTGAGCTGGACTTGAGAACTGGGATTTCTCACAAAAGATCCCCGAGACGTTTTAAATGCGATTGTTTTAGTTCCTTAGAAACTCATTTTGCAGAGATTAAATAATGATATGAAAGCAATTTTCTTTAACTGGAATTGTAATGAAGAAGTCTACAAATGAATACTATCAAAACAGAATTTAATTATGCAAATCTTAACCTAGAGCTGAGGTCTTTGTGATCCAAAAGGATGATTTTGCCCTCAGTTCAGCTGAAAAAAGTTGCAAAAAGAGTTACAAATGCAACGTGACCTTATAAATAAAGACAACTTTTGATATTGATGTATTTATAAATATACTTATGCATTGATATAATCTACTTCAGAAAATGTGCTACCATTTTTAAATAACTACCATTTTCCTTCTATCTTTAGGTCATAAAGTAAAAAAAAATCTAAAACTTTTGCAAAAAGACAATGGAGATAATTTCCTCTACTAGATATTAATATTTGTGAAAAATTACATGGTTACAAAAAAGAATAGATCTATAATAACATTACTGGGACTATTAGTTTCAGTTTGTTGTGGAAATTCAAATAAAAAATAAAACTGCTAGCAGCCATTGTGGAAGGTCGAAGGAGCCAAATGGTTGCAGACCTCTGATGTACAAGGACAAACATATCAGCAGGAGCAAAAGAGGTTTCTGAATACCGAGTATGTTTTAGTCTTGTAAATATTTAGAAACGAGTAAAGCAGTGCAGGTTTCAAACTTTAGGCATGTTATTCAACCAAATCTGTGCTGGAGCGGCATATGAAGGACGACCCTGAGAAACACTGGTGGGGTCAAAGTTTCATTTATTGTCAAGAAAAAGACAAACTGATGCCCTTTAACCTTCCCAGTCTTCATAATTGGCACTTTGATGGATTTTTACTCTTATCACAGGAGTATGAAACATATTTAACTTTATCTTTAGCTAATTAAAATCAATTAAAGAAAAAACTATATCTAACATAACACAGGGCGAGGCTTTGTGGTTTTGCTGTATTGAACTTTTCTCTGCTTACACTTATCATGATCAAATTTATTCAGTTATTGTTTGAGAACAAGTTGGCAAAACTCTTACTGTTGTTTTTTTTTTTTTTTCCACTAATGTGGAATTGTTTTCTTAAGCCAGAGTCGCTTCTGGGCTTTTCAGCCATAACACTTTGATTAATTTCTTTAATTTTATTCAGGCCATTTCATTTTACCGTGAAAGCTATCTCAGGGCTCTTTACAGAGAAAAGTAAATATCCTAATTGATTTCCAGTTAAATACAGGTCAGGTAAATACAGTACAGGTCACTGTCATTATATTTAAACCCACAAAATCAGGTTCCTCATAACTCAAAGGCAAGTACTGTAAAATCCAGTCCATTTTCAACTAATTGCATTCAACTCAAAATCAGTACAATACAATATATGGATACCTTCTTAAACCACAGCCTTTACCCTTGCACCTTCCTCCTTGCCTTTCACCTCCAAATCATTTTTCAACCACTCCAAAGAGTTTCAGCTTTGTCCTATTTGATCGCAGTTCCCCACTTTACCCTTTTTGTTTTCCCTTTTACTACTCAGGGCATGGTTTCCATTACAAACGTACCCTAAAGGTTTACTATAGACTACCAGGAGATGTATGTAATTTCACTTTGGGATCACTGAGGTATATTTAAAGTTAAATTATATCTACGGTCAATCCATATTCCTAATGCATCACTCAACAGAAGGAACCATCTATCCTTATCAATGCATCTGTCATTGTAGGGTTGTAAAAATTGTACTTATTTCATTAGACTGTCCAGGAAGCTTACTGCATTGCCTCCAGCTGGATCGAAAATACTGCTGTGAAAATTCAATTTTGGACAGTTTTCATGTGCTCTGGTACAAATCTACAGCAGTGACGTTTTCCTCTTGTCGATCATTTTCGATTTATTTTAAACGTAATCGCCGTGCAGCTGAGTTTTGTTTTGGTCCAGTTTCATAATGCAATCGAACCAATTCACAGCAAAACAACTCGGAGCGCTCAAATGTCGCGAGGCTGCAATGATGTTTGATGATAATAAAAAAAAACGAAATAAATTCTCCACAGCTAATGTATTAAAGATTAGCTATTTTATGAATGGTGCTTAAATGCGCCATCTTTGTCCATCAACTGGTGCAAACACTTCCTGGTATACTTCCTATTCTTTTTTACACCCTTTTTCCTTGCGAACCAGGAAAAAAGGTGTAAATAAATACCCAATTTATTCCTTGGGTACTTTCTGTCTTTTTCCCTGTTAAATCGTATTTCCTCCCAACCTTCTCTCATTCATTATTGTAATTTCTTTAAATGTTAGTTGCTGTGTCAAAGGTCAGTTTGAACTCTAAAGATTGTCGAGAAGTCATAAAAATCTCTTACATAAAATGTGATTGCTTTATTTTGTAAACAAGGTTGATTTCAATCAATTAATTACATCTACTTTAGATCAATTAATCACACTTTACATACAAAACGTCTGAACGACAAAGCCGTTTCTTTTGGCACGCTGAGAGTAAAGTTTTACTTCAAAGACGATCGGATTTGATACTAGAAAAGACAATTGTGTGCAAATTGCGCAAAAAGGAGTGAGGCTATTGCTGAAGCTATTCAAGCCTATATTATCATCTCAATGCAAAACGTCAGCAACAAACAAACGGCAGAAGCAACGGACAATCCTCAACGTTAATGCCGGTGTCCGCGACCCACATTTTTAAACGTTTCGAAACACTTGAAAGCTGAATAGTTGTATCACTTTTGCACCAGTCTGACGGTTGAATAATCACAATAACAGATTAAAAACAAACATCTTTGCTGTTGAGCTCACATGTTAACAGCAGGTTTTTAAATTAAGAACATTGCTTATTACGTCAATTTAAGGTTTTTTGGTAAGAAAAAAAAAAGAGCAACGAATTAATTACAGGCAGCGCAATTAACTCTATTAAAAATTTCAGTCGAGTCGCACAGAGGTAGAGAGAGAGAAAATAAATCTCAAAAGGCAGGAGAAAGGTCAGTAAGGTTAAGAGTATTTAAGTTTGATGTATCATGTTGCTCAAAGCCACAGATAGATTTTTGTCTAGGCTCGATCTCGGCGAGGATTCCTGAGCTAAGAACATCAACTTGTAGCCAGATACAGTGTGGTGTCTGTGATAAGCTTCACACACAGAAGGAGGGCCTAATCCAAGCTAACTCCTCAGATGCTGAGCTGCACAGCACCATGAAGATGATTAAGCAAGATTCCTCTAAGATAAATGTTTCCCCTGGAGATTAGCTTTGGATAGCTTTAGCTTTGAACTGACTTAGAAAGCTCTTGAAATATATCATCTGTGGGGGGAGATCAGGCATCCTCATGTGCAATAATTTGTCACAGTTAGAACAGTGCTGATGGAGTGCTGCACAAACAAGCAGAAGTGAAGTATGAGTTTTAGGCATGTTGGAATTTATATCCTTTGTCATTTCATGAAATCTGTTGTTTGCAAGCCTAAACTAAAAATGTTTCATGCTTTCTTTCAGTTTAAAATGTTGTGCCAAACTATATAGGAGGGAAAAAAACAAATACTTGCCCGATAGGACTTTTTTTCCCCCCCCTCTCTCTTGGTTATGAGACACTTCCACATACACTGATGGATAACAGAAGCCCATCACACTTAATTTCCTCCTAGATTCAGTCTTGTACCCTGCTGTCTCCGCTGCTGAATCAACATCATGGTGGCTTGAGATAACACAGAGCCGTGGCAAGATTATGTCCTCAAGTGTAATTTTGGTCTGGCTGCAGGACTGACCGGAACCAGCTGCGAAGCCAGACAGGACCGTATGTGTGTGTGTGTGTGTTTTTCATCTCTTTCACATCACTGAAACTATACTACACTGTTATTGCCTTTCATGGGAAAGATGGACAAGCTGCAGTCACGTATATGTTCTTCCAGAAAAAAAATATATATATATATATATATTCTTGTACACCCATTCTGAGCCTCAGAACAAACAAACGGCAGAACATTGAACATCTTCTATGTTACTGTTTGTTTAATACATACATTTTATATTCTTAGCTAAATAAGTTTTTTTTCTTTTTGATTTACATTACTAAATCAATAAGATGACCAAACTAACATTTTTGACATCTTGTTGCTATTGCAAATTTATGTTTTATTACATCTTTAATTTCTGAAAATAAATCGCCTGCCTCCTTAAAGATGGTCAAATTAAACAAACAAAAAAGAAATATAGAAAGAAAATGTAGTACCTGTAATTGGTGTAATCCAAATGTATGTTGGACTTAGTTTATAAGTGTATATTTGGCCAAAGAATTGATCACAGAACAACTTTAATGATTTATGTGCTTACCGAACAATCCCAGAATGATGACGACTGTTGATCAAATCGAGCTAAAAGAAATTCTTTGTCTACACGACACACTCCAATTTCATTGTTTCTATCTGCTCCCTGTTTAAACACAATTGGTTAAAACACGTTTCTTATAGATTTTAAAGTGTCAGTTTAATGCCATTTCATTATAGTAAATCTACAATGTTGTTGTTTAGAATAAGAAATTTGTGAGGTTAAACCAGCCATTTTGGCACTTTTAGCTTAAACAGTTTAGTGAAAAACACCTCTATAACAGAGTGAAGAAGCTTATATGTAAACAGACACTCTGGTCACATTATTAGATGCAGTTGTCCAAACAGCAGTTCAGCTACTTACATGGCAACAGCTCCATGCATTCAGTCATTTAGAGTGATGAAGATGTTTTTGGGCATCTGAATGGGGGAGAAAAGGATTTTTGCAACCTTGCGCAAAGTGATTGTTAGTGCTACTCAGGCTACTCTGAGTGTTTCAGAAACGGCAGATTCACTGGATCTGGCTCGACACTGAAATCAATTTTACTAATATTTTGGAGACAACAAACGTACACATTTTTTGTGTGTTCACAGAGTGAAGTTGCTTGACGAAGATAGTGTCGCACAAGAGCATAGCAATGAATCCCTGTTCAGTGTAGAATGATCAGATTTAAGGTTAGCCACTACAAATATTTCACATTTTGATCTAGATGTGCACTGCTGCAGCCCCTAGTCATTAAGAATCATGAAACGTTCTTCTAACTTAATGCAATGGAAAAATCTAAAGAGGATGTTATATTTAGAGCCAAGCCAGCCAAGCCAGCCATGAGTGCATGAAAATAATTTGTGTCCAATCTGATACCATTTCCTTTTTCTATAGAAAAACTAAAATGCTACCATATTTAGCACTGGGAGTACCAGGGTTTCGACCCTGAAGTCCCGAAAGAGGGTCAAAAGACCTGAGTCCAAACTGACGATTCTGATGGCTCAAATTAGCATCCCTTCTTCAATTGTAAACGTGGCCATTGACCGTCAGGCCAGAAAGGAGGAGTGGAAAATCATGCAAAACTGCTTATAGGATGCTAGCTAAAATCCTTCAGGTCAGTCGACCCGTATCTGGGCTCCAAACGTAGAAATGTTAAAATAGGACCCTTCTCTGGTACTCACAGTGTTAAAAGCGGTGCAGAGTTCTTCAACTTGTAACTGTAACTGAGGGCTGTCAGCCAACCCAACAAAAAGTCTTTATTAGCCCACTAGCTTATGCAATCGGACTAAAACGGAAAAACTATTAGCCTTATTTGAAAGGAGAGACAGCGATAAATACAAGTGTAAAGCTTAAAGCACTTGTCTTCATATCAAGTGCATAATAACAAGACTCAAGGAAAATAGGAATTGATAATCATACCACCGCTTGTCATATTGCTATATCAATTTAGCTCTACGAGATCTCACAGTGCCTGGTTCACATGGGAAGATTTTAAAATTGTCAGTGGATTTTCAAAACCTGAAAGACCCCCACGTGATAAAAAAAACAATCATAGATATAACAGGTTTGGTGGTACAGTGCGAGATATACAGGCACATGGCAAATACGACACACCACACATGAACGGATTTCACTCACGAACATTTAGATGTCGGATGGGAAAACTCACAAAACCTCTGAACATCAAGCATGTTTTTAGAGTGGATAAACATGGTTGCGGAGGACGAAGCAAGGACGAAGGTTTGTGGGCTATTTTAAACAAAGAAGAAAAAAAAGACTAGAAAAAAACATCTCCTAAATCCACTGGACTTTCTGGTGTGCAGTGGGCTGTTGTTTTTCCTCCTGTATTTTGAATTCCCCTCTTTGTTTCCGTCACCTCTTTCTGATTGGCCACAAGTCACATTCAAACCCCTGCATGCTCAGCGAACATCCTGCATGCTGGTATTTTGGTCCAAGATGGCCAAACATGTTGAATCACCCCCCCATTTGAGGCTAGAGTAGACCTGACGTCCTTCCAAACAGATTAGAGTGGCCTTAACGCACCACACAGCGGCAATATCTCATAAGAATATCTTTTCAACCTTCACAATAATTGTAGCGTCCTTAAGACTGTCAGAAGGGGAAAATCAGATCAAAAATTGACTTAGCAAGACCTTTTCTTGCTATGTAAACCCTGCTTAAGGGATCTTATGCCAGTGCATTATAATTCTGTTCATTTACTGTAGCTATACTGACATAATATTTATTGTTCAAAAATACTGACATTTGCTTATTAATAGTGAAGTCATTCCAAATTCACTGCTTCCACATTCACAAGAAACTACACAAATTTAAGTGTGTTATTTTGGATTATTATCCAGAGCACATGGTAGTGTAAAACGGTTCAAAAGAGACATTACTTTTACATGACGGACGACCAGTGACCATGTCTGTGTGTGGACAGTCAGATTATGTCTTGGCGTTCTATTGCTATACATGTGTGTGAGTCAGTTTGTGTTTTCTGTATGTGTTTCTGCGTACGTGATCTGTAAATGCCAAATTCTAGCACTTAATAAGCCCCCATTATGGAATTATCTCTGGTGCTTTTGTGTCTTTGTACAGAAAAACCTAACCACCAATTAAGTGGTTGTGTGCCTAGATGGCCCATTTTCTTGCCCGTTTGTAATTATCGGTTTCCTCAGCGTTTTTCTCTGCTCAAGCTGGCCCTTCTGCTTTTGATTAGCCTTCTCCAGAGCATTACAACTCACAAACTTTGTCACTCTCGCTCCGAAATTAGCTGTCATCCCAGCCACATGCATATTTCATCATGCCCCCAGAGCAAGAAACCAAAACTGAACCACACAAACAGAATAAATATTGTGGGTATTCTAGAGTATATACATTTTCTTTGGAATCCAATCATGTCTCATAAAATATTTTTTTAGCTCACATACATATTCATTTGCATGTGAATGTAGGCTTAAAGTAAAAGTGTAAGATTTCTCATGTCTAAATAGTAATGTAGTGTTTTCTCTTTTTTTGGCTATACTTTAACCCACCACTTAGTGGGGATCTGGTATTGTTGTATTTGAAATTGGAGCCTGACAAACCTAACAAAAGGTTGAGCCACACTTTGTGGCAAAAAGTGCCATTAAACATTTGGGGATAATGATTAAGTTTTTACATCTTTGAGATAGACTTTGGTCTACTCTTTGAAGAATTGATTGATTAAGCCCTAATAGTGTATTTCTGAGCACAGACAAGTTCAAGGAAACGCACCACAAATATAAGCTTTGACTACCCACCCATTCGTCATCTATACCCTGTTTCCAGAGATGAGAGGCGGGGTACACTCTGAGCAGATCACTGCTACATCACATGCCAAGACAGAGAAGCACAGGACAAACAACCATGCACACACATATTCACACCTAAAGGTAATTTAGAGAGACTGATAAACCTGTTTCCATTGAGGGGTTTTTTTTATTCACATTTTTAAAGTTTTATATTGGAAAAGGTTGATGGAAGCTGCGAAATAAAAAAAAAAAACATCCTCGGTTTTGCAAAAAAACTTTGTACACTCACTTGACATATTTTTTGGTTATTCCAAACGAGTTATTAGTTAAAGATTGGGTAACATTTAAAACTTCACCAGAGTCCACACCTCCAGCAAGCAATAGCTTCTTAGACCCTCCGTATGAAATAAAGTGTAGAACAATGGTCTGGATTTTACCAGACTAAGTCAGCAAAGACTTAGCCTTAGCATTTAATGTTGTATGTGTTTTTTTTTACTGTGGACACAGAATAAGTTATTTCACACTCATTTTATCTCATAAATACAACCCACTGCTTATTCTCATGACTCAGGTAATTAGCTTAAGCTTATTTAAGGGTGTGTAATTTTAGTTTTTATCCTTTTCTTCACAAAACAAAAAATACAAGGTTTTTTAAACCAAAACTGTCAGTTCTGTTTACCTGTTAACATTCTGTACATTTGCTTGTTTGAGCCCATAAACACAACAGGGTTCCTTGGTGCAGCTGGGAGTGTTGGTGTGAACTCCTTCTCTAATCTGTCTCACACAGTTGTGCCTTCTACATCTCAGATGGAAGTCTATCAAATCCTCCTGTCTAAAACCAGTGGCCCATACCGCTCCAATTAGGTGTGTCAGATGGATTCTGTTTGTTCACCTTCGAAAAAGGCACCAAGGTCGGACAGCTGCCTCTGCCATGTCAAGAAACTTCTACTCTGTAACCCCAAAAGGCTTGTTTGAACAGTCTGATACATTCCGAACACAATGTGAAGTAACCAGATTTGATGCCCAAAAATGTAATTTCAGACTTAACTTTTTTTTTCTACTAAATTTCTTTAATGGATACAGTTTAAAGTGTTACAAACACAGGTTTTAAAAGTAATGTGGATGTTGGTGCTTGTGCCAAAGTATCAAAGTAAAATGTTGATCAGAACCAGCATGTGAACCTGAAAATGAACAGTGGAAGTCAATGTTGCAACATCTAACAGCCGATTAACTCTTGTTACTCTTTTTGGTTGCATATATAAACAACAGAGGCCCTGGCAATTCTATTGTATCTGGGAACTATGTGGATAAACGTTACCGTCAATGTAACACAACTTGAACCAATGACTTTGAAGGTCCCTGCTCACATTAGCCAAGCCTTGCAATTAGCCTTAAATGGAGCAGGCTAGCTGTGCAGGATAAATCGCAATGGTAACAAACAGCCCTCTGGATGTAGAACCTGAACAAAGCAACAACTATCAGCGAGTATTTACGAAAAAAATAATAATAATAAAAAACTTTTACCAGAAGGAACATTCAAAAACCGTGATGATTCAATCATGTTTAGTTTAAAAGCACATGGTTGGATGTAAACTGTAACACAAACAAACTCAGGATAGTGTGTGAAACAAAGTTGCGGCAGCAATGATACACTAAAGCATTGAGCATAACAACAAACTGGAATAAATTATGAATATGCTTAAGGGACAAGTGGTGAATAAAAACAATCTCAACCTCTTTGTCAAAGTGAAATTAATGTGCAACACAGAAAAGGCTGTACCACCAAGTAATAGACCCATGCGATTAAGATAATTTTTTCCACCCAAATTGGACAGATAGATGGACAGATAGATGTGAATGCAACACAACTGAGAAACAGGTCACACAAGTGGCTGAATTTATGTTTCACCAAAACCCTGTCATATTTGTTGACAGATGTTACTTATTGCTACACTGTCTTCTCCACCTGTCAAGGTCAGTAATTGTAATTGAGACGATTTATATATACCTCTGCATTGGTAGATCTCATGTGGGGGGACAGGAAGTTGTTTTGAAGCCTGGCAAAAGGAAACAGGAGACACGAAATGGAGGGAGGGAGGGTGGTCCATTGATTAGGAAGATGCTCTTACTGATTAGAGCCATCACTCAGTGTCACAATTATCAATGTCATCAGCTCGTCTGCAACAAATTCTACTTGCATCCCGGGACAGACCAACACCCTCGGTGAATATGTGTGTGTGAATGTGAATATGTTCTTCCTATGCTATCCCACGCCCTCCCAATTACTCTAACTGATTGGATATATGCAAATCGAACCTAAATTAAATGCCGTCTGCAACAGAACCCCTCGTGGGACAGATCTGAGCAGGCACCCAATCACAGGCACCTAGGCGCGCCGCATTTCCTTAGATTTAACCTTCAGCCACCCAAGATACAGGTAAACGTGTGTTTTCATTCCCATTTCTGAAAAAAAAAAATCTTGTCGTGAGAGGTTGTATGCCTAACACAGCTGTAGTTGCTGCTGTAAGGAGATGGCAATTTGAGTTTTGCTTTATTTTAGTTTGGTATATCCTCCCTATTTCCCTCTCTCGAGCAATCTTTTAAATTCTATGCTGCATCAATATGCGAGCCATCGTCTGTCGTCACATCACAATGTTGTGCCACCAATGACTGCTGGTCCTCTGTGACCAGAAGGACCATCTTTCCCTCTCTATCTTATTGCCTTTCATCTGCTTTTCTATCTACAAATTTAATTCTGGAACATAATTAAATAAACATTGTCACAAAAGTGGCTTTTTTTTCCCACTGCTAAACTCTTAACATGGTTGACAATGACTAACCATTCTGGATCTGTTATCTTTAATGACGATATTTTGAAGAACTTTTGAGTTAGTATCTAAAAGACATATTTGAACATAAGACAAAGTTGTATAACTAGAAGCAAAAATAACATAAAAATGTGCTTTTGACTTGTTTGTTCTTTTTTTAAAATTATTTTGTGAGATAATCCTAAGTATTGTAATGTATAAGTAGTGTCAAAAGATTCCTTCTGAAAGCTCAAACAATCCCTTCTTTTCTTTCCCTTTCTTCTCCTCCAGAGAATGCTCACAGTAAGAAATCTCTTTCTCCCTCAGGCAGCCAGAGTAAATCTCTCTAAGCTCCGGCTCCCCTACCATACCTTTAGATTGAAGGCCACCTCCAAAGGTCACTGAGCAGAACTGATCCTCAGTATTCTCTTTATCCCAAAGGGCTGGATGAGACTGGAGAAACGGGGTGGCCTGGGGCAGGAAGGAGGGTACATACAGAGAGTGATGAAGAAAGAAATAAGGTGGGAGTAGAGGTATGATTAAGGCATTGAAGATGATACAGAGTGAGGAAGAAAAGGGACAGGGGAAAGTGACAGGGAGCCGAGGAAGGAGGCGCATCTGGCAGATAGCCTGAGGTCCGGAAGGAAGAAAGAAGCCCAGATGTGCAGGAGAGGAACAGTCAGTAACGAAAGCAAAGGCAATTTTGAATGAATGTGTTCTTATTTTCTTCTGAACAATTTAAGTTCACAGGTATAATTTTTTTTTGCACTTGTTCAAAAAGCTTTACACTGGCTCCCTGTAGGTCAGAGAATAGACTTAAGAAATGCTGTTGTTAGTTTATAAATCACTGAACGGTTTAGCACCAAAATACATCAAAGATCTGCTGTTGTTGTATAAGTCTTCCAGACCACTCAGGTCCTCTGGTTCTGCTCTGCATTTCCAGAACCAAACATGAAGAAGCAGCATTTAGCGTGTATGCACTTCAAATCTGGAACAAACTTCCAGAAAACTGCTAAATAGCTGAAACACCGACTTCCTTTAAATCTAAACTAAAAACCCACCTGTTTAGAGTTGCTTTTGAACCATAATACATACAACATTGACCAATTTGTATTGATTTTTTTGATGATGGCACTCATCAAAATGCAATGTTCGTTACTGGTTTTCTCAATTGGTGCCTGTATGTCGTCTTATAACTTTGTATTTTTGTGTTTTTATGATGTAAAGCACTTTGAACTGACATGTTTTTTGAAACATGCTTTATAAGTAAACTTGATTGATTGTTTGCTTACCCAAAATTATATGTGTTCTCCTCGGCAGTATGTATACTACTACACTAAATACAACTACTATGTATACTTCAAAATAATACTACAAAGTTTACAAGTATCTTTAAGTAGCACAGTATTAGAAATAGTCTGATTAAACTAGAAACAATTGGGCACAGAATTTTTAATGTCACAATCTTTGTCCACAGAAGCTGTTCCCAGTCTAACAATGAAGAATGCTTAAATGAAATGCTTAAATGAAATAATGTATAAAGATGTGCAAAGTTAGAAACCTACAACATAGACTTGCAGCTGTATTAGTAGAGAAAGGTATCGAGTAAAATGTATCGAGCCCCTCTCCCCCATTTTGGATATAATTAATCTTTCCTAAGTAAATGGATACATACCATAGGCTTTTAAGGTAGCTGTAATTAAATCTTTACTGAAGAAATCTTACCTCAAAAAAGACTTAATAAATTACATACCAATATCTGATCTTCCTTTCTTATCTAAACATCTTGAGGAAATAGTTGCTAATCAAGTGTTTGTTCATTTACACAATAATGACTTGTTTGAAGAGATTCAGTCAAGGTACGGAGTTCATTATAACACCGAAGCAGCACTGGTGAAAGCCACTAATGATATTCTCATGGCCTCAGATAATGGAATGTTCTTGTCCCGTAAGATTTCAGTTTACACAGCCAGTCATAGTTTTGTCTTGAACATGTTGTTTGGATGAAGGGAACAGCCCTATGCTGGTTTAATTTTTTGTTTTTTGTCAGATTCCAATTTGTTCACGTAAATCATAAATCAACTTCACACACCAACGTGACTTGTGGAGTACCACAGGGTTCAGTGCTTTCAGTTGGTAAAATGATACATATAAATATTCCCTGTGATACTGATTATGCTCAATAATGTAAATTATACTCAATACATATAAAAAAATACATTCTTGTACAATGACTATCCAATAGTATCCTCATCACACAAATTCTCTGACAGACAACAGCTATTTTAAATGTCACAATTATAAGACTACAATTATTATATTATGTTCATTTTTAATTAAGTGTACTAATTGCTGTTAAGTTGTTCATATATTTAAGTTATGCTAAATTAATAAACAAATACTTGAGGTAAATCAAAATGTTTGAGTTGAATGTACTCAAAAAAAATCCAAGATGTTACACCAACTAAAACTCTGAGCAAAAATACCCTTTTAACAAATTACTTTAAATGTTTGGGTTTACAGTGAAAGATGGGATATATTCCACAAAATCTGACCTTTGGCTGTCTTTAACTGTCTAAAATAACAAAGTATTTACTCTTCAAAGTACTGTTTTCAATTGACTAATAATCATTAATAAGAAACAGAACTAACTGAACTGAAGAAATCTCTGTTAAGACAAATATTTTTAAGGTCAAGTGTCACTTGTATTATCATCAGATCTACTCAAAATTTGTTTTATTATGGGAGTCACGTGGGCAGGCGAACAAGATGGCAGCTGGCTAACGGCTCTCCGTTTCCCGACATGTAATTAGACGACGATACTGTAGTAAGGGGCTCTTATTTGATACCGTTCTCAGCAAGTGAGGGAGCAGTATAGGCTTGTGGACTTCTTTTTGGGGAAAAAAAGTACTTTAATCCTGCAATGGCCGCAACGAAACACTCAAAGAGTATAGGCCGCATGTCGACCCGTCACAGCCCTTCACATGAGGAAGAACAGGGGGAAACACCTCCTCCTCCTAATATAACGAATTTGTTCTCGGAAGTGGTTAAAATGAGTAACATGCTACAAAGCGTAGCTGCTGATGTCTCCACAATAAAGCAGACGACGTCGGAACTGAATGCAGCGGTGGCTGCAATGCAAGAAAGGCTAACGGAGGCTGAAACACGTATCTCCCGCTTGGAGGACACTTCGGAGCGGCTGCACACCGCAGTTGGTGAGAGAAGCAAGCTAATGGAAGCCATGCTGGACCGCATGCAAGTTCTCGAAAATCACAGTAAGAGGAATAATGTGAGAGTTATCGGGTTGAAAGAGACTATCGGTACTGATGGGACACTTTTGAGCTGTGTTCGGAAGATGTTAATCGAGGGTCTTGGAGTTCGCGATGACGCCGAGTTCGAGATTGAACGAGCCCACCGGGTCTTCGCACCGTTACCTGACCCGAATCGAGCCCCGAGACCGGTTCTTATTCGATTCCTGAGGCAATCAGCGAGGGATAAAGTGATTACGGCAGCTAAGGAGAAGCGCGGGTTTGAGTGGCAAGGATGCAGGCTATCAGTGTTTCCAGATATGTCTAAAGAACTGGCGGAGAAGAGGAAGGCTTTCACCGCAGTGAAAAAGAAGCTGCAAGAGCGCAACGCTAAATACACCCTGGTGTTTCCAGCCACGCTGCGCGTGAGGTGGAAGGGTAAAAACATAAGTTTCAGCTCGGCGAAAGCAGCAGAGAAGTTTTTCAATGAGGAGAGCCGGGAGGAGAACGAGCAGGGGGAGGACACCCCAAATTCAACTGATTGATGTAATTCCTAGGAGCCCATAGAAGATGTTGTGTCTGACTGTTGGGAGGCGGACCTCGCCACCTGTCATCATGAACAGAGAGAAGCAGAGTCCACGGACCTGATAAGGTTTTTTCTCTTAGTTATTCTTTCTTTTCTTTTTCAGCTGCGGTAGACAGCAGCAATAGAGTAGGTTTTAAGTTTGTTTTTTTTATATTGTTTCTATCCGTTTACATGACGGGAATGTTTATTGCCCATGTAAATTGTTTTCATTTTGGCTGGGTGCACTCACAGAGCAGGTTGGGGATCAGGGGACCGGGGTATAGATATATCAGTTCAGAGTGTTTTGTTACAGGTTTAAAACGTGTATCAATCTATAATCTGCAATGACTGGGAAGTATATAAAATTCACATCTTGGAATATTAATGGATGCAGAAATCCAGCCAAAAGGCGCAAAATATTGGCGTATTTAAAGACGAATCAAACCGATATAATATTTCTCCAAGAAACTCACCTAAATGAGGGGGAAGAGTCCAAGTTTAAGATGGGTTGGGTAGGACATATTTTTCATAGCTCTCACTCGAGTGCTCGCAATGGAGTAATTATCCTTATTAAGAAAAATATTCAGTTTTCATTGATAAAACAAGCTAATGATACAGAGGGAAGAATAGTTTGCGTCGAAGCAATGCTGGAAGGGGTAAAGGTCATACTCTGCAACATATACGCACCCAATAAGGAGGACCCTAATTTTTTCCACAAAATAAATAGTATATTGGGGGATATGGAAGGACAAATAATATTAGCAGGGGACTTTAATGAAGTTATGGATCCTATACTTGATAAAAGCGCACCAAAAGGTTCACTTAGCTCTAAAGGAAGAGATGCAGTCCATATGTTAAAGGAAGATTTGGGTCTAGTAGATGTTTGGAGGTTAATTAATCCGTCTAAAAGAGAGTACACATTTTATTCTCATTGTCACAAATCCTATTCTAGGATCGATCTGTTTTTGGTTTCAAAACTCATGGTAAATAATGTGCGGAGTTGTGATATTAAAACTATTGCACTCACTGACCATGCACCTACGGAATTATGCATAAGATTAGGACTGGGGAATATAAGAGGTTCAAGATGGAGAATGAATGTCTCGATTTTACAGGACAAACTTTTTAAAGAACAGTTGGGGCAGGACCTGAGATACTTTTTTGAAATAAATATTGGCAGTACAGAGCATGTTCAATCTGCATGGGAGGCCTCTAAGGCATTTCTGAGAGGTAAACTTATAGCATACACTTCATGGAAGAAAAAAGAGAGTCTATGTAAAATTCGTAAATTGGAAAGAGAAATCAAACTTAAAGAAAGCAATTTGGCTAGGTGTTATGATGATTTACTTTATCGAGATATTTGTGGGCTTAAGTTTCAGTTAAATGAAATTTATAACAAAAAAGTGGAATATTCTCTATTCAGGTTAAAAACTTCATTTTATGAGGGAGGGGAGAAAACGGGCAAATTATTAGCAAGACAAGTTAAAAAAGAGGATTTTTTGAACACAATCCCTGCCATTAAACAAGGAGATACTTTAGTAACCTTACCAAAAGACATAAACAATGGCTTCAAACAATATTATGAAACATTGTATACATCTTCAGTGTTTAACGAGACAAACCAAAGAGAAAGTGATGCTTTTCTCTCCAAACTCAAGCTACCAAGGCTATCTCAGGAGCATGTAGAGTGGTTGGAAGCACCAATTACTGAAGAGGAGATTAGGAAGGCAATCTCAGCGATGAAGGTGGGGAAATCCCCCGGGTATGATGGTATTCCATCAGAATACTACAAGGAGTATATAGATATTCTTGCTCCAGTGTTACAAAAGGTCTATCAAGAGATCTTTGAGAGAGGACAGCTGCCTCCTACTTTTAATGAAGCTCTGATATCCTTGATTCCAAAAAAAGATAGGGATAGCACGGACCCGGCAAATTATAGGCCAATTAGCTTATTAAATGTAGACTGTAAAATATTAACCAAGGCGCTGGCTGTGCGCTTACAACAAGTCCTTCCTAGTATTATTCATCAGAATCAGACAGGCTTTATGAAAACCCGCTCCTCCTCTGATAACATTAGAAAATTGTTACATCTGATGTGGTTGAGTCAGTCAAAGGAGGAGCCAGTTGTTGCTATCTCCTTAGATGCGGAGAAGGCGTTTGATAAAGTGGAATGGAGCTTTCTTTTTTCGGCTCTCTCAAATTTTGGATTTGGACCCTCTTTTATTAAATGGGTCAAAATATTGTATAAAGAACCAAAGGCTGCTGTCATAACCAATGGCACCATTTCATCCTTTTTTAACTTATCACGGGGGACCCGTCAGGGTTGTTCTCTCAGTCCATTATTATTCATCATGTTTATTGAAACTTTAGCAGTGAGCATTAGGAGAAATAAGGACATCAAAGGAATATTATGGGGACAACAAGAACACAAACTGCTTTTATATGCAGACGATATTTTATCACTTATAACACATCCGCTTACATCTTTGCCGCACCTGATGGACACTATGCAGATGTATTCAACGGTTTCAGGGTACTCAATAAATTGGGATAAATCTGAAGCCATGCCATTATCCTCTATATGCAATTCACACATGGTTAAAGATTTTAAATTCAAATGGGTACCTGAAGGTATGAAGTATCTTGGGATTAGGCTCAGTAGGGAGTTGGAAGCGTTACCTTCACTAAATTTTGATCCGGTGCTCTCAAAAATTAAAACAAATTTTGAAAAGTGGGGGAAGATAAAACTAACATTATGGGGTAAGATTAATGTTATAAAAATGATTACCGCCCCTCAGTTTAATTATCTGCTTATGATGCTTCCTATTACAATTCCACTTGATATTTTTAAAAGGTATGAAAACTTAATTAAACATTTTTTGTGGGAAGGTAAAAGAGCGAGAATAAAATTAGAAAAATTATATGCTCCTAAGGAAAAGGGCGGCCTAGAACTTCCAGATCTTAAGCTCTATTGCTTGTCATTTGAAATGGCAAAATTAGTTAAATATTGGGAAGGTGAGAATGGGCAGGAATGGTTACATATTGAAAGGGATATATGTTTGCCGTTTGACCCTAAACACAAATTATCTCAAAAGATCGACACAACAAACCCAGTTTATGTTCATTCTTGTAAAGTTTGGTCAAAGGTACACAAACTGTTAAAGCTCCCACATCAGGTAGAGCAATATGCATCTCTCTGGAATAATCCTGAGATATGTATTGGTAAAACACCTGTGTTTTGGAGGCAGTGGCATTCACGTGGCATATGCGTCATTGGTGATTTGTACAAAGATGGACAATTCATGTCCTTCAATGAACTTACTCACACATTTAATTTGGAAGGTAAAGCAAATTTTTGGAAATATCTACAGATGAGACATTGTGTTACCTCAAAATTTAAAAAGATTGTAGAAAATGATATATTGAATTATATTAAGATGCCGCGTGAACGACACACTGCCTCTCAATTTTATAAGCTGCTAAGTTGTAATCTGAGTGGTGAATCGTCAAATATTAAACTCCTATGGCAAAAAGATTTGAGAAAAGAGTATACAAAAGAAGGATGGTTGAGGGTAATGTCAGAGAGTGGTAAATATGTGAAAGAGGCCAGAAGCAAATTTATACAGTATAAGGTGCTACATAGATATTATCATACACCTACGAGGTTACATAGAATGAAAATAATGTCAAACAATAGGTGTTGGAAATGTAAGAAAGAAGTGGGCACATATTTGCATTGTTTCTGGGAATGCTCTCTGGTTTCACCATTTTGGATTAAAATCTTGGAGGCTCTGAGTGCATGGCTTGGCTCAGAGATCTCTCAGACTCCAGAACTGTGTTTACTGGGAGACCGATCTCAAATGCCAAACACCCCAAAAGGAGCTTTTGCAGTTGTGATGGTCGGTCTGGTGACAGCCTGCAGGATCATCTTAAGACATTGGAAGACCACAAAGTGTCCCGAGCTAAATGAGTGGA